>NC_138107.1:58581919-59144419 GCF_964146895.1 Miniopterus schreibersii
AGGAAAATTATTCACAATAATTGGTCATGCTTGGGTGACACGTCCACCACTCCCTAAGGATGAGAGAGGGAGTAACTGTAGGATGCCAGAAAATAATGAAACTTAATGGGAAACATGCTGGGTAGTCCCCACAAATAGCTATGCAATCTCCTTACCAAATATACTGTCAAATTAAATGCACTTTTTCAAAACATTTTTTAAAACATTTGTATTCCAGACCCTCCATTAAGCTTCTCAGGAAACAATTAGCATGATTCTAATCATTACAAGTAGAACTATGGTGTTATTACTCTTATGAAAAAATTTCTCACCATGGTTAATTCAGCACAAGAAATTTATATTGTAGCTTACCCATATCAGGACTCTCTAAAAAGCACAGGAATAGCTTCATATAGCGTGATATGTTAAATTAGACTTCACTTTTGTCCAGAGGCCTTGCAATCATGGACATGTACCTGACAACCCAAATTACTTTTCTCCTGCCTGCTATATCAATATTTCTTAAACTTTTGGTCAATAAGAATCTGATGAAAGCTGAGGATGCCCTCCCTAGATAAATACATATATGAACATAGCATGGAATTTTTTATAGAACCTTGGGGAGTTCACAAATCTCTGATGTGGAGAGCAACTTAGGGTATGGGGAGAGCGAAGCAGAGGCCCTCCTAAATAGTCAGTGCCTTAGCTAAGGTATGTACAATTTCTTCTGTGGGCTTAATTCTGCAAGCCTTCAGTGTTCAAACAGAGGTGAGACATCCGATTTGCATGTTAATTATATTACTTTGTCTATAGAAAAGTGAATGTGTGGTTATTGGAAAAGCAGGTGTCAGAGAAATCAGTGAAGGAACTGATATAAATTTACAAGAGGTCATATAGGTAGGACTGCATACTTTATTGCAAGCAGAGGCTAGGGTAGGAGAACTTCGGATGAATCTTAAGCTTCCTGATGGATTGTGGTGGCATTAACTGGGAATAGAAATAGAAGAGGAGGAGTGGCTTTGGCAGATTATGAGGTGCTCTATCATAAACCCCTGGGGTTTAAGAAACACATTAAGTTGGGTCATGGGTCAGTTGAATATTTGGGAGGTATGTTCATAATGATGTTCTGGAGCTCTTGGATAGAACAGTGCCTCTCGAACCTTAGTAGGTATGAGAATCACTTAGAAAGCTTATGGAAACAGGTTGCTGGGCCCCACCCCGAGTTTTTGATTGAGTAGGTCTGGGCTGGGGCTGGAGAACATGCATTCTTAATAGTTTTCCAGGCAATGCAGATGCTATTGGTCTGGAGACCATGTTGGGAAACATATCACAAAAGATTTCTGTTGTTTTAGGTTTCTGTCCAACTTTTTCTCTTCTTGTAACAGAATTCCTTCCAACTGCCACCCCCAACCTCACCCCAAGTTCATTTGGGAAATTGCTCTTCTCTTACTTCAACCATTCCATTCTTGTCTTTCTGCTCATGTTCATTCATGTGAGATTACATGTGGAAAGAGCCATGTATGAACCTAACCCATTTCATAGAAACAAAGAACAGAAGGGTGGTTGCCAGGGACTGGGGGCCAGGGAAAATGAGGAGGCTCTGGTCAAACTTTTAGTTATGGGACGAATAAGTTCTGCAAGTCTAATGCATAGTGGGGTGGCTGTAGCTAATAATTCTGTATTGTACACTCTTATGCATTCTGAACCCCCCCACACACACATACACAAGGAGTTAACTACATGGGGTGATGGATGTATTGATTATCTTGATCTTGGTCATCTGCACTGTATCTCAAGTCATCCCATTGTGTACCTTAAATATATACATTTATATTTGCCAGTTATTCCTCAATAAAGTTGGAAAGTTAAAAATAAAGAAGAGAAAGAGGTCACTGAAGAGTGAGGGTAGGAGGAGGGAAAGAAGAGAGGAGAAAAGCAAAGCCAGAAAAAAGGGACAAGGGGGCCTCTGAACCCCATTTATCTCTGAAGCTGGGTCTAGCTCTTGCCTCCCCAATTACGTGAACAATAAATTCCCTTCCTTTCTTAAGCTGGCTAGAATGTGTCCTTATCACTTTCTGGGGAAAATCCTAATACACCTTTCTTTTATGTTCTTGAAAAAGACTTTTTTGAAATTCTGATTCCCACATGTTAGATCTGGGTCAGTAAAGCAGACGGATAAATGTTCTTTCTCTAAAAAGTCTAATAATATTTACATATTCCAAGCCAAATAAAAGCAGCATAATTCACATTTTACTTACATTCTTTAACTGGTGTTCTTGTTGCAACAACTTTAATGTAGGCCATGGCTGGGTTGTAAGACACTGATTTGGTTATCATAACGTAGACACTAACCTAGTTAGAAACATCAATGTTGGTAGAATCAGGCACTGGATATGTGCTGGCCTGGGCAGTGTTTATTAGTTTCTGTGCTGCTGGTGGTGTTGTTATTGTTATTGATTTAGAGGGAGACATTCAGGTCTCTATTTTGCAAGAAGCACTGATTAACTGAACAGCCTGCTCTTACTATGTTTTTTTGTAGTACAGTGAAATTAATAGAAAGGAGACCACCTGAGGCACATTAATTAATAGTTAAGAGAAAAATGTTAACTTACTTGCCCTCTTCATTTCTCCAACTAGATAGATAATAGGTTTCCATTAATAAAATTTAGCACTCTGTAATGCTGTGTGTGATATGAATTACCTTTCTGTTGGGAGCCAGGAAAACTTCGTGAGACACAAAACCTCCAGGTAGTACCAGATCTTGTTTTTGTTTTTCCTTGAACTTCTCTCTCTGGTATGGCATGTGGTGTGCAGAGGGATTTTTTTTCTTTCAATTTTCCATCTTAACCATTTTTTTAAATTAAATATATCTTTATTGATTTCAGAGAGAGGTAGGGAGAGGGAGAGAGAAATAGAAACATCAGTGATGAAAGAATCATTGATCGGCTGCCTCCTGCATGCCCCCTGCTGGGGATCACTGACCGGGAATTGAACCTCCATCTCCTGGATCCTAGGTCAATGCTCAACTGCTGAGCCATGCCCGGCAGGGCTGCAGAGGGATTTTAAAGCTCCTGGATTTCTGTGAGGTAAAAATTGTTTTGATTGACAATGACCTGAAGAAGTTTACCTCACTCCTTATATTACTGACAGTGTAAAACTGTTCATCTTCCTCCTTACTGTTCCCCAATATCTTAGTGACAGTTGAAGAGGAAAGGTGAATGTCCAATATTCGTCTTATTCCGATAGAACATTTCAAATCTTGCCCGGCCGGGCGTGGCTCAGAGGTTGAGCATTGACCTGGGATCCAGGCGATCAGGGTTCGATTCCCGGTCAGGGCACATGCCCGGGTTGTGGGCTCGATCAATACCTCTCTCATCATTGATGTTTCTGTCTCTCTCACTCCCTCTCCTTTCCTCTCTCTGAAATCAATAAAGATATATATTTTTTAAAAATCTTAAGAAAAAAGCTGGAATACTACCTCTTGATGAGGCCTACTATTCCTGGCAAACAGAACCTTGGTAACGTACTATTACTGAATGACGATAATAAATAACATTTCACTTATTCTCAAGACATCATTTTAACAGAAGCTCTGGAGGGAGAGGTTGTTTATGTCCACAGTGAAAGAAATATCAAGAGTTAGGTATAAACTCTGCAGCTGTTACTCTCCAGTTACTGTATTTAATTACAGATGTCTGAAGCTCTAGCAGGCCTGTTTAATTTGTGCCTCTGGCTCCTCTTTAGGAGCAAGGACAGACAATGCCCATTTCCGCAATGCGGCAGGAACAGGAACCTTATTTCATTTGTTAGTTGAGTAGACCTTGAGAAGGTTTTTTTGAAATAGAAAACAGAGATTCCCACTGAGCTAAACTCATTTTCTAGATTCTACCATTGCCCTCACCATATGTCCCACTGCATTATTGCAAAGGCATCCAACTGCTGAAGTCATGTCTGTTTCTAGTAAATAGATGCTAGTTATATTTCTAAAATTATCTCTATGCACGTTAAATTTCCAATGAGAAAGTGATCAGTACTAATGCACAATAGTTTTGATTACCTAAGTTCAATGAGAGGAAATGATGTATATAAAAGAGGATAGGGCAGGGGCTGGGTGGGGGGTGGGGAATGAAAAGGTCGATTGAAAGCAGAATATAAATGCTAAGCAAAGGAGTTTGGAATTAGTTCTGGTACTGTGGAGAGTCCTGGGTCTCTGGGTATCACTGTAAATTCCATCTTAGGCCATATATGAAGGTTTCTTTGAGAACTTTCACCGCCAGCGCCATTACCAGCCTCACCCCTGATGTGAGAGTGGGGGCTGCCTCCTCTTTAGCCAAAAGATTATTTCTTTTCAGATCCCATATTTTCATTCAAATAGCCCCCTAGCCATCCTCCCACCAACCTCTCTCTGATGCAGAAACTGCCACTTTAAGCCAACTTTCTCTTGCAGGAGGCACCCACAGCTTTTCTCATAAATATAGTGCACCAGAGTAACATAACCTGTTTTGTAAGCTTTGTGCACATGCAAAGTGTACGTGAAGAAATGTGTAAGACCAGTGATTAACAGCAGGAGTGCTGCAGTCAGGATGCATTGGTTCAGTTCCATGCTCAGATAATTACTTGCTGTGTGACCCTGAGAAAGTTATTTAACCTCTTTCCGTCTTTGTAAAATGACAATAATACATGGGCCTCATGCGTTTTTTTCAAGGAATCATGAGTTAATACCTGTAAAGTGCTAGAACTGTGCACGATATATGATAATGTCTCAATAAGTGACGGGAATATTTCTACAGGTTTTAAGCTGATGAGAGTCCTAATCAGATAATATGGATTAGTGGAAAAAGCAAGGGCTTTGTAGTTAAGCCAATACCGTTTCAGACCTTGGTTCTGCCAAGACCAGCCATGTAAATTCGGGCCACCCTGAGCTTTCTCCACATCACAGGATTGCTCATCAGGCAAATTCAGGCCACAGGTAATAGAATACCTTACTCAAAATGGCTTAACAAATGAAGAAAGACGTTACCTTGTTTAACCAGTAGTGTAGGGAGAGGGAGGTGGGGTGTGTTCTGACTCTTTTTTCCACTACTCTTTGGGTTTAGCCCGTGTCTGTCAATTTTGTTCTCAGCCTGGCTTCTCTCATGGTCCCAAATTGGTGGCTGGGGCAACCTTGGCAAGATGCTCTCTTTTCATGTCTAAACGGAGAAAGCTAGATTCTTAGCCAACCATGAAATACAAGTCCTTCCCTTTACCCTATGAGTCATTTCAGGACACACAGTTACCCTTAGACAAATAACAATAGTCAGGAAATGAGCATAGACTAAATAAAATCCTCCCTTGGAAGGGATGGACATGGAAACTGAATAAAATCAGAGCTCTATTTGGAAAGAGGAGGAAGGAATCAGCATCGCATGAGCAACCAAGTATGTCCATCAGAATTTGTTCTGAATATTAAGTGAGATAATGTAGTAAAATATATGGCATGACACCCAGCTGCTGTACAAAAATGCTAATTCCTCTCTTCTCTCTGTTGCAAGTTCCTTATTCATAAACAGTTATTAAATTAAACTGAGGCTTTATCTGGCATTGATGATGGATTAGTTCAAAAAATGAAAGTAGGGGAGGAAGCTAAAGGGAGAGACTTAAGATGAGTTAGAACAAATTAGAAGGTTATTATAGGAGTTCAGATAAGAAGTAATAAACCTCAAACCATGGAGGTGACAATTAAACTGGAAGACAGTGATGAATGTGAAAATATTATGGAGCTAGAATTTATAGGATTGGTGGCTGATTGGTGTGATAGAAGATGGGAGGGGAGGGAGTAACTTCAAGATTCTGAATCTGGTTGCCAGGGAGAATGTCAATGTTTTTAACACAGAATTAAGAAGAGCTGGTTTGGGAGAGTGGGATGATTTTGGTTCATGTGATTTTTCAGATTCAAGGGTCTGGCAGAATATCCAAGTAGGTAATGAGATTCTTAATTCAGTATAGAGACCAGACCTTTTGGGTCATTCAGATGGGGTATTTGATTCAGAATGAAACAGGAGAGGTAGGCTGATGCCAGAGAGGAATTTCAGGGGTTAACCAAGAGGGAGGGAGCCAGTTCTGAAGGATAGGGAGAACAGGGATGACTCACCTCTGGATGGGATGGTTCAATACTGAGTTAATCGTTCCTAACCACCCCCCATCCAAATCCACCTTGTGGATACTGGTAATATCCACAGTGACATATTCACCATGGGGATACCCACATAGTAATAAGAGATTCATAATTTTCATAAGAATCAAATTTGATGAGTATACATTTCATAATTTCAAAGAAGTATATAACTTTTAATTCAAATGTCTGGAGCTGCCTTGAACTTCAACAGTATTATAATACCCTAGTAGCAAAAATGTTTCTAATATAATGTTATTATTTGCCATACAAAGTCATAGAAGAAGCAGAAAATCCTCAGGTAGGTGATGCATTAGCACATTTTTAGCCCAGAAATGAGAATTTTATAAAGCTCTCCAAAGTGCTTTTCTTAAAAATCAGTTGTAACCAAGATAAAAGGAGAATATATTTAACCGAGCCCTTTATTTCCTACAATTTTTATCTGTTTTTGAATTGTTTCATGTAGGTGATTATTTTATTTCTCAAGAGAATGTAAATTCTTGAGAGCAGAGTTTGGGTTCCACCTAGCAGTTCAAGCAAAAAAATAATAAATAAATAAATAAATAAATAAATAAGCAAATAAATAAGTATAAATGGAGAATCTCATTGGAGGGAAGCTCAGCTTCCATAGGAGATCTTGGAGACTGGAAGGAATTAAAAACCCAACCCTGCCCAAGTCATGTTGTTAGCTGTAGAGCTGTTGGGACAGCATTGATTTGATTTGAGTGTGAGGCCTGATAAACTCTTTATTAAGTGCAGGCAATTCAGTCAAATAGCACCTGTGACAGAGACAGCTCAAAGAGAAACTGCTAAGCTGAAATGAATGAATGCTTCTGTTTCTCTTCCAAGCAACAAATTTCATTAACAAAATTAGATTTCTTGGAGGGGTAATTAACACAATCTGGTAATTCAGAGACTTGTCATTAAAAATTAAGCATATAGGGAAACAACGTGAACTCAACTTCCGCTACCAATCCCCTGGCAGCAGGGCATCCAAAGTGAAATCGCACAATGAAGTGGCCATAGAATAAAGATCTCAGGGATCTTCAGTGAGTGTGCACTGAATGCAGAGGAAAAATGCTGGGAATTACTCTTCATTTACTTTCATTGTAAAAATCTGTTTATATTTGGGGAATGTATAGTTGTATTTTTTTAAAAAACAAAAAGAGCTTTTTTAGCATTCTCTAGAGAGTCAGTAATGAATTATTTTTTTAACTTCTAGAATTTTTTCTCATAATGAGAATGGTCTTTACTTATGTGAAGTTCTTAAAGATATGTGTTGTTAAGGAAAATCCTAGGTTCACAGGGAGAAAAGTTAGTGATTATTCTGTGCCTTAACTCCTGTCTTCCTTCCATTTGGAGGCCTCTTCTACATGCACCTTACATCTTCCTACCAACAGGATTACTGCTTCTCAGAACAGGTGCCCTGCCCTACCAGCCTGACTCAGATTTGTCTCTTTAACCTGTTAATTGATGGCTACTATATAATGTAGTAAATAAGAGCACAGGTATTTTCAAATAAAGCTGTATGTACACATATATACTACTACCTAACTTAGTTTAAGGTTAATTTAAGATTTCAAAATTAACTAAAGATTTAGAAATTACAGTTTAGGCTAGTATATGAAATCCTTATGATTTATAGCATTGTGTGCATTGATCTCTTTTGATTAAGACATTACATATTATTAATCAATTTAGTCAAATACAAAATTTGCAATTTTCTAAGTGATGTTAGCTTATCTGATGCACCAAACCAGCTGAAGAAGTTTAAAAAATTCATTAGAAAATACATACAAGACTTGCATAAACTAGAATATTGTGCTAGCATTATTTTTACATGGTGGTAAAATCAAGAATATATAAACTATTTTAAAACCAAAGCTATTAAATCAGTCTAATTAGTCCAGAATTATCTTGAGGAGGAAAATTACATGATTATTTTCTTATACAAAGATATACCAGATATTAAAACTATTAAGTTGTTTAAAAGTAATGCTTTTCTTCTTTTATTGTAACCTAGTAATTAAGGGCAATCATTCAATTCACGGGTTAAAGTTTTTTAAAAATTAAAATTTTTATTTTGAGATAATTTAATATTTCCATGTAATTGTAAGAAATAATACAGAGAGATCTTGTGTCCTCTCTACCAGTTTTCCCCAGTGGCAATATTCAGCAAAACTATAATCTCTCTCTCATTTGAATTTCCCTAATTATAATTGTGTATTTACTTCCATGCAATTTTATTACAAATGTAAATTCGTATATCCACCATCATCAAGATGTAAAGCAATGTCATCACCACAAGGAATCCCAGTGGGTGTCCTTTGATAACCACATCCCCTCCCTCCTCCATCCCCTTTTATTTCTAATTCCTGGTAACCTCTATCTCCTGCACCACCTACCATTACTAACCCCTCATAACTGCTAATCTGTTTTCCATTTATATATATATTTTCATCTCAAAACTGTCATTTAAATGGAATTATACGGTATGTAATCTTTTCAGATTGGGTTTTTTCACTCAACATAATTTTCTGGAGCTTCATCCAAGCTGTTTTGTGGATCAATAGTCCATTCCTTTTTATTATTGAGCAGCATTCTGTAGTATGAATGAACCACTATTTGTTTAACCATTCATCTATTTAAGGGCATCTGGGTTGGTTCTATTTTTTAGCTCTTATAAATAAAGCTGCTATGAACATTTCTGTACAGTTTTTCACATGAGTTTTCACTTCCCTGGGATTAATGCTCAAGAATTTTATTGCTGGCCAGCACGGTAACTGCTTGTCAGTTTTAAGAGAACCTGCCAAACTCCCCCAGAGGGGCTCTACTAGCCGCATGCAGTGTCATAGTGATCCAGTTTCTCAGCGTCCTCCCCAGCATTTGGTGTCACTATCTTGCCACTCTGACACATGTAAAGTGCTATTACTTGGGACTTTAATTGCATTTGCCTAATAATGATGCTGAACTTCTTTTTATGTGCTTATTTGTCATCCTTATATCCTCTTTGCTGAAATGTCTATTTATATATTTTGCCCATTTTATAAGTGAGTTTTTTGTTTTCAGTGAGTTTTGCAAGTTAGATATACTAAGACTAGATACTGATCTTTTGTTGGATATGTGTTTTGCAAATATTTTCTCTCAGTCTATAGTTTGTATTTGCATCCTTTTAACAGTATCTTTTTAAAAGGAAGAGTTTTACATTTCGATGAAGTCTAATTTATCAATTTTTCCTTTCATGGATCATGTTTTGTTGTCAAGTTTAAGAACTCCATGCATACCTCTACATCCTGACCATTTTCTGGACTATTTTCCTAAAAGTTTTATGTTTTAAGGGCATCTATTTTTAGTTAATTTTTGTATGAGTTGTGAAGCTTATGTCAGAGTTTACTTTTTGTCTGTGGTGATAAAAGCTTTTTGTTTTTGGTTTTCTTTTTTAGAGTTGAAGCTATAGTAAGAAAAACATTGAAAAGAGCCAACACATTTAAAGCATAAATCACTTCTTGGAAATATTGTACGTCTAGACTCTCGTCTTTCAAAGGAAACCTGCTGATGTCCTGACCTTCCTCGTATATGCTTGCTGCGCCGGAACCAGGTTCTGTTCACGCACGAGGCTGTTCCTCTTCCAGTGTCACCTACCTGCACCGTGCAGTGTTGAGGAGCCGGTCGGCCACCTGCTGCTGCTTAGCTGTAGACTAACTTCTCCCTGACAAGAGGCCAGAGAAAACAAGCATGCACAGTCGTTCAAGAGGGATTCCTTTAGGAATATTTTCTCATTCTATAGGCATAAAAATCGATTATCTGATGCTTTATTTCTCTGACTGTCCTTCATTTCTATCATTTTCTTTTGTGATTTTAAATCCCTCTATTTGTATATCAAACTGTGATAATATTAGCAAAAGTAGTAATCACTTACCATAGATTAGCTTGTGCCAAACATGTTACATGGCTGTTGTCAGGTGCTGAGCATTGCTTAAGCAAGGAATGTTTTATCTTACAGGTGCGATCGTGGAGGCCCGGGCCTTTCTCACTCTGATGTTTTCACTTTTTCCACTAAGGCCGCCCCTCTCTCTACAGACTTCCTATAAATATTAGGCTATTAGGCTATTGCTATTGTATTGAAATACGATAATGTGCCACAAATATTTTAAAATATTTATGAATTATTGGATTCCTTTCATCACTACGTTGCCTCTCAACGTCTCGAATTTATTAGATGTATCTTACTCTACTGCTGCTCACTGCTCCCTGATGTATAGCAATCTCCTTCTCAGTCTTCTTGCTTTTGACTCTGGGAGACTTAGAACTTGCCATTCTTGTTGTTACTTTAACAGCTCCCCTGTTGCCTAACTTCAAAAACATGCCACACTATTCAAAGGGAATAAAACCGTTCAGCTTTCAGAATTGAAGAGATTGATTCCCTGAGTGAAAGGTGAGCGCGAAGGATTCTCCTCGTTCTGTTTAGTATTTGGTTGGTTTTCTAGTTATGTTCGCAAGAAACCCTTGGACCTTTTGTATTTGAAACCTTATTGTTTTACATTATGTTTCAAAATAATGTTCCAGTTTAATGGATTATGGGTAATATTTTCCTAAAAAAGATTTTTGTAAAACACATCTATATTTCTGTCTAAATATATATGTACGCAACATTCGTATTTTGTAAGTGGGTGCAAAATTGGATCTGGTAATTTTTTTATAACAAAATTAAATACTTAACCTAATGTTTTCCATAGTTATTTAAAAATAGGAGTACTTTTTCATGCCTTCAACAGTATTAACCATAAATCAGCCCATGCAATTTTAAAAGCAGATGAAACCCACTTCATGTAACATTCTGTGCATCTACTTATAACAGCTTCTTCTCCACTGATCTCCATCACTTCTACCTAAATGCCTAAAACGTGACATTAGTGTTTTTCTCCCCTTGTTCCTTTAACAACCCTAATCTCTAGCTATCTCTTACTACATTACCTTTTTAAGGCATTTTTCCCAGATGAAATCACTGTCTCCACAAAAGCTTTCTCTCACTTTCTTCATCATCCTTCCAATTAGTCTACCCACCTGGAATGTATTCCTTCCTTCACTATAATCTTTTCGATCCTAGCCAGTAGCCAATAAGAAGATAAAATATACCTCCTCAAAAAGTTCTTTTGATCACCTTCCCTCTGAAGTCCACTTATCTATCCTTCTTTCTATCATCCATCTGTCCGTCCGTCCGTCCGTCCGTCCGTCCGTCCGTCCGTCCGTCCGTGCGTCCATCCATCCATCCATCCATCCTTCCATCCATCCATCCATCCATCCATCCATCCATCCATCCATCCATCCATGCATCCATGCATCCATCCATCCATGTAATCAGTAACTCAACAAGGACTCACAGGGTAGATAATATATGCTAGACATAGTGGTAGTCTCTTGAGTTATAAAGACATTTATCAAGGGCAGTGGGAATACAGGCATAACTTATCTTTTGGAAGTTGAGAGAAGCTCCAGTTAGGTGGGCACTTAAAGAATCAGAAAAGCTTGACAACTGTAAAACTGAAGAGACCTAGGCAACATGTGCAAAGTTGTGAATGGAGGTGAGAGAAAGTGAGTTCCACTGGGGACCTACAAGAGATTTGGTGTTACTAGAGCATAAACTGCGATGTGGGAAGAGGTGGGAAATAGGGTTGCAGAAATCATGAAGAACATTGTATACCAATACAGATAATTTGAGACTTTGTGATAACGTCACTTTCTTTTCTTATTTTATTTAATTTAAAAAAAGCATATATATGTAAGGTGTACAACATGATGATTTGAAACACAGATACATGGAAACTAATTACTGTAGTCAGTCTAATTAACATATCTTATTCTCACATAGTTACCATATTTTCTATGTGATGAGAGCACCTGACATTTGCTCTTAGCAAATGTCCAGTATTCAACACAGTATTATTAACTGTAGTCTCATTCCTGTACATTATATATCTAGACTTATTCATTTTACATAACTGAAACTTTGTACCCTTTGACCAGTATCTTTTAATTCCCCCTGCCTCCCATCCCTGGTAACCACCATTCTACAACCTACTTCTATGTACTGGACATTTTAGATTCTATATGCAAATAAGATCATGCAGGTTTTCTTTTTTTCTTTCTGTGTTTGACTTATTTCACTTAGCACAATTTCTTCTGGTTCATCCATGTTATTACAAAAGGCAGGAGCTTCTTTTTTTTAAGGATGAATAACATTTCACTGTATAAACCACAATTCTTTATCTATTCATCTATCGACGGATAATTAGGTTGTTTCTATATCTTGGTTATTGTGAATAATGCTGCAACGAACATGGGAGTGCAGATATCTCTTTGAGGTATTGATTTTCTTTTCTTTGGGCGTATACCCAGAAGAGGGATTGCTGGATCATATGGTATCTCTATTTTTAGTTTTTTGAGGAAACCCCATACTGTTTTCCATAATGGCTGCATCAATTTACTTCCTCAAAACAATGTACAAGGGTTCCCTTTCCTCTACCTCCTCAGCCATACTTATTGTCTTTTTTTTTTTTTACAATAGCCATCCTAAAAGGCATGAAATGATATCTTTGTGATTTTGATTTGCATTTCCTTGATGATTAGTAATGTTGAGCAGCTTTTCGTGTTTCTGTTGGTTCTTTGTCTTCTTCAGAAAAATGCCTACTCAGGTCTTTTGGCCATTTTTTAATCAGGTTGTGTTTGTTTTGTTTTTACTCTTGAGTTTTGTGAGTTCCTTGTATATTTTGGATATAAACCACTTATCGGATACATGATTTGCAAATATTTTCTCCAATTTCTTAGGTTGCCTTTTCATTTTGTTTATTATTACCTTCGTTGTGCACAAGCTTTTTATTTTATGTAGTTTCACTTGTTTAATTTTACTTTTGTTCCCTGAGCTTTTGGTATCATATCCTAAAAGTCATTGCCAAGGCCAATGTCAAAGGAATTTTCCTCTGTGCTTTCTTTTAGGAGTTTTATGGTTTCCGATTTTACATTTAACTCTGTTTCATTTGGAGTTGATTTTTGTGTATGGTGTGAAGATAAGGCTCCAATTCAGCTTATTAAGCCTGGGCTGAGCTGGACTTCACTCAGGACACTTTCAGCAGCCTCACTTTGGCTTGGACCTTCCATTCATGGTAGTTGTGTTCCCAGCATGAAGGCTCCCAGAGAGAGTATCCGTGGGGCGGGCATTTAAAGAGTCTAAAGCAGAGTTGCATGGCATTTTATGACCTTGTTGTGAAAGCCACAGAGGACCACTTCCTCCGTTGTCTGCTGGTCAAAGCAGCCACAGTGTTACCAGATCCCAGGGGAGGGGAATTAATGATACAGTTAATGAGGAGGGTGAAGTCACACTGTAGAAGAACACAGAAGAGGGGAGATTTGGGCAAATACACACTGCCATAGATTTTTGTAGCTGCTAGAAGGTTGAGCAGGGTTTTTATTAAATATATTATCTTAGAAGCTTCTAAGTATATTTCTACAGGAAAAATATCCAAGGAATATTAACGGCTAGGAGCACTGAGAGGTAACTTACAATATACTCATATATATCAGTGGAGGTTATAGTATTGCAACTTTGTGCTTACACATTTTTAATTAATAGTTTTTCTTTCTGATCTCTTGACAACAACGGAAAATACCATTTGTTGCTACTTTTTCAAATGATAAATTGGGTTGCTACAAATTTTCATTAAGGTTATTATTAATATCCCCTATTACTGCAAGCTTCTAAGAACTTCATTTATAACATCACTGGTGGTTCTTTACTTACATTTTATCAGAGTGGCTGGCTGGAAAGATAGAATATTCGATATGCAATAGAGATAAATGATGGCAGAAAAATGGATTTTGAATGTTGCTTGAAAAACCACAATTCCCTTCAAGTTGAGACTCTAGAATTGGCTACACTTAGTCATCAGCTATTCATTTTTTATGTTTTGTTTTTTTCTATCTGGACCCTGAAAATAACACAGTGAGATTGCTACCCTTTTAGAAATCTTTGATAAAACCATTCCCCCCCTTTTTTAAAAAATATATCTTTCTTGATTTCAGAGAGAGGAAAGGAGAGGGAGAGAGATAGAAACATCAATGATGAGAGAGTCATTGATTGGCTGCCTCCTGCACACCCCCGACTGGGGATCCAGCCCACAACCCGGGCACTTGCCCTGACTGGAAACTACCTTAAGTACAAGAACCATTTTCTTGCACACACATAATGTTAAAAAATGGATTATTGATTAATCTAAGTATATTTTCCATAATTAGTAATGATATGAAAAGAACTTATCAACAAAACTCATAAAGAAAAAATGACAGATTTAAGAAAATATGATGTTATTCTGGCAACAGGCATAGTAGCAAAAGGAAACAGATGAAAAAAAAGTCTGTGTGTGTGTGTGTGTGTGTGTGTGTGTGTGTGGTTCACTACAAAAAAGGGAATGGTTTTACCCAGCTTGGCGTGGCTCAGTGGTTGAGCATCGACCCAGGTCCTTGGCATCAATGGGTTCCAGAGACTCTCTTGATTACTTAACTTCACAATTGTGATTGATAACTCAACAATTGGATCCTGCAAGTTGAACAGTGTTACTCTGCAATCTATTCAATAAAACTCCCCCTCAGTAGAAAAAGCATTCTAGATGCACACCGAGGGCCTATCCTGTGTTAGATACTGGGGAGTGCTAACAAGAACTAAGACAGTTCTATTTTAAGTACCTAAAAGTCCAGGAGGGAAAGTGTGCCATGTAAATGAATCATTGTAATACATTGTGGTAAATGCTGTAATACAGATCAAAACATTATTTAGCGGTCCACAACCAGCACAGGGAAATATACATATAGCTTCAATGCCCTGCCAACCCAAAGCAGTAGGTTAAGCGAGACTCCTTGACCTTTATGCCAGGTGCATATGCAGCCTGTATAGCAACCCCATGTGAGCCTAACTGATCTGCCCTAGTTATTTGTCTATGTGTC
This sequence comes from Miniopterus schreibersii, assembly GCF_964146895.1. Taxonomy (NCBI): domain Eukaryota; kingdom Metazoa; phylum Chordata; class Mammalia; order Chiroptera; family Miniopteridae; genus Miniopterus; species Miniopterus schreibersii. The sequence goes on from NC_138107.1 coordinate 58,597,044, forward strand.
AGGAAATCTGTGCAATAACTTCTCCAGATTCTAGGGTTGCAACTTTCTTTCTTGTTCTGAAGGAATACCATGGACTTCTTCCACTGCAGCACTAAATATCCCTACAGCAATTTTCTTTTAAAAATGCCATTCCAACATTTGCTTCCACTGATGGGAAATGGACCACCTCTTGAGGCATCCCATACTAACAGCTCCTATATCTTCCTCTGCTTTATCTCTGCTTTCCCCAGAAACTTATTGAGTCAAAGAAGACAACCCCCGGAGAGTCAGCAGAGCTTAATAGTTAGGACCTTGGGCTCTAAAGTCAGGCAGCTTGATTTTGACAACTGGTTTCAGAAATTAGAAATATGTGAATCTGAGTAATTTTTGTGAACTCTATTTTCCTCAGTGTCCTCATTTTATAAGGAGGATAATAAAAAAACACTACTTTATGGATTTGGCATGAGGATTAAATGAGACGGACAATCTATACAAAGTTCAGAGCAAACTGTCCTAGACTATAATGAATGACTAAAAAATGTTAGTTTGTAATTTTCATTATTGTCTTCAGGTTTGGTCCTATTAAAGTTCCTGAGATAATCTTAACTAGAGAATTGAAACTATGAGTAACTTTAGTTTCCTTCCATCCGCATCAATACTTCTTATATTCAGAGCCAATAAAAATATTTTACTCAGTGGCATGACAAATAAGGAAAGTATGAACAGAAGGGAAAAATAAAGACATATTAGTGAAAAGAGTTTATTTCTAGACCATTGGTATAAGGGGTGTCAGACAAGCATGGAGTCTGTCGCTTAGTGAAGAGTTTGTTGAAGCTGTGATCAAACAATGAAGAAGTAATGTTGAGCAGTGATTTAGAACTCAGGACCAGGATTCAGTCAGAACCTGGTTCAAATCCCAGTTCTGCTTCTTCTTGACTATTTCATTTTAGGGTAACTTGATTAACTGATTCAAGCCCTGGTTCCTTCAACTGTGAAATAGGGATAAATAATAGAATTTATGGGATTGGTGTGAGATTTCAATGAGATGATAACTGTATGTTGCTTAGCAGAGTGGGTCCATAGCATGAGCTGAGTAAGGATAGGGCATTGACTAAATGGACAGAGTCCCCTGGGAGAGATCTCCAGGGAAGAGGGAGGTAGGGAGAGTGGGAGGGGTTGAGGTGCCTTGCCCCGGAACAGGCCTGTGGAACAGTAGCCAGGTTTCTGGGTTCAGGAACACCTTATGTTCACTAGAAGGCAAAAAGCTGCCTGAACAGTAGAAACAGTAGGAAACCTTAATCTTAGCTGGCTTTTGCCCCAGTGGCTTCCTTCTCTTACAAGTTCAAAGCGAAAGTGGAAGTGTCTGATCCATGATTCGAGCTCTTCCAAAGTTGCCAGCAGACCTGCATCCTTTCCCATCTTCCCTTCTAACCACGTATAATGATAACGAGATTACGTATTGTGGTGACCTTATTGTGTGGCACTGAAGGTTTCTAGGGGCCTTTCTCATTTGTTGTTTCACAGTACAAATAAATTTCTCCCACAAACATTATTTTGTGGCAACCACATCTTGGTGGTATAAACAAATAATGAGGACAATGTACTCAGAATAGCTTGGAGTCCACGGAGGGAAGATGCCACCACCACTGATGAACCTGGAGGTAAGTCGTGTGAGAGAAAAACACAGGGGCATTTAGGGACACAACCCAGTCCAGGTTTGGGTGGGGAAGGGAAAGGTCAGAAGGCTTTCCAGAGGAGTGAGCCTTGAGATAAGTCACAGAAGGGAAGGCTATTCCACGAAAGGGGAAACGATGAGCTGAGAGACTTGACACAGTGTGAGAACATGGTATGTGGGAAAACTGCCAGGACTTGAGTATGTTGAGCAGAAAGTATAATAAGAAAATTGTGAGAAGAGAAACCTAAGGAATCAGCAGGGGCCAGATAGCGTAGATGCTGATATTTTATGGAAGGAGTTACTGGGCCAGTCTGGAGAGGATCAGGGATTCAGTGAAGCTTTTACTCTAACTAGGAAGTGATAGACTCACGTTTAGATTTAGAAAGCCAACACTGACAGATCTGACCTGAGAAAGGTAACTTAATTTTACAGTGATGGCTTCGTTTACTTGCATAGGGGAGACATGACAATTCCAATTAGTGAGAGCATGAAGTGGAGGCAAAATGCTATGTCCAGACTTTCTCTGTCTTTGCTTACCATCCGAGAGAGAAGCACATAGTGAAACTAAGAAGAAAAAGACTGATGGTGAGAGAGAAGCCATCTGGGGAGAAAAGAGAACATAGTCTTGGATTCTTAAAGAGGGTTGCAAAAATAATAGGCTTAGGGAGAAATAATAGAAAGCTTTGGGGGGAAATGACACATTTGAACAAGAGAAGTACAGAAAACAGAATAAAAGCACAAGGAAAGATGAAAAGATGTTTTACTACAAGATGGATGTGGTCCTAACATGTGAAATCAGCCCTCAACTGACTCAGAGAAGAACGGGTACAAAAGCACTTTGTCAGTTCATATAGAATCTCAGTTTTTAATTTGCTTTTCTGTATATACTACAATATGTGAGGCAATCTATTCAGAATAAACATGTTTGTTACAGTCAGTATAATTTTCCTACAAACAAAAATGTTTCCTTCAGTATCTTAAACATACTACAAAACATTGGGCTCTTTCTTAAGAGTTCATATATACTTTGATGTGTAACAGTTGGTAATGGGGAAAATTCTAAAAGGATTTAGTTCTGATGAGCTGCCATAAGTTTAAGCTCATCTGAAACTAAATTGTTTAGACATTTCATTGGAAACATAAAAGAGAACAATTTTTAATGAGCCTGTCACTGTGTTCTGATTTGATCCACTCAGAATTCTCTGGGCCTTTTGAAGGCATGGCGAACAGAAAGCCACCTTAGCATAGCGCTGTGAGTGGGAAGGGACAGTGGGTGGCCACATCTGTTGTATGGTCTGAAGGATTCTATAAAGGCTCCAGATTCTCTTCCTTGCCCAGTTCATCAGCACTTGCAATTTTATCCTGAAGAATGCTTTTTATTTTTTATTTTATTTTATCATTTTTTATTTATTATTATTATTTTCTGAAGAACAGTTTTTTAAAAAAAATCTAAGTATTTCCAATCCCTGATGGCCTGAAATCCAGATTTCCCTTCATGTGGTTATGACCTCTATTTATTAACTCCTGTGGATTTAATCCTTATGGAAGCATGGAATTATAGGCAGTTCAGGGACCTTGTCCAAAACCACAAATGCAGAAACAGAACTAGCACAGTTTCTATGCATCTCGGTGAGTTGATTTTATTTAGTGACGATGGATTGTCTTTCTCTGAAAAGCAAGGGCCAAGGGCCTGACAGTCCTGGGCTTTATATGGTGACAGAAGGGACAGAATGGGGGAAGGTGGGAGACAGGAATAAAATAGAGATTTAGCTTCTTTCTCAGGTTGGTTGACTGCAATTGGTCTATGACCATGCAGAGAAAACCAGTAGTTTGGTTTAAAGTCTACTCAGGTTTTGAAACCATTTTCTCCTGAAGGAGAAGTATTCACAATCTTCAACTTGGGATACTATTTTAATAGAGAAATGCTCACTTGTTTGGAACTTTCTGGTGTCACCAGCAACAAACTTTCTTTGCTGCAGAGTTGCAGCACTAAATATAAGACTTGGGCCATGAAATTTGAGTGTTTTCCGACTATTTCCTTCCTCTCCAGCTGTGTTCTCTGATTAGAGAGTTAGCATTTGGAACTCTTACTGTTTGAGTGACCCTTATATATATTCCAGTGACCAGGAAACCTGCAGCTTTTCCCTACCCTTTTAAAGTGCCATTTCAGAGCATAGCAAACATTTCATCCATCAGTGGTATCAATACTTTTCATGCTGTGAAAGTTGGCTGTTCAGGCTACTTGCACAAATAATGAGCATGCAGGTCTGACCCAAATTCTACTCAAGAACTTCATAATATAAGGTAATCATTATATAAAAAGTGCATTGAGTGGCTCTATAATAAATTCTGAGAGATCTACAACATAAAATGCACACCATGTCAGCTCTTTGATATGCCTTGTCAGTGTTAGGAAAACACATTTTCTTTTATTTATTCCCATTCTCCCCCAATTTTACTCCTAAATAAGAGTTTTAGTGATTAGTGTAAAAAATAAAAGTAAAGAGCAGATGTAAAAAAAGTAGTAGTGTCCCCAAAAGATTTCCATCTAAGGAAATTATTACCGAAACTGATATATTTCTTCTCCTGTAGGTATTCATAGATAATGTACACACACACAAATACACACAAATTTATAAAGCTGGATCATGTCATACATTTGATGCTATTAACCTACATTTTCCCACAATAATATGCCATGAGAATTGGTTTCAAGAAAAGAAACCCATGTCATCATTTTTAATGGGTGTATGACTTATCACTTAACTAGGCACCTATTGATGAACACTTAGGTTGTGTTTCAAAGTTTTCATTATTACTATTTATGAGGCACCCATGTCTGTACAAGGTGCACCATTCTTTGCTCCATCTGCCTTTCCAGGGTCTTAGAACAGGTGAGAATAGTGCTCTTCACAGAGCCAAATAATTTCACCAAATCCATTTCTCCTGAATTTAAATGATTTGGCTGAGACGTATATTTTAGGTGCAAAGAACTTCAAGGTAATTTTGATAACATTCAGAAATAACTCTTCTGTTGTTTGTGGGAACAGGTAAGATAATATCTGGGATGGCTTTTGGAGTCTTTTTAGTTGCTGGGTCCTGCAGGTATTATGTACATTAAGATACTAACATTGCCTCTTAGACTGCAACTAGCACAATGCTTCCCAACCAGACTCAATATGACCCCAGGGATATTTGGTAATATCTGGAGACATTTTTTATTGTTGCAGCTGGGGTGAGGGAATAGTGTGCCACTGGCATCCGGTGTGTAGAGGCCAGGGATGCTGCTAAGCATTGTACCCTAAAATGCCCAGGGCAGCCTCCACAATACAGAATTATCCAGCCCCAAATGTCAACTGTGCTATAGCTGAGAAAGCCTAGACTAGGTAGTGCACGGAGAAGGCCTAGGCTGAGGGAAAGATAATGGCATGTGAGTCCGTATTTTGCTTCACATACAATCTCATTTTGTAAAGTCAGAAACCTGTGACAACTGAATGAGCTTGGAGAATATATTGCTAAGAAGATTTTTAAACTAGCAAGATAATTTAGGTGTAATGAGCCCTACTACCTTCATAAATATCTACCCCCAAACTTTCTTTTAAAATACAAATTGAATTATGAACCTCATCTGCTTAGAGCACTTTAATAGATTACTCTCAGGAAACATCTGTACTTCATAAGTGGCCCACAAGACTGCATGATCTGGTCCCAGCTCATTCTCCAGCCACTTCTCAGGACTCCCCAGTCTGCTAGCTCCCACCACACTTACCTTCTAGCTCTCAAATGCGTAAAACACATTCCTGCTTAGGGCTTCCACACACAATCCTTCCTTCTTCCCTCTGCTTTGAACATTCCTTTCCATCCACAAAACCTCTCCCAGCACCTACTTGTCCTTAGGTGAAATGTTGGCATCACTGTGAATCTTTCACTGAAGCTCTCCCTCATGTGAACTAGATTCCACCTATTATTTTCTGCATTTTATACTTAACACATTTCTAATCATATTTTTTGTGTGTTTATGTGTTAATGTTTGGCTACCCCCATGGTTTCATGATCCATGAGGGGGAGAAGTTGATGAATCTTTTTTTTCCTGTTTTAACTTATCAAAAAGTATTGATTACCTAATTTGTTTGTACACACTGGGATGACAAATATGAGATGTTCTTTTTTGAAGTGTGGTTAAAATGGGTAACATGAGTACTACCCTCTTAACAAATTTTTAATTTTCAAGTCAGTATTGTTAACTACAAGCACACTGGTGTTCAGACAATTTCTAGAACTTATTCTGATGATGTTTTTGCACCATATTTCTCCATTGTCTAATGTAATGTCTGCACGAAGTGGGTCCTCCATAAATATTGTTGGATAAATAAAAGAGTCTGACTTCAAGTCATGGAGAAAGATGATGCCTCTGCCTTTTTTCTCTCTTTCCCCAAACATAACCACAATACATCAACACTCTGGGGCAGGACATTTCTCTATTGGAAGCAAGGAGCTGATGTCTTTACCAAGGCTGCATCCTTTCTCTAAGGCAGAGATTGTCAGTTGTACAAAAGGAGAGAACATTTGTTCAGTGCTGTGGCTTGTGACACAGAGTTGATGCTTTTTCTGCTGCCTTGTGATACAACAATGTCTAGCTAGAGGCCTGACTCCTTTCCGGAATAACAAAGAAGAAAAGAGCAGGACAATTTCTTTGCGGATTTTAGGATTAGAAGAGTAGAGTGTTTCTGCTTCAAGTATTCATTGGGTTGAAGGAAAACAGTACTTAATGTTATGCACACTCCAACTGATCTTTGATAGGAAGGTTCCTGTGAGTACCGACGCCCACGTAATTTTAGGGTTTTGTCATCACTACCGTTATCATTGTCATGTAGTCTTCCTTTCCGCCCCTTCCAATTCACAAAAGTCAATCGAACAAAATTCGCCAAAGAAATACCTTTCCATCTACTTTAAGAAACAGTTAATAATTAAAAAATATATAAATTAATGTTTTCTGCTGAAAGTTTTCAAAAACATATTCCCTTAAGTAGGTTAAACCTAAATGCTCTGTTTTTGTTTTCTGTTGCTGCATAAAAGTAAACCAGATATTCGTTGCTTAAGTCAATACACATTTATTATCTCACAGTCTCTGTGGGTTAGGAGTCCAGGCTTGGTTTACACCGTCCTCTGCTCAGCCTCTCCCAAGGCTGCAGTCAAGGTGTTGGCAGGACTGTGGTATCATTTGAGGCTCAGGCTCCTCTTTCCAGCTTATTCAGTTTCTTGGCAGAATTCAGTTTCTTGCAACTGTAGAATCGAGACCCTATTTTCTTGCTGGCTTCTGGCCAAGGGCTACTTTCAGCTTTTAGAGATCTTTGCTACATGGCTCTCTCCTTAACACAGCAGTTTTCATCATCAACCTCTGACATGCTCAAATCTCTCTCTTTGAGAAGAGCACAACCTCTTGTAAAGACTCACCTAAGTAGGTCAGGACCATCCAGGGTAATCTCTCTTTTGATTAACGCAAAGTTAACTAAGTAGTAACTTAATCATGAGAGTGAAATCCCACCATGTCCACAAGTCCTGCCCTCTCTCAGAGTGACGATCACACAGGGTGTGTGTCCCAGGTGGTGGAACCTTGGAGCCATGCTTTACTTCCATCACACGCTCTAACCTGCCTGTTACTTTCTTCAGGTCTTCCCTATAGACCTGTGCTGTGTAATGTGCTTGTTAGCAAGAAGCCACATGTAGCTCTTTAAATTAAAATGAATTAAAATTACATAAAATAAAAATTTTACTTAATAGTCACATGTGCCTAGTGCCACATAATGGACAGTGCAGTTAGAGAACATTTTCAACATTACAGAAAGTTCTAGTTGGGCTTAAGGTGTTAATAACAGTTGGTAAAGATTTTCACTTCTATATAACAGAGCTAATACAACTCTTACTGTCTTAACTCAGAAGATTGACTGAAACTGGAAAATTTAGATTGTGTAGGCAGGCAAGAGGGCACATATTTTAAGACAACACTTTAATGTGTGTTAAGTCATACCTCAGAGGTGGTATTATTTTTGGGGGGTTAGGGAACCTACTCATAGTCTCAGCCTCAGAGAGAATTCTTCCTATTGCCTCTCCCCTGTGTTGTGGCTAATTGCAATAGTAGAGCATTTTCACCACCACAGAAAGTCCCATTGGAGACTGCTTCATAGCAGTCCAAACAAAAGATAAACTTCACTCTAATGTGCAGCTAGGACGGTGCTGGCCAGTGGACCTTCTCCAATGATAGAAATGCTCTCTATCTATGCTGCCCAAGGTAGTAACCAGCTACATGTGGCAACTTAGCACTTGAAATGCAGCTAGTGAGAAACTAAATTCTTACTTTGATTTTCATTTTAAATTTATTAAATAAATAATTTTAAATTTTAAATAGCTACATGTGGCTAATGGTTACCACACTGGACAGTACAGGTCTAGAATATTACATGTTTTCTATTAATGGAGACCCTAAATGAAGCTTGATAGTACTTTGCGCTTGGTTCATAAAATCTAGGAGTTTTTAGTGTGGTGGTGGGAAGATGCTTGGATAGACTAGGAAGAGACAATGTAGTACTCCTAAACTTTTATTATATTTTATACAATTTTGAAAGTTCAAGAAAAGATGTTGAAAATAAACTCTCCTAATTTTGAATCTTATTTTAGGTTCAAGTTAGCTTTTCATCTGTAACATTTTGTCTGCCTTTAGAATGGTACAGCTTTGTTCAGCTGGAAGAAATTTTCTCACAATGTTTTCTCCTCACATTCACTTGCCTTTTGCTTTCTTAGATTTAATTATATCTCCCCTTCAGGCAGATGGGAGGGAAAACATCACGTAAACATGTTCCACTTCAGAACTTGCTCTTCCCCAAAAGGTATAATTTGTAACTTAATAAACATAACCACATTGTGATTTAATTAACAAGTCACAGCAACAAACAAAATAGTAAATCTGTGATTTATTTTAATATGACGAAATGGCAGGTCTCTTTTGGATGAGAATTTAAAGTGAAGTAAAATCGAATTTAGCTCAGTGCATCTTCTCTTGATGTGCTGAAGTGCTGCCGCAAACACACACACTGCCCATCTCCATGGAAGGCGCGCCTGTGTTAGGGATGAAAATTTCCAGCGTGCTAATGTGCTTACTTATCATTTTCAGATGCTCAGCTTCTCAGGAACTGGACCACATGTTGAAACTGAATGACACTCCTAACGATAACTATCTCTGCATTAACAACATGCAAAGTCCAAGTCAAACATACAGTTAGGGAAGCAAATAGCACAGTTACAGTTCACCGTAGCTAGAGTTTGGCGTTTCTACACTAAGTAGTTTGAAGGGAGAAGTCTTCTGTTTTATTATCGGAATAAGAGGATAGCTACTCTATTTTTTCTTTTTTTTTCTTTTTGCTCATGGATCAGGATCTCACAGAATGAAATGAAGTGTCATGACGATGGGTTTCTACGAAAGAAGGCATCACAGAGCTTGGCTCCATATGTATCATAGAGGTTGGACAAGGCCACGCTGGGCGCTGGCTTTAGTACAGTTGCAAGTTCCAGTTTCAGTTCTGAACTGGTGTGACAAAGGGAAGGAATTTGGGAAACAGAAACTTGGACAAATTCTGTGCATACCCATAATACCCAAGAGCCAAGGAGCATTTCCACGCACCCCCTTCCCTGTGTCTTGGTGACTTACTTATTTTACTCCTTGAGCTAACGAGTGATAAATAGGACTGGAGGTTGGTAATGAGCAGAAGGATAATAATACTTTGAAATATCACCTAAATATTATTTCTTGGTAATTAATTTTACTTTTTCTTTCTTACAACTTTTCACCATTAGGCTGGAACCTGAGACTTATTGCCATGGAAAATAAGGAGAAAGTAAATACAGCTGAAAACAAACATTTTGATAGAGTCAACAAAAATATTTTATTTAAACTCCCAAGAGTCACAATGGTCTGAAAGCAAGATATATTTGATTTGCAAGAAGCAGGCACTTGAAATAAAACTGGTTTTGGCTTTGATTTAAGTTGGTAGATCCAGAGCTTTGTGGAGCCATGCAGTGGGAGGATTCAGGGTCAGAGATGGAGCACGTGTTTTTTAACTAGAGAGGAAGGTACTAGGGGTGAGGATCTTATGACTGGGAATGGAAATCAACAAATGGAGATTTTGTAAGTTTGTATGGGGAGAGAGGGTAAATAGACTTATTGAGGTGATAAGATTCAATGTATACAAATGTTGAATTATTTATGTTGTATGCCTGAAACTAATATAGTGTGTCAATTATACTTCAATTTTTTAAAAAATTCTATTTTTTAAAATTTGAGGGCTAGAGGCGGTAACATCTTCTTCCTTTATTTAGTGGCCACTTCTGTAAATGTATGTACTTAAGATGTATTTATTAGTGAGCCAGTTGTTTTGAGAAAACAATAATAGAATTGTTGAGTTGAAATGCTGCCAGAGGGATTTGATTGCAAATCCTACTTGTCTTCAGAAATATATCTTGCTAAAGGTAGCATTTAGATACCTGAAAATGGGAAGTGTGACAATTCCAGAAGAGAAAACATCACCATGTGCTTGTATGCCCACTGTAATCAGTATATGCCTTGAAGTGCAATAGCCAATAGAGCTCATCTTCCCTACAGGCCTCTAGGTGGTGGCATGCCCCTCAGTCAGTGGCATTATCATTAACCCAACGTGCTAAACCAAAGATGGAGATCATTCCCAATGCTTTCTATTTCTGTCACCTCTCACATAAGTAATTACAAAGTCATAGCCATTTTACCACCTAATTATTTTCAAAATTTTCCTACTCTTCTCATCAAGATTCCATTACCTTTGTCCAGGACACGTGGTTTATAGCACAGCCTCTTAACTGAGCACATTGTTTCCAAGTTCATCTTTGTCTAATCTGTCTTCCACACTTCAGTCTTAGATTCTTCACTTTAGAATCTGGTCAAGTTATTCCACTGTGTAGTGCATACGAGTGAATCCCCAATGCCCTCAGGATAAAGTGCCCTTGCTGATTGGGCCCAGGATTACTTCTCTGTCTTCAGGAATCTGTCTTAGTCCCTTTGGGCTGCTATAACAAAATACCACAGACTGGGTAGCTTATAAAGAACAGAAATTTATTTCTTACAATTCTGGAAGCTCAAGTCCAAGATCAGGGTGCGAGCATGGTCAGGGGAGTGCCTTCCCTCTTCCTGGTTTATAGGCAGCACCTGCTCGTTATTTCCCTGGTGATTAGTGATGTTGAACATCTTTTTGAATGTCTGTTGACTATTTTTATGTCTTCTTTGGAAAAACATGTATTCAGACCCTCTGCCCATTTTTTAATTGTATCTCTTCTTGATATCAAGTTGTATAAGTTCTTTATATATTTTGGATATTAACCCCTTATTGGATACATGATTTGCGAATATTTTCTCCCATTCAGTAGGTTGTCTTTTCACTTAGCTGATGGTTTCCTTCATGGTGCAGAGTTGTTTAGCTTGATGTAGTACCTTTTGTTTATTTTTGTTTTTGTTGCCCTTGCTCTTGGAGTCAGGTCCAAAAAATTAGCATCAGATTGATGTCAAAAAGCTTACAGCCTGTGTTCTTCTAGGAGTTTTATGGATTTAGGTCTTACATTCAAGTCTTTAACCTACTTTGAGTTAATTTTTGGGGGGTATGGTGTAAGATAGTGGACCAGTTTCATTGCTTGCATGTGACTATCTGATGAAAAAAATAGACTATTTTAAAACTACATTAAGGTGCTATAAAAAATGATATAATAAGAAAAACAATATTCATTTAAATTACCTCTAACACAATTCAATAACAATACTAGGAAATATGCTCACTTGAGTATACTCATTGGTAAATATACACTGACATAATATTTTATTATATTGCAAACAATGAAGAATAAATGATAAGAATTAGGTAAATTTTATTCACAGAAGAATATAGTATTAATAATTTTTTTAATAAATTGCTTTTTGTTGCTATTTGTTTGTTGCTAGTTTAGAGTATCAGATATTAATCAGTTATGTGTGAATTCCACATGGCTTACCAATTTAATATCTACTTTAATGATGACAGAAGTTATATGTTGTATCTACATAGAATTCAAGATCCTAATAAAATTTGTGACCAGAAATGTGATACCAAAATGTTACTAGTATACATATTTTTAAAGAAAAAGAAAGAATGCACAGGAGCTGGTTTCCAGTTCTAGATGTCAATTTTTATTTTTCTCAGGTTTTATCTTTTGTTCTGGTAAACCAAAACACAATTGTTTTCTTCAATAACAGAGTAAATCATAAAATCACATTGAAGGTGAATTTAATGTCCCATCATGACCCTATATAATGAAAATTTCAGAAATATTATTCTTTAAGTACTCTGACATTTTTCAGATACTCTCTTCTTTAAATGTTATAGCTCAGAGAAAGTAATGAGTCAACTTTACAATAACATCTCTATTGTATTGTGTTGTATACATACATCTCTCTTTTTAATTTTAATTCAAAGAAAATGCAAAAATTTTCAAACACAGCAGAAATTGTGAATTAATCAGGCCTCCAATTAAATCTTTTTTTTTTTCCCCCTGTGGCATAAACTGTGCCTATACCTTAACAAAACAAGATGTCAGCATTGTGAAGGTCAAAGTAACTTGGTATCAAATAGATCAGATGCTGAATTGTTTATATATGTGTTAGAAAAATGCACTGCTATAAAAATATTCTTATAATTTACAAAACTTAGTACTGAAAATAACATTTTCTACTTAATTAAATGTTGAGAGGCATTTATAGATACACAACAAGAGAGTGCAGGTTTCTTAGATGGTGTCTAGAATGACTTTTATTTTTCCCTTGCAATGATTCCCTCCCACCTGAACTACTTGACAAAGAAAGATGTTTGTCAGTGGATATATTCCTTATAATTTCACCTGGGCTTTGAACTTTGTGGCCTAAGTGAGATGATTTTCTAGACTTATTTTTCACAAGATCTCATGATTACTTTTCTCCATTGGATGTTTTCTACCTTTTGCTCACCCTAAATATGGTGCAGGTTATAGGTAAAAGTTCTTACTCTTGGAAAGAATGTAAAATTCGATGTGGAGATGGAACCAAGGTGCCTAACTATTACCACGTGAGGCTCCCCTGCCAAAAATATCTCAGTATCTTCCCATTGCTCTGTGAATAAAAATTTAACTCATTAGCTTTCCTTTCTATCAGCCAGCCTTAAAGCTTTGTTAAATTGTTCACACTAGCTGTAATAGCTCTCTACATGCTTCTTGGGACATATTGCCTCTATTTTATGCTTGTTTTATTTTATCTATTTATGTTGTTTAATCCAGAAACATCTTTCTCCTTATTTTTGTTTATGGGTCCCTATGAAAAGAGATTGGCATGAATATCTCTCCCCTGCCTCCTCCCAAGGCCATCTTTCTTCCACACAATCAAGAGCTATGTGCAGAGTGGATGCTCCAGGGAAACCACTGCTTGTTCTTATGAGACTATGTCCCCAAGCTCCTGTGAGGGGGCCATACCCCTGGTGAACTAAATCAGACCATAAAGGACCCACTGAGATGCTTCCTGCTTTCCTAGTCTTGACCTTTTCCTCTTGATTCACAACTATAACTTTATACTCTAGATCTTACAGTTCTTGGGAAATATATACATTTATCCACCCTTTATCAGAAATGTCACCCCAAAATATCTGGGCTTAATAATATCTAATAATGAGACTTAATATCCTTCAAGTTAGCTAACTTGCAGATAGCAGATCTTGGGATTTCCTGGCCTCCCTAACCAAAAAGGCCTGTTTCCTCTTATACTGATATATCTACATATATATATTGGTTAGTTTTTCCTGGAGAACTCTGAATAACACACCAGAAAAATTTATATATTTGATGTAGTAAAAATACATGTATCCATTGACCAATTCATCAATTAATTTTATGTGTTTGTTTCCTTTTTCTGCCCCTTAGCATTTATCTCTTGCATATGTTGCCTCCTCATTTGGTCATTTATTCTGTGCATGGTAGCCCTTTATATGATTTATGATACATGCACTCACATGTTATGTTCATAGTTAACATACTCTTTTTCAGTATTATATACCATCATATACTAGCAAAGCTACTTAGCCTGTTTAAATTAATTTCTTCCTCTATGAAATTACCATAAAAATATCTACCTTTTAAGTTTATTGTAGGGATTGGATTTAGCACATTTAGAACATCTAGCATATCGAGGGTTCAAAATATGTATATTATTATTATTATTATTATTATTATTATTATTATCCCCTAACTGATTTATGTGGTTAACTCTAATCTCTGCAGCCAGATGGTATGTCCCTGGAGCACAAAAAACATTCTTATAATTATACCCACCCACATTGCCTGACATAACTCATGTTTGTTGAATTGAACAGAGTAGTCAGTGGTTATTAAGTAACCATTGATTAGTTGAATCCCTGTTGAGCAACTCTTCCTCCTTTCTCTTACTTAACTCTTGAAGGTGATTTACAGTCCTGTAAGATCACTGGTTAGGACTGGAGTAGGGTGAGCCATCGGCCACAGCAAAATGAAGGAGAAATAATAAATAAATTGTTCCTGAGACTGAGACTATAAGTAGACAAATTAGGTGGTCATCTCTGTGATATGACTTCACAGATAACAAAAATGCTACCTCTCACCTCCTGCTATATTGTTAAAAATATCCACTTTTATTCATTCTTTTGAATGAAGACTTTTAATGAAAATCTTGTTAACTGTGATACATGGAAGTACTTTCTTTAAATATAATAATATGTCAGACAGGAGGTTACAGAATGGTCAATGGAACTCTTCAGAGGGCCAAACTTTACTAATTTCAAAATTTTTCTTAGAGTCACCCTATTATATATTATAGTACAAACCATTTAGTATATTTTTTCCATGTGCCAGGCAGTTTGCTTACATCACTTATAATGTCTATAAACCTCTACACTTTTAATATTATGTTTGTATTAGAGATGAGAAAATTGAGATCTACCCAACTTATCCAATCATAGCTATCCATGTCTAGAATTAGAATTTAGAGTTCTGTAATTCTAAACTGTACTATACTATGAGGTCTCTCGTCTTCTTCCACAGCCTGTGTTCTGCTTGAACTACAGTAATTGAGAGCATAATGGAATAATTAGAGAGCAAGTCCTGACTTTTGTCAATAACACTGTAACCCCATTGTCTGCATCTAGCTGGCTTCTGTTCACATAATAGCAAAGCCTTGTGTTAGATTCATTTCAGGAATAAATGAGCTTTCTTAAATCTTTCTGGGGGGTGTGTTTCTGCTGCTGGCTGAATCCACACTGCAGCTTGCTTCGCCCTAGTAATGTGGCTCCTCACCATCATTTCAACAACTGCATCCCCAATCTACTTCCATTTCTGTGGCCACTGGGTTTCCTGTGCACAGTTTTGTCCTACAGGTAATCACTTTTCTTATTCCTTCATTCCTCTAAAGCACCAATGCTACAAGACAAATACCAAAATGTGCAGGTAACAGTTCTACCCTCACAATGGTCTAGGCTTGAGTTTTCCATCCTAAAGACTTGGCCAATGGTGTTTTCACCTGAGGCTTATGCACTCCCTGGATATTCACGTGGCTTGCTTTCTCACCTCCCTCTGGCCTTTCAAGTTGCAAGTTTACGTCTTTCTCCCTCCATTTTCTAAGCTTTCCATTCCCCTTTGTTGTTTGTTCTTGTTCATAGCACCTACATGCATTTTACATATATAAATTTTACTTAATTTTTGGTTTCTCTTTCCTCAATATAATCTGAGCTTCAAGAATAAGGAATTTTATTAGCTTTGTTAAATAGTATATGCTCAGAATCTTAAACAGTGCTGAGCATAGAGTGGATACTCAACAAATGTTTACTGCAGGAAATAATAATTATGTTAGATTACTTGAATGCCAGGAGTGGCATTGAGTTTGATGGCTAAAACTACTGAGGAAAGGGGACTGAGGTCTAAAAGGTCCTATCCTTAGGGATAGGTGCTACATCAGCATGAAAAAATCTTTACTAAACTTATTTATTTAAAAATAACTTGATAGAGACACATGAAACTATTTAGGATGTTTCTTTTTTTTTTCCTGCCTCAGTGTCAAATCCAAAGAACTTATTATAGGAAACCTCTTTTTGTACATTATTGTCCTAATTTGGACATTTTGAACTGTGAAGAAAGTAACCATTTTCCCCTTCAATTTAATCTGGAATACTTGGCAGATATATTGCTGGGCCTGTTTGCTCTCACAGTAGAAATGGTAAGAGATAAAGGGCACAAGAAAATAGAAGTGAGCTGAAGGACTTTCAATCTGGTCCTGATCTTCAGCTATCTGAAATTATTACCTACTTCATTTTTGTCAAAAATTGCTGATAAATAGGTAGCAGTTTTATTAGCTTCAATAGTTAGGCTTATTCTTTTAGTGCCTGATTTGACAAGGATTGCTGGATTGAAAAAAAAAAAAAAAAGTCATTGTAAGGCTATTAAAGAGATCATTTGAGAAATTTTCAAGTTAAAATCTAATTGTGGATTTATTATTATCTAGCTGTTTAATCAAACTACCAATCAGGAAAGATCCTGAAATATGCACAAATTCCTAGGGCATGGATTTCATGGGTGAGGTTGTAGAAGTCCTGACCTTCAAGCTGACTTTTCCCAGTTTTGCAAATCATGATCCGGTATTTGAAACTTCATGAGCTCTACCCCCCTCCCCCATTGCTGGTAATATTTTCTTATAGTAAGAAATAGTATCTATAGATTTTTTGAAGGCTATGCAATGCATCTACCCTTTCAGTTGTTCTAAATTTTGTATTTGGATTCCACCAGGCCATCTGACAACTACACTTGTGTTTTGCATTGTTCCAGCCCCTTGTAGACTTGCTTGTACTGAATTGCATTTTGGATTTATGCCATCAGTTTGCGTTGAGGGACATTTTAAGAAAAAGCCATAGGAAAGACACTATCATACACATTGTAAACTCTTGTCAAATACTTGTTCTCTATATCCTCATGAGAGCTATGGGAAGAATTGCTTTCAGTGTTCTGTAATGGGGAAAACTGGGATTCTTTTGAGCAAATGGTTTGTGTTTGTCTTATAAAAAGTGAATTGAATGGCTAGTAGGCTTTCTCTCTGCTTTGGCCTCCAAGGAACTATATCAGCCAGAATTTGGACAGGAAAACGGAAGCCACTCTGTGTTTTCCAAGTAGAGAGGATTATAATTTGGGGAGTTCAGGTTTTACACAACTGCTGGAAAACCTGTGGGTTCTGCAGTTTGTGACTACTGAAGATTTCAATCTGAAACAGCAAAGTGAGCGATTCTCAAACAACTCAGTAGGAAGCTGTTACACTCTCATGTCTGCCCCGCCTTCCCTGCACTATGACCTCTTTTTGCCTTTGCCTCCCAAATGCACTTGAGGGCTTCTCCTCGGCTGACTATAACCTCAACAGTGTGGGAAAGAGATTTGGAGAAACGTATTTTCAACTTCTGTTGTGCAATACAGAGAAGAGTTTAGAAAAAGCTGGTAGTAAGGCTGAATTGATAATAGATAATTAAACAAACAAACAAACAAAGCTTAACAAATTTATCCTACCTCTTGCAACAGGACAGGATCTAACAGGGTATAGTTTGTGTTCTAATTTTATACCTGGACTCAACTGGTTTTACCACCTCTATTTTGTTTTATTCTAATTTCCTTATTTATTTATTTTTATTTCATTTTATTGTAACTTTTCTGTAAGCTACCTCAACTCTTTTGGGAAAATAGTATATAAATAAATAATTTGTTTGAAAGGTAAGTAAAGAAGAATGACTTTATGAGAAATGTGTATCTAAGAAAACCAAATGCACATAAATATGACTAGAAAGGATGGTCAAGAGCAGCTCAAACAATTGCCATACCCCTCTCTAAAACCATGCCCCTTGTCTTAGAGATTTTCTTTTCATTGCTACATTGACTTTTTCCCCCTGTTACTATAGATGATCAAAATATCTTGTTAATAATAGGCCATAAAATACCCACATTTACCTGGCATAACAAGAATAAAGCCTTTCATACAAACAAATTTTCCACCTATTTTAGGCTCACTCCTTTAAAGCTCATAATTTTAAAATTTTAATCATTTTTTGAAAATTTTACAAATAAAAAAATTACATATAAAAATATATGTCTCTGCCTTCTTAAGCAATCAATAATAAAAATAATTCAAGTTTTTTGTGCAAATTTAGGGTAATTATTATGAAACAATAGTTTAGTCATAGAATATCATAGTGATGCTTTCGGGGACTATTGGGATATAAAAAATTCAGGTTCCTTAAAATGAGCTGAATTCTTCTATTTGTTCTATTAGATTTGTTTCTTTCTTACACTGTTCTCTGGTGTCTTATTTTATACCTAATTGTCTAGAAGAGATCTGAGGGTGGTTCTACCTTTCCAGTAGAATAATATCCTCTTCTGAGTATGAGTTAATATTTCTTCATGCATGAGAGCTTCCTTTTTCTTCCCTTTTTCCTTTTAAGTTTAAGGCTATATATCAACTCCTGAGGATTTCAGAAGCTTGACCTCTGCATGAGTGGACATTATTAAATGTATTTGATCTTCTTAATAGGATTACAGAGTAATGAAATTTAGAGACTAAAAGAGACTCTGAAAGGTCACCTGGTCTACCACTTTCCCAAAAAAGCCACTTCCATTTAGAACCATATCTAAACCACTGCAGGCAAAGGGCAGCCTCTACTAGTCTATAGTCTTTCAAAGACAGAAATGCTATAATCTCTAGAGGCAAGCCACTTTTATGTTTCATAATTCTCTACATCAGAAAATTCTTCCTTATATTTAGCTTAAATTTCTCACACAAAAGTTTAAGCCCATGAACTCAGTTCCTGATGAAATTTGAAAATGAAACAAGATTTTGAAAGAATTTAAGAAAATCAGGTTCTACTGTTTTATGTTTTCTAGGACAAAAGTTGGCATAATGTTGTGTGTGTATATGTGTGTGTGTGTGTGTGTGTGTGAGAGAGAGAGAGAGAGAGAGAGAGAGAGAGAAAAGGAATCAGAGAGATAGAGAGAAAGTGAAAAACTGAGAGTCTATAGATTTTTTTTCAGATGCCCATCATTCATATGACATTCATTCATGGATTAAACTTGTGGGTGAGGAACTAGGCTAAACTAATTCTATATTCTCACCAGGTCTTCTTTGATACTAATTCACATTCACTAAGTAGCCAGCTGCTTAGCAGTTTGTAGCTATGAGGTAGAAAAAAAAAAAAAGTGAGATGATATAGCAGAGAAACAATATAGGGACTGGAAAAAAGGCCCACCATTATCCTTGGTATTAGAGAACTGTATGACCTTAAGCAAGCCAATTTCAACTATGAAATGGAGATTGATAATAATATATCATTTCTGTCTTCCAATGAAGTGGACATTTTTGTGGATACAAAGAGAATATTAATGTATAAATTCTTTGAAAATTGGAATTTATGTATAAATATATAGTAATTTCTCATTTCCCAAATATTTGCTTCTCCCTTAAGTAGTGGATTGTGGAATTAGAAAAATCTGTTTTGGATTATAATTTAGGTACTGTTTAATTGTGTGACCTTAAATATGTCTTTAATATCCTTGAGCCAAAATTTTCTCTTGTAAAATGGGGCAATAGAATTGACCTGGCAGGGTAGTGGTAATGGTTAGAGGTAATGAGTGCAGTGTCTGCATACTGTTTCATAAACAGCAGGCATTCATTAAACACCAGCTATTGTCATCATCCAGACATTGAAGCAAAAAACAAACAAACCAAAACAACAACAACATTGATTGATTTCTGCCTTTCTTGCTCCTATCTCATGTCTCCCATGTAGTTAGTTATGCAGTCATGCCAATTCCACCTTCCTAATATTTCTGGAATACACTCCCCTCTCTTCATGGCTACTGTGTAATATGTGCCGTTATCATAACTTTCATGGTATATTTCAGCAGTGGTTAACAGCCCCCCTCCCTTTGCTGCAGTATTTTCCCTTTTAATCCAGCTTTCACACTGTAACCAAAGTCATCTTTCAAAGAGCTGCCTGAACATTGTGCTACTCTTAGTCAAACGTTATAATAACTCTGCCATAAATGAAGCCAAAGATATTCACAATCAGTTAAGATCCTTCGTAGTGTAGTTTGTTATCTTTACGTCATTTTCAACCTTCCTCTCCCAGTAATGCATCTATTCTCCTTCTACACAGACTGACTGGTAATTAATCTAAAATGCCATGTTTTGTTTTTTCTGTGTGCTGTTTTTTCTGCATGCAGTACTCTTCTATCCGAATCTGCCTTTCGAGTCTGCATTTATCCTTTGAAGCATGAAGATATTCTATCCTTGAAGCTACAGGCATGTAGACGAATCTATACATAATCTTCAAGGGATGAAACTGTAGGCATATAGATTGTTTTGAGGGTGCTGTGACTCTTACAACGTTAGGAACCATCATTTTAGACTCAGCTTAGACACCCTCTTCTTTGTGAAGACTTCACTTCTCTGTGACACACTTGAGCATTGACCAGCAAATGACAGGTGACATTGTCTTTAATATTTTGAAGCGGGTGTATATTACTATTGCTTTCAATGGGCAACTGATGAGCTGAAGTGGGGTTCTGAGCAGATAAACACTCCTGTGTGAAGAGCCTTTAGAGGAAGATCAGTTGTTCAAGCTCTGTCTCAGTTGACTAATGCCCAAAAGTACATAATCAAAGTTTATTTCTCTAATAGTAAGGTCTTGATTCCTCTTAATACACAAATCCATAAGTGCGAACTGTATCATTCTGGTTTTTCATTCATCATAATGTTTTAATATAAGAGTTTTAAGTCTTTTCCCAAGTGAAAAAAAAGGGTGGGAGGAAAAACTTTATGGTTTCAGAGAATCTGAGGAAAGTAAAAGAACTACTTACTACAAAACAAAAACCATGCAGTCAGGGAAATCAAAGTCACATTTTACCTGTGTCTCTGTTTTCTTAAGTGATAAGGCAGCAGCCTTCCCTCCCACTGGAGGTAAATGTACCTGGGGCAACACAAACATTTTCCAAAAGGCACAGGGACACTAAAAGTTTTGAAGGAATTAATTTCTAATCATTCAAGTTCTATATATTCTCTCCTAAAACTGATTGCCTGTGAATAAGCCTGAAGTCATGCTAAGTGTCCACGCCCATCTTTCACACTTTTCTTCTACTCCACAAAAGAAAGGAAAACCTCTTTCCTGCCAGCACCATGCTGTGGTGGTTCACTCCACTGTGTAAAAACCTTTGGGGCATTGGGTAAAAGCCTCATGGGGAATATTGACGTTGCTGGCAAGAAAGTGAATTATAGTTGCCTAGTAACAAACCTGTTTACAAGTGAATTCCATTCCACTTCTTTGTTTCCACGCAGTTGAAGGAGGACCCAGTTGAATGGTGGGCTGTGAGGGTTTTTGTCAGATAACTCAGAAGTAGTGTATCAAATTGAGAGGTATTATTATAACAAAACTTCTTCCATTCCCATCTAATTGTTTATGTAATCAAATGCTAAAAAATGAAAAAATAAAAAATTGAATTGCTAAATCTTCTCATTTTTGTCAATAAGTGGTATCCAAGGTTACACATACTGATTGAACAGTGAAGCCTCCGCACATCACATGAAGAAATGCATTTCCAATCAAAATTGACTTTTATGTTGAATTATTACCAATCATGTTTATATTGTTTTGACAAATAGTGTACTAACAATAATACAATACATTTAGAGGCTTTGAGTCTCTGAAAATAAAATCACAAAAATATATATTTATATGTATTTGAATATATATTCATATGCTCATATAATATGTGATATATAGCATACTATACATAATGTATTTAAATTTATACATAATATATGTATATAATATGTGTGTATATATTTGCAAAAAAGCATGATAACTTGAGTAACAATAAACGTTCAAGAAAAATAATATACTACTCTAAGAAAAATTCTGTGGGAGGCGTAGAGTGATAATGCAAATTTAAGAAGAGAATGAAATGTTGAATTTCTGACCGTTAAGAAGGGCTTTTTTATGTATTTGATTAATGGATAATGGCAAGTATCAAATTACTATTATAAACATCTGAAAGTGTAATATTCTGTTTTAAAATTTCAATATTTGCCATATGATAGAAATTACACCCTTCACAAGTATTTTGACTTGAGCAAATGTTTGATTCTCAGTTTAAAAATATATGAGAGTCATTTAGATTTCCAAAATTCTTTTAGGGGATATATGAGCATGACGATCTGATGATCACTCCTATGAGGTATACAGAAGTCAGAAATTTCTCTTCCATCTCCGAATTATCAATTACGAAAGATTAAGTTTGGGGGGATTTTTTTTTCCTTTGGATCCTCTTAAATACTCCTCCTCCCCCAAACTGAGCAAATTTACAATAAAGCGCATTGACTCCTCAGAGAGGCCCAGGGGTCCGGGGATGGCCTTGGATGCTGAGTGAGGGAGCAGGGTCAAAGAAGAGCAGAGGACGGGAAAGGGGGTGGCAGGGCAAGCAGGCCTGGGCAGGCCTTTCCCGGCCGTGCCTTTGATTCTCAGGCGGGTCCTCCTTGGGCGTGGTAACAAGAGTCTCTTCCGGGGAGGGGATCTTATTTCAGGAGAGGAACCAGCCCCTGGGAACCCCAGGCCTTACCTCAGCACCATCTCAGGGGGTCAGCTCCAAGGGAGGAAATGATGTAATGACTAGGCAAACATAATTCAATAAGAGAAACAGCCCATTTTTATTTCATTTATTTTCAGGGATGAGTCATTTTCTCCTAGTTTATTTTCCCTTTTTATTAAAACATGTTCAGCTCTTTACCATCAAAATCTTCATTTCCTTTAGGCTCGTTTCCCCATATTTAATACTTGCTTCACATTAATTTGGATTTCTAGCTACCAAACGTAGCATAATGGTTTTGAGTGCGTGAGAGGGCTATGTTCTTGGCAAGTTCCTGACTGATTGGTCACCACGTCTAAATTTATGACATTTATAAAAGTCAATGCAATTCATAAATATTTTCTGTGTTGCTGGGGAGGGAACTTCATTGAAGAGCTAACAATATAAAATAACAGCATGTGTATTCACCAGAAAGTAGTTGAGCATGTTTATTATTTAAGTATTATTTTAACATTGGGTTTAGTGACAATGATGTACCTAGAGCTTTGAGACCGGGGTTCTTGGCCAGCTAGTATTGCTACCAAATACTGTATGTTCTTCAATAAATTTTAGCTCCTAGCATCTCTGGTCTTCAGTTTCCACATTTATAGATTAAAGGAGTTGGCATGAACAATTCTTCTCTTTCTTTTTTCTGCTGAAACTCTATGATATAACTTTCTAATCTTATAATGGACTTTAATAGGGACCTACTCGCTCTACATCACATTTACTTGTTCCATTCCTAGGAACAGGGATTATACTCCTCTTTGGATTTTAAATGCTTATGTATTTCTGATATTGTTGTATTAGAGATCCCCTTAAAGATAGGGATAAATTTGAATTCAAATGTGGGTCTTACATAACTTTCCCACATTAGATGCTATTTAAGTTTTTGTTAGATTGAACTAAAATCATCTCCTTTTCTACTTGTTATACTACTGATGCCAAAATTAATTTTGGAGATGGATGTTAACTGATCTTATGTCTCTATCCAGAAGGTACTCCTTACCTGTGGGGAATTTGCTCCAAGACCCCCAGTGAATGCCTGAAACCATGAGAAACAGCAGATAGTACTGAACCCTATATATATACTATGTTTTTTCCTATGCATGCACACTTATAATAGTTTAATTTGTAAATTAGGCACAGCAACAGATTAACAACAATAACTAATAATAAAATAGAACCATTATAACAATATACTGTCAAAAAAAGTTATGTGTGGTCTCTCTCTTTCAAAATATCTTGTACTTTAGACATCTTTCTTATTCTTGTGAGATGTGAGATGATACAATGACTACATGATGAGATGAAGTGAGGTGGAATTTTCCATTTAATATTTTCAGACCATGGTTGACCTTGGGTAACTGTAACCATGGAAAGCAAAACCAGTGTGGGGGAGGGAAGCCACTATAATGTTTTCTCTTTCATTCTTTTTCTCATACCCATAGTGTTCTAATTTAATTTTCTGGCTCTTTAGTACATAATTAAAATTTTCTGTTTCTTATATTTCTACTTCACCTTTTTAAACTATATCAAAGGACCTACATCCTGCTTTATTGTCACTTATTTGATCATATTTATGTCCTTGGCTATCTTTCCAGCACTAATAAACTTCACTATGGGGCTATATTTAAAAATATTGGTGTTCAGAAAGGTTTGGGGATGGATTATTAAAACATATGTTCAACCAATTTACACTTTTATTTCTATGACACTTTGTTTAGTACTAGGAAAGCTAGATTTTTTTTTAAAAATGGGAACAACATATACATTTTATGTTTGCATACTTCCTGTGTTTGCCAATTTTCATGAAATGATGCTTAAGGTTACAAAAGAATATATTCTTGTGCTTTACCCTCAACCAGGAGTGAAATATAATGCTGTGATATTTTAAACGTGGTGGAGAGCATTCATAAAAGTTGAAAATCTAATAAAAATCTGTTTTCAAACAGAGTATCGATTTTTCAATAGAATTAAGAGGAAATGTAATAATAAAAACCTGCAAAGTAATAGCAGTGTAATAAATCCCCATGTCTTATTCTCTGAAGGCTTTTTCCCCCCATCTAAAGCAGTATAGAAAATGCTCTCAATTTTATAAGCCCAATTGAAAGCTGAATTTAGTCTTAGGAAGGTGAGGCCCCCTCTTTGATTTTATTTCTTTAAAAAATAGAATTTAAAATACTTTTCCTGGACAGGGGTTGCTGACATTTGGCTGTCACGGGACACATCTGAACCAATCTTTCCGTCATGACTATAAACACCTAGTTTCATCTGCTCTTTTCAGGCAGTATGTTAGCGATGGATTGGCAAACTCAAAGGCCTGTTTAGACCATCGCCTTTGGCGGACACCTCAACGAGGCATGTGTGAGCTCACAGGAAGGTGCTCTAGTGAACATGAAAGAGACAGAATTCAGCTCAAACCCCATTTTCCTCTCATTGGATGCGTGGTCTCATCAGTAAACCGGGGATATTATAATTATAGTACCTGCCATGTGGAGGCAGGCCTGGCACACTTAAATGCTCATATGTGTTCAATTTTACATTAAGACCTTTCTCCTCCAGGCCCATGCCTGACTCTTTGTTAAGTAAATACCAATAACTATAAGGTTGGATAAGCAGGATGTAGCTACAGATGGCAGAAGGTGGGGAATGGATTAAAAACCATAAAGGCAAAGGTGCTTTATGACTGTAAGTCTGACACAAGTAACACATAAGAAGTATGGGCCAGGGGGAGGTGGGAAGCAATTTGTCCCAACGTTTTTCTCCACTGTAGAGCAGAGGATGATATTTACCGGTGTTCCACAAGCCCCCATCTACTTTCTAAGGTTTGTATTTTAGAAAATTAGAAGTATAAAGCTGTAGACCTTTGGATGTGTGGTGAGGGGTGTGGCTTGGTACTTTTAGAAACATGCTTTAAGAGAGTAGGTCATGAGGGAAGCCGTTTAAATGCTCACTCCCACCAGTTTCAAGTACACCTAGCGACAGACATTTAGCAGTAAAAACACAAGTCCTTGCAAACTAGTTCCACCCCTTCTGCTTCCACAAGGACACAGCTAAAAGCATGTTACTGCAGCGATGTCCCAAATAAGCTTTCATTTGTAAAGAATGCAATTCACAAATCTCAGTACTAGTAACTATTTCTAGTGGTAAACTGCAATATTTCTGTTTGCCGAGATACTGGAGAGGAGAACAGTAAGGTAGCTTGGAGCCAAGGTGGCGCGCCTTCCCGTCTTGCTGGATGTCCCATGACTATTGTGAGGGCAGAAGAGACCTGAGCAGAGAGGACTTAGGACCCTACTTTCCGTCCTTCCTGCCATCTTCCCAGGATGGGTGCCGCCTCTATGTCTCATCTTCCTCCCCGTTCTCCCGCACCAATCACCCAGCGCGTGTCTTTCCCTCCTGCCGCCCACCTCTGCCTTTGCTCACATTGGGTGTTATGATAAAACCTGGAAACGGGAATGGTCCTGAGACGTCCTAATAATGTGTCCTAATACTGCTTGCGATGTGACAGTGTGTCAAGTTAAAAAAATAAAAGCAGGCCAGTTCTTAACTGCCAGATGGTCGGTGAACATGATGTATAAAAGGAAATTCTTTGTTATTGACGTTGTCCACCCCCCAAAACACAGTCTCAGCCCCTGTATCCATTAGGATGGTCAGTGCGGGGCAAGACATCTCCTTCCAGCAGATGGACAGTTTGCCTTTGGCCTCCAGGCAGGAGTGGTCTAACACGGGCCCCCAAACTGAGAAGGTGCCTGGGAGGAAGGCTGAAGAGAAATGTGAAGATCAAACAAATGAATGGAGGTAATAAAAGGGAATGCTGGTGGTAATAAAAGAAAAGTAATCAGAATCTAGGAGAATGAGCCTTTGAAGTAGCAGACTTGGCAAGGAGAATGGGAAAGGGCAATGCAGGGTCCTATAGATTTTCACTACTTGGTGACCGAGTGGTCCTTGGGGCACGCATGCCATGGGGAAGAGAAATCTCCAGTCTCTGCCCAGGGGGGAAAGACTATTAGACTTAATTCCAAAAAGAAAAAGGGTGTGAGAGACCAGCTTTCAGATGGCATAAATATATACAAACTCCAGGAAATAATCTCCTGGCAGAGAAGCCTTAAATAGCTAGATGCTCCCCACTGCACCCCGAAAGTGCTCACTGTGCCTAGTAACTCACTGAGGAGAGGGTTTTAAAAAAATACTTTCTATTGCTCTGCATAGGTTGTTGCCTTTGGAATAATTATTCTGTGAATTTTATACTAAAAGAACTGTTTACATGGGCATTTGCAGCTAACTCTGTGCGTGTGTGAGTGTGTGTTCTGTAGAAAGATACTCAGAATTATGCTTCTTTAACCCATGGTTGATTTTTACCAGAGATCAGATAGTAATGTGAACTTCCATTTTCACTCTTTCCAAAACATCACACATCCCCAGGCGGGCCTCAGGTTGGTATTAAAAACTAATCCAGGAAGTCGGGATACTTAGAAAATACACTTGGTATGTCTCTGATTAATAGTCTTAATTCTATCTAAAATGCAATTTCCAATTTGAATAAGAAAGTATTCTAAGCTCATTGAAACAAAAGTTAAGCAGCAATAATTAGTAAAATTGCTGGGAGGAGGAAGAATGGAGGAATTGTATGATTCTGTTGAACAGCTCTGAGTTCACTATGTTTTACCATCTTTTTTGTTTATTGTGATAAAGCATACAAAACATAAAATTTACCAGTTAAATCGTTTTGAATGTACAATTCAGTGGCATTTAGCATATTCACAATGCTGTGCAACCCTCACCACCATCATATCCAGGACATTTTTTATCTTCCCAAACTGAAATGCCATACCCACTCTCCCCTCCCCTGGCCCCCTGAAAACTACATTCTATTTTCTGTCTGTGACTATCCAAGTAACTCATATGGAATCATTTGTCCTTTTGTGGCTGGTTTATTTCACCAAGCATAATGTTGTCAAGGCTCACCCACGTTGTTGTATTTGTCAGAATTTTCTGCCCTTTTAAAGGTTGAATAATATTCCATTGTGTATATATACAACATTTTATTCATTCATTCATTCATCTATGGGCACTTTGGTTGCTTCCACTTTTTGGCTATTATGCAGAATGCTGCTATGGACACAAGTATACATATATCTGTCTGAGTCCCTGCTTTCAAGTCTTTTGTCTGTATGCCCAGATGTGGGATTGCTGGGTCATGTAATAGTGCTTTTTAAAAATTTCTGGGGAAATGCCATATTGTTTTCCATAATGGATGCACCATTTTATGTTCCTACATTAGTGTAGGATTCCAACTTCTCCACATTCTCTCCAATACTTATTTTTTCTTTTTGTTATAACATTTTTAATGGGTTTGAAGTGGTATCTTTTTTAAAAAAAATTACATATATCACTGACTAATTTCTGGTACAGACTGGATGGGTTTACAAATCTTGGTTTTACTAATGGAATGTTTTATTCTTTCAGGGTAGGTTTCTTTTCAGTATTAACACCCAGCAGACCTATAGCTTCATATCCACTGAAGACTTTCTCTGTGCCAGGTACAGTGCTCATGGCTTTACTCACATTACCGCTAATTCTCAGAGCAGACTGTGGTTCGCTTACTGTCTAACATTATCCAGCTCTGAGTGGCTGAGTCAGGATGCAACCTGAGGTCTTACTATACATAGGCCAGAGCTACCAGTATGGCATATACTTAGAATTTTGCTTCCATAAGATGCATATATCAAAACCTGCTAGGAAGACGTTCTGTTGTTGTTTGGTTAAAAACTTCTAAGAGTGTTTTATGGAGGCAATGGAGTTTGAGCAGATTCTGGAAGATAGGAAGAGCTCAGGTACATAAAGATGTTGGGAAGGGGATTCCTGACAAAGAAAAATAAGAGCCTCATATCTAGAATGGGTCTGGTGTGACATCTCAAGCCTCTGCACCTTGGTGATGTTGGATATATCTCCTAACTAGTGACTAAACCAGCAGGTAGCATGAGTCACCTCCTGACCTTGCTTTGCACCCCCCCCTCCTTCTCCCCCGACAGTTTTACGCTAGCCACAGCCTCTGCGGGGGCAGTCAGCAGCGCCTTTTGCTTCCTTTCATGAGCAAAGAATTCCCCTCCAGGGCCTGGTTTCTGCTCCCTGAGGAAGACAGATACAAGGCCTATTCAGTGTATGACTCAAAACCCTGCAGGCAGTGGCTTCAGCCTCTCTCACTACTTCCCACCTGTGCTTTAGTTTTGCTTTGTTTGGTTTTGTGTTTGGCTCCTGGTGATGCTTGATTTTTCTCCCCCCTCCCCCTTTTTTTTGGTCTCTGAGTGCTGTGTGTTTGGAACAGCAAGAATGCTTCAAAGTGTGGCCATGCAAATCTTTCTTGAGCAGAAGGCCTGGATCAGGTTGTGAGGTCATAAATCAGCTAGGCTCAGGCAAAATGGAGCAGTGTGGAAGGAAATGGCCTCATATCTATTGCTGACTTCCGCAGAAGACAATGCACTGTCGAAAGGGACTTTGCAAACTTAGGATAATTCATGGAGACACCAGTATCAAAGGGAGTTCACTGCCCATCCCTGGGTCATAGCAGTAGGGGACCTTAGCTACTAACAGTACTCAGCATCAGGCTAGAGGCCATAATGTGGTTTGGACAATGACTTTGACCCCAAATGACAATGGTTTAGGAATAAGAGAGGAAATTCCAAGATCTCATTTGAGCGGCCTGTAAACTTACTTGAAAGAGCGCTTTGCACACTGCAGGAAAGTGAAGCATCAGGTAAGATAAGTAAAGAGATGAGGGATGGGGGGTAAGGGTGAGAGATTTAATCTCCTCAGAATAGATGCTCAGTATTCACCTTTCCTTCTTATGTCAGCGGACAGCCTGAGTGTAGGAGAGTCCGTGGTGGGAGATTCCAGTACCTGCAGCTGAGAAGTGTCAGGAAAGGCAAAGTGCAGCACCAGATCCTTTTCAGCCTGGCATCATACAATCTGTATGGTCTATTTAATTGTATTTTCCTCTTCTACCTATAGTTACTATCACAAGGTGGTTTGCGATAGTGCACTGGAGGTGCTTTTTACGCCTAAATGGAGATAGGTTCAGGTTAGGTACCATACATAATGTTTACTACACATACTCCAGAATAAAGTCTGTAAACATCAGAGATGGGTTTTCTTGTTAAATGCACCTTTTCAAATGGCCTTCTAAAGACAGTAAGGAAGGATCAACTGAGAAGAACTAAACTGTTCCTATGAAACAAACTATAGAGAAGTTAATGAATAGGTGAAGCATAAATTCCTATTCAACAAAATAGAAATAAAGTTCAGCTAAGACATCAATGTGATTCTTAGGGCTGTTGAAAGTTAGTAGGGATTAAGGAATAAATGTAACCCTTGAAAGAAATTGCTAACAATTTGGGGGTTATTTTTTGACAAGTTGACTTTTCTTTCCATTTATCTATTTATCCAAAAACATTTATTGACAGTTTACTATACAAAAGCATTGAGCTCGGCCTATATTCAACACCCTTATAGAGCAAATACAAGCTATCTTGGAGCTGAGCTTCTTCTGTATCCTTTGCTGGTTACATGTTATCTCTTGCTGGTTAAATTTTATCCCTTGCTGGTTGCGTATTAAACCATAACAAGCCACTTTAGCCTGATCACTTGTATCTGAGCTGACAACAGATTCTCAGAGAATTTATTCAAAAACTACTATTATTCAAAAACCATCTAATGAAGTCCAGTGACTTTATGACATGCTCTCCTATAGCTTTCCCACTTATGCAGTGAATGCTTCCTTTAAACAAGTAAATATTATAAAATGTTGTCTTAGCTCAGATATACTAGGAAATATGAAAACCATTTTTTGGATTTGGGAAGGAATAGAATAAGTTTCAGACTGAGTACTACTTGGGAGAGTCTCCCATTCCTCACATCAATAATTAATTACTTGGAATTTCAATACAAGGCTTCTTTCTATATTACACTTTCTAATGCTGGTCATAGTCTACAAACTCAAATGCCTTTGGGATTAGATAAATAATAAAATGAATGAAACACGCTGCTTACATGGCAATGCGGAGTGGTGAGGATGTGGTCGTCTGGAAAGCGTATACTCTGCCCCACAGGATGCCATCACTCAGCTGCCACTGAATGTTGCTGTTTTGCAAATCTGATCTTTTATTGCTAGACCAGCTCTTCCAATTTGTAAGCAAAGACAGATTATCGAATGTTATATAAAATTTCCAATTAAAAATAGAATAAAAATTTTTAAAATCACCCGATGAGGGAAATTTTCATGCTTCTCAGTTTCCATTCTGTGACCTCTCTTATACCCCTAAAGCTGAATTAAATGATTCACTTTCCACCTTCCTGGCTTTGGCCATCTCAGAGCATAATGCCTATTTATGGACGTTTTGTACAATGTGAAGTATTTTTCATTTTACAGTTGTAGGCAAAACCAACTTTATAATCCAGCCTAAAAATAAAAAGAATGATTATACTTTCTTAATTTCTAGCTAGTTTTTATACATGCAAAGGAAGAACTAATATTATAATGCCATTTTCTTTCCATCAATCATTACACAATTTCTAGCAGAATCACCTTTCAAGATTTTAACAAGTTTATTGGAGTTCTTTAACCAAATTAGGAAATATTCTGGGTGAACTGTTCTCTGAAAACTCCTTATAGGATCTGTAATCAAATAATCAGTGATGGAACTTAATGCATGAAAAGAGAACTCAGAAGGGTTGGATCCAGGCCTCCTCTGTACCAGAAAGTATGAAAGCTATCATCTCTGCCTTCTCTGTCTCCAGCCTGTGACTTCACTGCCGATCCCCTACGACCTTGAGTAAGGCCGGCGTGTGATAATGCGCTCAATGGCATTTCTTGAGTGAGCAACTGAAATGGAATGAGAGGACCTTTAGAGAGAGTAAACAAACAATGCTAATGATCATAAAGCAAAGCCCATTGGGGAAGACAGAAAACAGCGTCGCAGAGATCCGTCAGCAGAGGAGGCGGGTGCTCAGGGACAGACAAGGAATTGAATCAGGATTCTCTCTCACAGCCTGGGTGCCCTGATTAGACCTGTGATAAATACAGAATCAGCTGATAAGATTATAGAGCTGGACAGGTAACAGGTGCTGGTCCATAAGATTTTCCGCCTTTGCTATTTCCCCCCAGTGATTGTATTTACCATTTACAATAATGGTCGGCATGGATTTTATAGTCCAAACAGGATCTACCATCTTCATTAATTAATTATATTTAGTTCATATACTGGTCATCTAGAATATCTTTTAGCTAAAAATATTTGCTTTGTGGAAAGAGAGGCAATTTAAGGGCATTGAATCCAATAATAGTTTAAAATCAGTCAGCTGAATTACTCTGACTTGATACATCAACACGGTGACTTTGTAATGAACCATGGGGGAGAAACAATTACAGTTGCCAACTTATCATTTCAATATCAATGATGGAATGAAAAATTGACTCTGTGTTCTCAGCTAGTTTCCCTGTGCTGCGAATAGCAAGTTAAACATGGCTCTGATTCTTAGGTAGAATGAGAAACAGCGTTAGACAAAGGTAAATAAAAGGACCTGCTCTATTTTATCAATTAGTGAAAAATTGTTCACTCTCCAAAAACATGGCATAATTATCCCTCCCACTCCAAGCTCTCCACCATCTAGGTTCTAACTTTACATCCAGATAGGTATCTAAAGTTTAAAGAGTCTCAATGCTAAGACAGATTATGTATCACATTTAATTCTCACAGCAATTCCACAAAGTCTCTAATTTTAATCAATGTTTATGAACTGAATTCTTGAGTAAATGCAATGATTAGTTTGAAATTATTGAAAATGGCAGTTATTTATGACATTTCAAGATTGGAAAATATTGATAATTTTTCAATCACTCCTAGGCTGAAATTTTATATATTTATGTTCAAAACTATATACATTATATAAAGGTTCAAAATATGTTAAAAGTACAATATGACAATAACAGTAATATATAATTATGATACAGTGTATAGATTAAAATACACAAATGATTAACCTCCTAAGGAGTATCAGGATGAGTTTTACAAGTTTAATACCTAAATACAGGGGCTGCTATCCAGTGGTATCAGCTTTTAGTTATTGTTTTAGAGATTAAAAAGAAGAAAATTATTTTATGAACACTTCATTTAGTTTATACAATACATTTAGAGATTTATATGAAATGCATTAAAATACTTTTTACTATATTGTATTATGATTTTGAAAATGTGTACACATATGTTCTAATCATGATAATTAAGTGATTGTATGACCACAACATTTGGTTTCTAAATTTTGAGGTAATTCAATGATCTGATATCATGAGGGAGAAAGATTTTGGAGTTCCTGTTAATTTTTTTTGAGAAAACTACATGACCATAAGATATTTCTTCAAATTTTAAAGCTGAGAAATTTGATCCCTAAATATTTGGTTGTTTTAATAACCTGGAACAGCTTCACCATGGATTGTTTAAAATAACAAATTATAATAGGGCATGGTGATAAAACACTCAAAATGCCAGGAGTCCTCAGGCTCACCTCAGCCAACATTCAAGAACCTTACTTATGAAGACAGAAAAAAAAAAAGTGAAATCTCGAGTGCGTTCATTGCTGGGCCTTCATACTACACGCCAAATCTAATTGTGTACGAGTTACCCTGTTACTAAATAATGTGAATGGCACCTATGTAAAACAAGAGTACAATTAAATGGTTTTTTGCAGTCATGTGTGTGCTTTGGTGTCTGTCAATGCATGTAGTAATTGAATTTACACTGAATTAAAGGGCCTCTGTGTAGCTTTATACAAGTACTGGAATTATCACAAGAAAAAGAATTCAATTACAGAAAGAAACATAGAATTATCTTAACTTACCTTTTAAGACTGAGGATCTATGTTAATTTTTTTTACCTCAAATATCAGATTTTGAGTAACTTCTGAAAATAGTCACCAAATTCCATTTCTATTTAAAAATTTTAAAAACAAAGTAGTTGAAAAGTGCAACAGAAAAAAAAAAAATTCTTTAGCAATTTAAACTCTTGTCAGTGAAGGCAAGCATGAAGTGAACAGCAAAATCTTATTTACAAATATGTCTTTGACTTTCATTTTTCTGGCATAATAATGTGATGTTTTGATTGTATGAAGGATACTTTGAATCTGAAACAGAAATGACTAGCTCTAAAACTAAAATAGCAGCAACGGTGCTTTAATAATTGAGAAAGAGATTAAGAAAAACCATGTAAATTTCTCCTTAATTATAAACAGTATGAAAAATATTACATTTGAAAGTCAATTTATTTTTGGCAGGTTCTTTTCTTTATGTGTATGCCATAGATTGCAAACATCTGATTTGCATATAAAATCTAGGTAGCAAGTCTTCTGGAAATAGGAGTATTTAGAATGCTGAATTAGCCTCTTTGCTGTGAATAGAGAAACTGCTATAATAGATTCTGAGTTAAACTATATGTCTAAGCTAAGGTCCTGAATGGGCTAATGTCCATTAACAATCAACAAATTAGTAAATTGTCTTTATTGAAATTTCTTTTCTCAACCTAATGGTTTGTTTAACTGATGGCTGATGTGACCATTAGGAGCTATTAGCATGTTAAGAGGGTATTAAATAAAGCCAACAGTTGGCCTTAGAAACAAAAGGATAAACACAGCACAATTTATTATTTTGCTAGGCTAAGCAAACGTGGTCTAGATGCATTACTGCCTTCTAACAATGCCGGTAGTCATCTGTTGAATAAATATTCTATTGGGCTAAGAACAAAAGAATCAGCAAATCTGTGATCTACTAAACTTCTAATTGCTGGTATGTTTTAGCTGATTTTTAAACTTTATCTGAGCTATATAGATGTAGACTCATCTAAAATTTCATATTGTGTTGAATTTTTTTCAATCAAATATTATTATGGATAAGGAGAATATTTTATTAAAACCACACGTAGGTGATATTGTCTTAAAATAAAGCTAGCTTCAAAGGTATACATTTAATAAAGATTACAGTAAAGAAAAATCAGATGGAAGTATTTTATATAAAGTGCTCAAAATTCTCTTGTTAATCTTTCTACTTCTGCTACATTTAGCCTCCTGTTATTGTTTTTATGTCTAGGAGAGCAGACCAAACAGTGTCGTGTGAAGGTGCTGAGGAGGAACTCTTTCCATTGGTCTGTTTCTTTCTGAACCAAATGCCTGTTCTTTGGAAGTTGTTTTGTTTCCAATAGTGTGTCAGAAAGAAACAGGAAATTTGAATCTATGTAGTATTTCCTTTATTCTGTGTCTTCCAGAAGGAATGGAGGACATAGTAATTCCAGCTGACTCTCTGAACATCGTTTTAGAAAGGGGGCCCCATTACCCTAATCTGATGCCAAGTTTTCATTGTTTTACATGAATGTTTACCGATCACCACCACCTGCCGGGCACTCTTCTAAGGACTAAGGACACACGATGAACCCAACAGAGAGAGAAACCTCTATTTGTGTTAGTTTTACATTCTGGTGGAGAAAGTTAGACAATGGACAATAAACCCTAGTGGAAAGGATGTTGAAAGATAAATGCTATAAAACAGAGAACAGAATAAAGAGATTAGAAGCGATGAGGGAGGAGGAACTAGTAGCATTTTGAATCGACTGATCCTGTTGCCCTCAGCAAGAATATGATAGTAAAGTAAAGATGTAAAGGAGGTGAGGGAGCTTGTTTTTCAGATATTGGAAGAAAGAACACTCCAGGCAAAATGAACAACTAGTGCAAGTGATCTAAGGCACAAGTTTGCCTGATGTGTTCAAGAGGCAGAGTAAACAAGGCTAGAGAAGAGGAGAATTGTAGAAAATGAGGCGAGAAAGAAAAAAGCAGGGAGAGCCCTACATCCAGTGTAAGAAAGGCTTTTACTCTAAGCATGATCTCGTGTCTTAAGAACATCACTTGGATGCTATGTGCTATGTGCAGAGTAGACTGTAGGATGGCAAGATTTATTAGAGGAGACCGGGTTGGGGGTTAACTGTAGTGAGGTTGGAGAGAGGTAATGGTGATTTGGGAGTGGGGGGAGGGTCACAGGACACAAGTAGTGCAAAGCAGTCTGATTCTGGCTATACTTTGAATGCAGAACGCATGTGATGTGGGTTGGTTGTGAAATGGGGACTATGAAAGAGAAAAATCAAGGATGACTCTAAAGTAAGAGTGGCTATAAGTTTTAGCCTAAGTGACTGGAAAGATGAATTGACATCACGTGAATTAGGAAAAGATGTGGGGTACAGTTCAACTTTGGACAAGTGGGAAGGTTGCCAGATTTAGCAATTAAAAACACAGGCCACCTGGTTAAATTTGTATTTATCTGATAACTTTAACTTGTTATTTTAAAAGGTCAATTGGACATCCAAATGGAGATGTTGCAAAGATATTTGTATTTCTGAGTCTGGGGCATAGCTGTGAGCTGAAATTTTGTGAGCTGTTAGCAAGTAGATGGAATTTAAAACCATGAGACTAAATGTTATAACGTATAGATGAAGAAGAACAGAAGTTCTCTGCCCCCCCTACAAGGAGGCTTGGGGCACGTCAACTTTTATAAAGGTTGGGAAGGAGAAGGGGGAGCAGCAAGAAAGGCTGAGAAAGAAAAACCAGAATAGCTAGCAGCCAAAGGAACGTATTTTGGGGAGGAGGGTGCAATCCATTTTGATAGTGTTGATAGAAATAATCCAACATAGAAGACAATATTGAGCAATGTCCTTGACTAGGTAGAAGGTGATAGGCTCAACTAGTCACATGTAGGAACGAAGCTTGGCATCTAGAGTAGCAGACAGCAAGGCAGAAAACATGTTGATGAATTCTGGGGGGTAGGCAGAGGAGGTGGTGGAAATCAGTGGAAGTTCTCTTCTGATGGCTTCAGTTTTCTCAGTGACATGGAATGCAAGGTCATAGTGGCAATTCAGGATAGGTAAAGAAATATTTGGGGTTCAAAGAGAAAGGAGAAGGCACAAGACCTGTGCCTAGGCCAGAAGAGTGTACGGGCCAAGTATAGTATGATTAAACAGCATAATGGTCCTCTCAATTTGTGGGCATAAATTTAAATGAAAATTAGTTAACATGGTTTTATGAAAATAAAATTATATTTTATTATGGTGATATTTGTAGCACTTCCATACCAAATAGGGCATCAGAACTTTATGTTGAAAGTGAAAGTTAGGATTTTTAAAAGTGGGTGTTACTTACCAGGTCTTACCCAATTTGGATGAGAGAGTCTTAAATGTAAAAGACAGTCCTCCATTTGCAGGCATCAATTTATAAGAATTCCTAGAGAAGGTCTTTTAAGTAAAGATGAGTAAAGCCTTTAAAGACTCATTGAGAAAGACTAAACCCAAAATAATTTGTATAATTGACCTTTAAAAATTATCTATGTTTTCTTTACATGGAAACCAGAAGTTTACTTTTGTGACTGTGTATTATAATTTCTTTACTATGTAAGAAATTATAAAGGGCTCCTGAGAATAGTTCTCAGGTCCTCAGAGGAAGTGGTAGTAATTCTAAACCAGTGTTAAGAATTCACTCTTCAAAGTTTCAGAGTAAGTGTGGCACTCTGAGACTGGCGTCGGCCTTCTTACTTAGAATCTCAATAAGTTCAAAAATGTATTTTCGTTGTATTCTGAGCATATTATGTACTTGGTGAGGCTCTGTCTTTAAGAATAGAGTTCTTTTTTGTTTTCTTTTTTTGTTTTTGTTTTTATTATCTTTATTGTTGATAGTATTACAGATGTCCCCTTTTTTCCCCCATTGATCCCCTCCACCCTTCACCTGCCCCACCTCCAGGCCATCCCCATACTATTAGCTCTGTCCTTGGGTTATGCATTATGCATATAATTTCTTTGATTAAGCTCTCCCCACCCATAGAGAGTTCTTAATCCATTAGCTTTTACTGAGTGTGTATCTTGCTTTCCTCTAACAAGCTCGCTTTGAAAAGCACAGAGAGCCTGCCTTTCTAGCTTATGCGAGTTGCTGTGTGATGTAGCTCCCTCCTTCTCAAACTAAGCAGAATACACTTTGCCTTGTGGCCATGATCCCCATGAGTTACACATCCTCTGGTTTGATGAGCCTTCTCTAAGAACAGCCTTGTCTGACAACTGTATCAAAAAAAGAACCATTGTATATCTATTTTATTGGAAAAAATCACTTCCTTCTTGGACTCTCAGTTAGAAAAATTTTTTGTTGGTGCTATGAAAGTTTTATATAATCATTAAATATCTCAACAGCAAAAGCTTAAAGGCATTATATAATGCCTTGAATAGCTTTCTGCCTAGCATAGCTCAGTCCAGTGGCTCCTAAATGTCAGTTCATAAATGCAATTGGCTGTCTGTGAGGATATTACTCTAATATGTTGTGAGAAATGAGAAAAACAAAGGCACTATAAGATTGCCAACTGTACTATTATGGGAAGCACTGTGATTCTGAGATTAAGTTCATTCCAATTTGTATGATGATAGTGCGTAAGACTTTTTTCTCTTACACAGTGCTTAATTTTCAAAAGAAGTTGTCAACTCCACGTCTTCTAATTTACTTAAAAATTTTAACATCTCCTTAAATGCAAAAGACTCTGAACCAAATATTTAGTCAACACAAGATCCCAAGAAGAACAGAGCACATGTAGGGTTTTAGAAATACATAGAACAGGTTAAGAGAGAAGCAGTTCTCTCCATGCAGTGGTAAAAATCCACTTATGCCCACAGCTAGGAGAATTTGGCTCAGTGTTTCCAAATACATTGACTGCATCATATTTTAAAAATTATATTGAAATTAATAGATAGCTTAAATGTGTGACTTTGTTTATAGATTTTGTATAAAAAAATCTAGATAAGTAATATAAAAATTATATAATTGACCTTTAAAAATCACCTGTGTTTTCTTTACATGGAAATCAGATGTTTACTTTTGTGCCTGTGTGTTTACTTTCATATTGGAGACTGATTTAATACTTAGAAGGGTAAAATGTCATAGGTAGATCCTATGCTAGAGTCAATCAATCCCCTGTAGTATTTCAAAAGGTCCTTCTGAGTAATGTTTTTCCTTGGGTGTTTAGATGCCTATGTAAACATTGGAAATAGAAAATCCACAAAATGTTTTTGCAGTCGATACCTATAATCATAGAATTAGCTTAGGTTACTGCTTCAGTCATGTAGAACTTAATAAATAGACTTTATTTAAACTAAGATGAGAAAGCAGAATAAACATGAAAGAAATCTTATCCCTTGGATGACCATATTTTTTGTTATATACTTTCAGTACAACATGTATAAAGTAACAAAAAAGTTGGAGAGGAAAGAGACATCCTGAAGTTTAAATATTTTACTATGTTCTACAAATCTCTCATTATTTAAAAAAATTAGATGATTTTAAAATTAATGAATAGAAAATAATTTTCCTGATATTCAAATAGAAATGTAGATTACCTCATATCTTACCAATTAAAAATAGTTTTGTGGTGAGGTGATTTCTGAAACAAATACTTTTAATCATCTGCAGTCTATAATTCGCTTTGCATAAGATCACACAGAAATAGGCAATGTGATGTTGGAGCAAAGTCAGGGAAAGGAAAAGAAAGTTGACAAAGCTATGAAATCAAAGGTACTGATGATTGTGGTGGTGGGAGGTAAGTTTGGAAAGAAAGACTGGATTTGTAGTGAAGGGCCTATGTGCTTTCATAAGGATTTGGGGAGCAATGAATTGTTTTTGGGCATCAGAGTAACAGTCAAATTTATGTTTATGAAATATCTCTGAAAGCAAGTCTGGATGAATATAAACAGGCTGTCTTGGGAGTATGAGGCTTCTACAGAGATTCCAGCAAGAAATAATGAAGGGCCCAGCCGATGGCCAGTGAGGGAAGAGAGAAAGGAAGAATAGACACAAAATTTAGCTTTAATAATTTTACCCCCTTTCCTTCCATCCCTGGGGAGTTTTCCTTGCCCCTTTTCATTCAAAGATTTTTTAAAAAAATCACACTTCACTGGAAGTTTGGCCAAATAAATATGTGATGTTTGGGGCAGTAAAAGGCATGAGGAGGAGAGGAGGCTTATTTGACAAGAATGGGAGTAAGGGATGGGGAAAAAACCCCATTCATACGCAAGAGCCTGAGAGTTGACCCTTAAGTAACTGATTCAGATGTGGAAGGGAAGCTGGCATTCCGTTCTTGAGGAATTCAGTTTGACACCATAATGCACACCACTACTTTTTCATGATGACACAAGCATTGTACACAAGAATCTTCTTGTACAACTGAGATAAGATAAACCTTGTCCTTGTCTTGTCTTTTCCATTTTAAAGACATATGCCAAGTGGCCTAGGACTAGAAATTTAATAAAGATCAACTGGTTTGCATCTTTACTGTGGTCAGTCCCCTTTGGGTAATCAGGCTAATTATAACTATTGATTCAGCAGCCCTCTTACTCAGTTACAGAAGGAAATTAGATTAGTCAGACTGGCTTTTCTTTACTTTCTTTTTTTGGACTTTTTTCTCAATTTTTCATAATCTTTTGGGTGCTTGTAAATTGGTTTTTAAAAGATATTTAATATATTTTATGCCCAGTTACACAGTTCATAAAGTTGTTCATCTCTTTTACTTTGACATAAGTTGCCCCTAGAGCATCTTGCTATCCTCTAGGGATAAGTACATTTTCTCATTTCTCATTTTTGCTTCCTCACTTTTTCTCCATTCACCCTACCCCAAGTCCCTTGGATTTGGAGTCTCTGAGGAGACCCTCAGAACACGCTGCAGTCAAGCACACAGACCTACTACTAGTTTCTTTTAAAATGCCTGTCTCTTCCCTTGGTGGGAGCTGAAAGCAGGGGGGTGGTAGAAGCTGGCTGACAGATACAGGACACCCCCAATGCTTTCCTCTCATGATCTGGGAGAGTACCTGCCTACAGAAGTGATAATTAGTGACATGCCTCTCTGAGTCCAGTTCCCTTCCTTAGGTTACTCCTCCAAACTCAGTCTCCAGTGAATTATTCCCATGATATAACACATCTAATTAGCAGTGAATTGGCCATGTATAGCATTCATTTTCTTTTAGGGTCCTGAACATGATATTTAAGAGTCAACATAAGTTGCCAAAGAACCTCAGCTTAGACCTTTATAGCTTTATACACATTATAGGGTACATGAAAATAGGGTACAGTTAATCAAAACAAATCTAACAAATCAATGAATTTAAACCTAGTCCATGTTTATTTGGAATCAAATTATTTCTATCTCCCCTCTATTTTTTTCCCTTGAAGAAGTTGAAACCTGCTTGGATACAATCTGATGGTAATACAGCAAAGAAATAAAATTTTGTGAAAAATAAAAGTAGGGGAAATATTTAGATGGATAAAAGTAGTAGTAGAATCAATCAGTCATCAATCAAGCAAACATCTTAGTCCATGGCCAAATGTACCAATTAATTCTAACCAGAATCAGGACCACCTTAGACCTGGGCAAAAGCAGTCCCTGCTCTGGGCCCTGTGTTTCAGAGAGCCCTGCATGTCACAGGCACAGAAATTCATTGAATATAAAACATGTAGGCCATCTGTCACTTGGGATCTGGCACTTGCGACCTGTAACCCTAAGCATCTGCTCTTGTGACTTATATCACTTAAACCACAAAGAAATGGATGCTTGTCCTACATCTCTTGCCCTATGACCTTGAAACAAAAGGTGACTGCATGCCAATACCATGAAGGTCTGTGGCATGTAGAGCTGCTGACATCAGACACAAATAATGCCTAGGTAGTTTTCACATGCACACGTGCTAATCAGTGTTCTGCTAAATACTCAATGATATACTCTGAAGGTCTTCAAGTTTCTTTCTCTCAGTAACTCTCTTCTTTTTAGTGCTCTGTCTGGCACACTCTAGCTTCTGATCTCCTTGAACTCCCAACTCTATCTCCTCAACTCACGGAGTTTGCTGGACAACGCCCTCCTTCTCCCTGTAGTATTTATTCCCTAGGGACTTTCTTAAGGCAGTAAGTTGGGGACAATCATAGGGATCATCTTATTGATTCTTGTTCCTTGGGGATCACTGCCCTTTACTCCTGCATGTCCATTGTCTTAAAAATTGTTTCATATATTTTCCATTACTTCAGCTAGGAGGGAATTATTTTCTCTGTTACTCTCTCTTGTCCAGATGTTTGGTATTAGATGTTTTGATAGTTTTGTATTATATTTAATCTTTTATATATTTTTGTATTTCTTTGTTGCTGATTGTAATAGAGTGATGACATGTATCACCCTGGCTCTCCACCACCCCCCCCTTTTCAGTCATATCCTTTGCAACATGAGTCTTTAACTCCTTTCTCCAAGAGGAGTCTGAACGAGGCTTCTACTGTCAGTGTGTCTGAATCAAGGCAGCAAGTGCTCCCCGTGGAGACGTGGCTGCAGATCTGTCAGCTGCCTCTCCAGGATTCCTGCATCTCCACAGTGTTAGCCTCTTGACTCCTCTTTGCTTTCACAGCTCTTAAAACAGAAATAGTTTTGTTTGTTTGTTTTAAATCTGACTTTCCTATTTTTCTTGACTGAATTTTGGTCATACACAAACTATGCCAGCAATGTTTGTCAGAGTTCTTCAGAGAAACAGAATTTTTAATATTTATTTATTACTGTGAAGAACTGACTCATGTGATCATGGAGGCTGAGAAACCCATGACCTGCTGTCTGCAAACTAGAGACCTAGGAAGACTGGTGGTAAAATTCCAATCTGAATCCAAAGACCCGAGAATCACAGGAGACAAAGGCATAAATCTCAATCCAAGGGCAAGAGAAGAGCTAAATACCATATCACACACATATTTTTCTTGTGGCTGACCTTACATGCCCAAATTATTCAGGCAAGGAATTTCTGGTCTATTTCATTTCAGATTAGCTAAGATGACATAATAAAACTCTATTTTATCATCTGTGACCCATGGACTAGGTTAAAAAATTAGAGAGGGAAATATTGAGGTGAAAAAAGAGTATGTGATTTTCCTACAAATATCCTTGTTAAGTGTGTTTTTTAGAACTTTTGCGCTCTTACTTTAAGATCAGTGTGCTCAGCATCTAGCCTGATGATGTGCTTATTTTTACTGTACTCTGTGTTTTTCCTTTGCATTTAGGGTGATAGGTAATGAAGGATACTTGTCTGGTAAAAATGTCTGAGATCTCATAGAAATTACACAGCAAGGGATGCTAAAGAATTGGAGCAGCCAACTTAAATTAAGGATAACTTTTCCCAAAGGAAGAGATGGTGGCCACCACTGGCATCATTAACCACATGAAGCATTTCCTGAGCTCTGTAAGACAAGGCATAGGGGAGAAATGACTTCCCCATCAGCCAGGATTGTTTCTTGTGTTTTAATTTATAACTTAATGCTATGTTCCATCCTCAAGTGTCTCTGTATTTGCTGAAAATGTCAGGAACATGCCACTGAGGATTTAATATTTTATGTAGTAGAAATGTTAGTTTTTTTATAACTTTGATCCTGTATCTGCCTAGCAAGTTTCCTACTGCAGTGCTTGCTTGGCTCCTGTCATCTGTGGAAGGATAGTGGGGATATTTCCAGTTATGTTCTGTGACAAGTAATATTAAATAGGAATCTACTTCAACAAACACTATTTTTTGTTTGGTTATCTTTCTGTACAAGCCCAAGAACTCGGTTATCAGAGCTCATGGGACTGCCAGACTAGAATGGCTCTCATTGGCAGGCAGATCACAATGACAGAGATGGCATTTGAATGGTGAAGCACACTCCGGGGTTCTAGGCACATCAAAGAATACAAATGATGGAGCATGCAAGACCCTTGGAAATATTTCAGCATCAAGTAGTATTTATATTTTATGAACAAAGCACCTGGACAGCAAGAAAATATAGACATTGTCTTAAGATGTTTATGAAAATTTGCTTAATTAAATTATGAAGGGAAAAGAATTTCTAATATTTTTATCATTGTGTTTTACCATGTCTCCTTTTAGATTTTTAAGCTGCAATTATCTTGTAATGTATTATGCTTATAACATGCTTCAGTTACAAAGCACTTTTCTGTAAAAATTATATTTACTTCTTACAATAACCCCGTAAGGTCAGTATTAATGTTTTTATTTTATAAAAGGAGAAATACAGGCTCAGAGTATGAATGAGTTACTGAAGGACACAAGGAGTGTGAATTCAAAAGACTGGATTCCTGTCAGTGCTCTGCTGTGACACAAGCCTGCTCTTACACCCAGTGCGATACAGATGAACAATGCGCTATTCAGTAGCAATATTTTTATTTTCAAAAAGTCTCAAAGGCTTTCATGTTGTAAGCTTAACTTACACTTGAGCCTCTCTCATATTATAAGACCTTCACCTTTTGGTACGTTATGACTTATCTCTTTCTTTTCCTTCTCATCTAGACACTGTCAGCACAGGCTGTCCTCCCTGCCCTGCTCACCGTCATTCATCTCTAAATTCTAAGCAGCCTGGTTTCTGCAGCTACCACACCTCATAAGATCAACAATCACTTCCTAATTGTGAAATGAAATGTATATATTTTTATAATTTTCTGAGATTGTTGCATTTCTATTGAAATGGCTATAAAATGTCACTTTGTCTTTAGTAATACTTCTTTCCTTGCCTTTAATAGCTAATGTGTCTTATACTAATAAAATGGCT
This sequence comes from Miniopterus schreibersii, assembly GCF_964146895.1. Taxonomy (NCBI): domain Eukaryota; kingdom Metazoa; phylum Chordata; class Mammalia; order Chiroptera; family Miniopteridae; genus Miniopterus; species Miniopterus schreibersii. The sequence goes on from NC_138107.1 coordinate 58,641,112, forward strand.
TTACTTTTCTATTCTTCTACTTTTAAACATTTTGTATTCTTAATATTCAGATGTTATCTCTTATAAACAGCGTATATATGAGACTTTAAAATCCAATGTGAAATTCTTTGTCTTTTGAAGTCTTTAGTCCATTTATATTTAATGTACTTTAGCTTATATGTACCATTTTGTTTTATTTTGTTTTTTATTTTATTTTTTCTGTTGTTTTTCTTTGTATTAATCAAAGTCTTTTAATATGCTATTTTTCTCTAGTAATTTTAAAATTTATTTTTAAGCATATTTATTTATACATTTTGATTTTTAAAATATTTACCTACTTATTTGCTCTTTCTATTACTCTTTATTCCTTTCTGAAAATTTGTGCTGCCGTCTTGGATAGTTCCCTCTGCCTAAAATCTCTCTTTAATATTTCTTGGAAGGCAGCTTTTCTTTGTCTGAAAACCTCTTATTTTGCCTTTATTTTTAAAGGTTATTTCCTAAGAGCATAATAAAATTCTATTTTAGCAGTTTTGTTTTGTTTTTCACACTTGAAGAATATCATTTCACTGCCTTCTGATTTGACCATTTCTGTTGAGAAGTCAGCTGTCTTTTTGTATTCTTGTTTTTTTAAAAGAAATGTGTCTTGTGTTCCCTCTGCTCTTTTTAAGATTTTTTTTTCTTTGTCTTTTTCCCCATAATTTAAAATTATTCTATACCCATCTTTATACTTTCTTGATACTTTCTTTCTTGGGGGTGGCAGAGCTTTTTGAAAATATGAATTGAAGTCTTTTCCAGTTTTGGAAAATTCTCACCCGATTATCTCTTCAAATATTCCTTCTGCCATATTCTCTTTCATTTACGTCTAAAACTCCAATTATAGGTATACTTCAGAAATATTGTGGTTTGGTTCCAGACTACTGCAATAAAGCAAGTGTTGCAATAAAGCGAGTATCCACAGGAGTGTTTTGGTTTGCTAGGGCATATAAAAGTTGTTTACATTATACCGTAGCCCATTCAGTGTGCAACAGTATATGTCTAAAAAGTGTGCACACCTTAATTAAAAAAAGCTTTATTGCTAAAAAATGCTTACCATCATCTGAACCTTCAGTGAGTCATAATCGTTTTACTTGTGGAGTCTTTTGCCTCAGTGTCGAAGGTTGGTGGCTGTTGATGGTTGAGGTTCTGCTTGCAATTTTTTAAAATAAGACAGTAAAGAAGTTTCTTGCATCAATTGCTTGTAAAAAACTCAATATTTGTGATGTACACTAAAACAAAGTGCAGTAAAACTTGGTATGCTTGTACATGTATATTTGCCTTTTTGACTATGTCTCATTGTGTCTTTTATTCTATTTTATTTTTTCTCTTTGCTTCAATTCATATTTATTTTCTATTGATCTGTTTCCAAATTTACTAATCTTGTCTTTTGTTGTGTCCAACCTGTTCTTAGTTCTCAAATGAGTTTTAATATCACATATTTTATTTTTTAGTTCCAGAATATACATTTGATTCACTGTATAGATCTAATTCTTTACTGAAATTTCCCATATTTTTATTCATTTTGCTCAGCTTTTGCTCTGTTTTCCATATTATGTGTTAATCATTTTAAAATCCCTATATACTAAGTCCAATAGTTGGGTCATTTGCAGATCTGCTTCTACTATATAATTTCTTAGTCACATATTCTCATGGCTTTATGTTTCTATTAATTTTTATGGTATCCCAACAAGACTCAGTCTATGTCTAATTCACTGTATCTTATCTTCTCAGGGCTATTGAGAACATGTCTAGAGATCATAGACTTGATTCTGCCCTTCAAGGTAGAGCCCCAATTCATGTAGTCCTCACTGTTTCCATAGCTTTCCAATGTCTGTAAAAAATGTGATTTTGTAATTTGTTAGATTTTATCTAAATTTTACAGCAAGAACATTGGGCTTCCATGACCTAATCTCATCTAGAAGTAAAAGTACCTCTTCTCCTCTCCTGAGATTTTATTTTAGCATCAAATTATCTATTAGTGCTTCTCTGATGCCTTGAATTGAGTGACATTATCATTTTTTTCCTTTACCGTGTCCTATGCATATTAAAAAATGTACACTCATCACAGTGAATTACAAAATGCTCTCAGGGGTTAGGACCTTTGTGGAGGGTACATTTGTAAGTGGCTTAGCACTTATATCTAGCCTAGGGGTAATAAACACTTCTCACACACCCAATCCTAAAATAATATGCTAATCACTTTTATGTGTAACTTTGGTTATCTTTCTTTTTATTTTAAAAAATGTTTTCCCCACTTGAGAGTTTTGTCACCCATTGTGCTCATTTAATCATTACTCAAATAACATGGAGGATCTTCGATGAAGCAGGAACAGAATTACAAGGGGGCAAATTAGTTGATAAGGTTTCTATGCTGTTTTAATCTGAGTGCCCGACGTGTAACCTACTGAGTCTTATGTAAAGTTGTACTTAATTGTGGATAATGGAGACCCTGGCTTTGGAGGTGAAAGTATCCAATCAAGTCCAAGTACATATTGACAGCAGAAATTAGTGAGTCCATGAATCCAAACTGCACCCACCATGAAGAGCTAGAATTTGATATGGGCAGCAGCAATTTCTTCTGACTTCTGACAAAAGATTTATAAATTCATTTGATCAGCTGCCAGTTCAGGGAGTAAAGATGTGACTACCAAGGGCAAGGCCATTTGAAAAAGGTAGAAATTCCATGTGTTGGATGGCTGTTGCCTCACTGAAGCCAGATAGAAATAAAGAGAAGGTCAAGCACACAAGCAAATGCACACAGAGCTCTGTCTGGGGGCGATGTTCCCAACTTACTCTCCTCCCTTCTTACCCCTGGCCCCTTCCCTTCCCTTAGCCACTCCTGGAATGTAGTCCACTACACTGAGACATCTTGTTTCATCTACACAATTATATTGCTTTCCAGATACTGAAATTCTGGTTCAGTGCCAGCTTACTTTGTCACACGGCTGTAAATTCCTTGTTCAAAGTCAGAAACTTGAGCACAGTTACTCTCACAGACAGACAGCTCTCAGATGGGAGAGGGGTGGGGAGACAGGAAGAAATTAACCAGAGGACTTATATATACGTACATGCGTAGCCCACGGACACAGACAGTGCGGTGAGGCCTAGGGCGGGGCAGAGGCCGGGTGGAAGAGGGGAGAGGAGGGGGAAATGGGGGACAGCTGTAATACTGCCAACAATTTAAAAAAAGAGTCATTTTGCCTATGGGGCATAACTTAGGAAGCACTCCCGGGTCCGATAGCCAGGGGGATACTACCTTATCTCTAGAAGGATCTGTTTCTCCCAGTTAGTTATGGTCTCTAGGGAGGACCAGGGCAAGAACATGATGCCAGCTCTTTTTCCCAGGATTTCCTGGGTGCCAGGCGCGGTGCTAAGTGCTTTAAATATATTAATTTGTTAACTCCTTAGAGTGATGCTGAGAGGGGCATTCTATGATTTTGAAGCCAGGAAGTTTGGTGCTATAGGCTGGGCTCTTTACCATCGCTTCATGCCAGCCCTTGAGTCAGTTAAGGGCACTTGGTACAGAAACAGGAGCGAGAAGCAAAGCCAGCCAAGGCCTACCCTTTAAGAGCGGCCTCAGGTAGGCAGTAAGTCAGTGTGAGGCCCGGGCAGTGCTGGAATGGCCTTTCAGAAGCCCCAGAACGTGCACAAACACCTTGGGGAGAGCCCGGGGTGCAGTGCAGGGTAGAGATGGCAAAGCAGTCTCGCAAGCGATTCTCTGGTAGCGATGAAAAAGAGAATGTAATCCGAACCTCGGGCTGGAAGAAGTGGTAGTTAAATTTACTGTGCACCTTCATCTCCTGTGGTTCTTGCTGAAGGGCAAGTACTCTCAGAGATTCCGACTCACCCTGAGTGCCTGGGGGCCCAGGGCTTTCCACTTCTAACAAGCACAGCAGAAGGTACGATTAGCTTTCTGACCACACTTCAGGGAGAGAAAGCATAAGATAATCATGCATTTTTATATTGTCAAAGTTTCCCACACCCTTAACCTGTTACACACCTTTAAATGGTAAGTAGAAAACTGACCAGAGTGGTTATATTTTGTATCTACTTTGTCACAGACAATCAGCTTTTCTGCCTTAGTTAAATGTATTTTAAAGCTTAGTCTTTGAAAAATAGTAAAAAGCCTTGTCCAGCCTAATCACACACAATACCCCGAATATTTTTTCTGTGCAATACTACAAAACAACAAAAATAGCATAACTTTTGATATTAATGAGTTTTAAAATATACTTTAATATACACATTTTTAAAAGTTTTTCTTTTCTTGAAAAATAATATATCTATATATCTATATCTATATCATCTATATCTATATCTATATCATCATCTATATATCTATATATCTATATCTATATATCTATCTATATATCATCTATCTCTATATCATCTCTCTATATCTATATCTATATATGTTTAAGAAAAAAGTATCAGGCCTTTCTGAAGCCCAGTTAAGCATTTTCTATGTAATGCTCATAGGTATTGTGAATCTAGGTGTAACGATGAAGAGAAAATTATGTACAGCATTTCTGCATTTCAGGCATGCATTCCTGTTTGGGGTGAAGGTGAGGGGTTGGCATGGTGGTCAGAGGTGCTCACATGTGTTTTGCTACAAATAGGGATGATGGAAAGCCTCTCAGTAGGTAAGTGTACCAGGCAATCCCTGCCTGACTGACTATACAGGGGCTTCACTTGAGGAAAAGGCAACCCAATAGAGTTTGAATACCTGATGAGAAAATGCAGTCATAAAGATTAAAAATTTACAGTGCTCCCGCAATAGTCGTTTGGGGGGCTAATCTTTAGAAAGCATTAATGAAGGTAGTGAGTTTCTGCTCAGAGAACTGAGTGGGTAACTGTTAGAGCAAGGAAATTAGACGTTTTCTCTTAAAAATAAACCCAACTCATTTTATCATCAGGCCTTATAAAATGACTATTTTTATAGATATTCTTACATATGCATCAAGTAAAATATAATAAAAATTAAAAACTAATTGGCAGTGAAGTTCCGCTATAATCTAATAAACTGGATTATTTATTTTTTACTAGTTTTGGAGGCAAAATTCCTCCTTTGTTATGATAAGTCACAATGGATGAGCATTTTTATTGAATAAGGTTTGGCTTTCCAAGCTGAAAGCATACTCTTGACAGTGTATGAGAATAATTTTCCTTTAAAAAAAGTTATGTTGTTTGCATTTGAGACTCCCTACAATTTAAGATGGTGAATCTGGGAGCTGAATCCCTTGAGACCAGAGATCAGAGGCAGAAAAAGGAGTGTAGGGTTGAGGAGGGTAAGATTCATAATCTGTTTATATTCACATGGTAGCCCTGGCAGAATGACAGTCCCCACCCACCTTACAAAAGGGATGCATCCCACCATTTTTCTTGATAAGTCAGTTGCCTGACAGAACACATTTTCTCACAGAAAGAATGGCTCGTAGATAGTGTCCTGGACAAACCACAGAAACTAAACAATGTGTGAGCAAACAAGATCAAGGCTGAAAGTGGCTGGCTTTTTTACATATTGAGGGGAAGGGCAGAGATCCATTGGAAAATATTATGAAAGCTATAAACTATTGTTCCAGAAATATACACATACACACAAAACAAACACTGAGGTTGCGTCCGTATTTTGGCTATTGTAAATAATGCTGCAATGAATGTACATGGGGGTGCGTGTATCTTTTACAATTAGTGTTTTTATTTCTTTGGATAAATAGCAAGAAATAAAATTGCTGCGTCATATGGTAGTGCTATTTTTAATTTTTTGAAGAAACTACCTGCTACCTGAGAGCCTAAGAGTGACCTACTGTGAGCTAAATAACTTACTTTAAATTCTGTTTACCTGGTGAATTTAGAAATTGTCCTGGATTTTTTTTATGTGGATGATATGAGAACACGTGTCTAACAACAAAATAAAAGCTTTAAGCCTTTTAGATTTATGAGTTCTACTCAGAACATGTTGACAATTTTATGACATTTTCACAGTTATAGGTGATTGATATTCATTTTTGTATTCAATACCTCTGAAAAGTAAACTCAATGTTCTGGGGAAAGATAAGTAATTTTGTTCTATAAACAATGTTCATTCATTCGTTTTCTCATTAATCCCTTTGTTTGGTATCTTTCATAACAGGCTTGTCCTGGGGATATAAATCTGAATAACACCTAGTACCTACCCACAGAATTGGTAGTTGTAGAAGATGCTGTTGGTGTCCCACTTGCTGAAGGCAAGTAGATAGAAAATGGCAAATTCAAATTAATGACTATGAATTTTAACTTTCAGATTTTAACACCTATGATACTGTGAGTGTGCAATCTGCCTCCCACTCCCTGGCTGTAGGAACCCAGGCATCAGCCAATAATAAAAGGGGATTCAGTAGGTAAACCCCCCATTTTTCTCACCCTTTTGTTGATACAACTTTGAAGGGCATTTACACTGTCTCACAGAGTACTCAACAAATTGGAGCAGCAGTAATTAAGACAGTAATTCAAAGTTAAATTGAATTGCTTTCCCAAGTCACTTGTTTATAAGGATCCAACGTCCCATAAATGGGCAGACAGCCACACTTTTGGCATCATAGGACTTTTATTATAAAAAAAAAAGATCACATTTTGTGCTCCCATGATACTTGAAATTTTTAGCAGTAACTTCACTTCTTTAGGGGTTTCTGGACATTACTGTTTTTTAACTGGATTTCATGTAGAATGTATCTTCCTGCTGAGGCGAACCTCTTTGCCTCTCCTCTTCTTTTCTTGTTGTCTCCTGCAGTGGTTCCCAAACCCTGTTCCATGAAGAAGAAAAACAATGTGATGGGAAGAGTTTTCCTTCATTAATCTATTTGAATTGCATACATAAGGAGGCTTAAATAGTTGTTTTGAAATGATATGCCACAGTTAAAAATTCCAGGAAGTCACAAATGTGATCATATTATGTATTGCCATCAATGAATATGCGCAGTTTATCAACTTTCCTTCAAATTATATGATGCCTATTGGGTTAAGCTGGCATAACTTACTTATGCATTATGTATTATCCCATTAATCATATATTGGTGATATTATTGATACTTTTCTGATGCAATTAATTAGTCTCTGGTGAGGGTTTTTTGTTCTCTAATACTTAAGAAAATCTCTTGATCAAATAAATATGGGAAATATGAATCTATAGGACTAACGTCCAAGTTCTCAGCATAGCATCTAGGAATTTCTCATTGCCTACCTAGCTCTCAGTCCCATCACCTTCCTGATAATACTTTCTTGAAAATGCAGTTTCCTGAATGTAATACACCTTCCAGTTCTCTCTGCACTTGCCAATAATATTTCCTTTGTCTGGAATGTGCTCCCTCTCTTTTCCACTTAATGAAATCCTTTACAACTGAATCCAGATATGGATTGTTTCTGAAAGCCTGTCTCTGCTCAGGGGTTATTGCTCTCTCCTTACTCTCATTATATTATTTATTAAAATATCTGTCTCTTCTACTAGCAAGGTGTTCGTTCTTAAGTCTAGGCTATCTTTTTATTTGTGCTAGGGATTAGCATAGGGTTGGAAACTGAAGATATTAAAAAAAATTCTCAGGGAATGACTAACTGCAGATATTGTGTGACCTTTATTTTTCCTCCCTCCTCCTTGTCTTTCTTCTATCACTATGAGATTTGTAGGATCCCCGTGTTTTTATGTATTGTCTATTCACTGACTACCTACTCTATACAAGCTACTGTGTAACTGCTGCAGAGAAAACAAATTGGAAAAGAAAAACATGGTTTTTGAGCTCAGTAAATTTATAGCCTACTATTCACTATTGCTGACCATTGTAAGTTGGGCCTTGAAAGAAATATATATTATATAATTATAATAATAATAATCTATATATCTATCTACCAAAATATTCAGTTGTTTGACTTAATGATGGCCTGGTTACATTGATTTATAGAAGATTATGTCACATAATTGTTATCATCGGTGGGGAGAGGCCCTCATCCCCATCACTTGCTTGTGGGAGTGAGCTTTTTGTGATATCCTGAGAAAAGGAGTTTTATGAGACTCGTACAGGAGGATAAGATGTTGTAGAAAGCTTTATTTCTATGGAATTAAACCCCTGAGTTTCCAAGGTCCTATTTCCCTTTGCTGTGACCTAATTAGGGCTAGAATCAAAGCCAGTGTCCAGAATTTTTGCTTCATTTTAGAGCAGTGGCCAGACCAGAATCAGGCTAGCTTGGTCTGTGTTCAGCATTATAGTCTATCAGTCCATTTTGTGTGGGATCTGCATGGCCACATGGCTATGGAGGAAACACAGGCAGGAGCGAAGCCAAAGGAACCAGAGAGCCAAGAGAGCCACGAGCCAGGACAGCCAAGTGCAACAAGAAAGCAAACTCCTTTCTTTAGGGCATTATGTATTCCCAAATTTTTGTGGGTTTGCAATGGCCCTCTCTACTCTGACCAATGATCTCTGTTTTCAGGTTTGATTGACAGACAAGTACCTTCCCTATGTCATCCCAGCTTCACTGCAAATGGGCCCATCTCCCCTTGTTGGACCCCTGCCCCCAGTGACCTGCAGGGAATGGATGGGTGGTTCCCTGGGGAATGTGAAATTGCAGCTTCCCAGTGAAGCTGCCCAAATGGCCATGCTTATAATATCTGGCCTCCCTTTTGCTCCTTTCCTATTATTAATAACTAGCTAATTACAACAGTATGATAATTACCTTAGGTTCTTATCATCCTGGGTCTGATAGTAATTAGATATGACAGCATTGTGATTATTTCTGATTTGACCAAGAGCATGGAGATATGGTTTGTTTACTATGAAAAACTTTAAATGAGAATAGTTGTATTTGATCAATCTTAAACATTTCAAATTTTATTTTTTTAAAAGCTATTCCTATAAAAATTCAATCTTGATAACGTATTTCTCCAAATATCTTGAAAATTTAGACTTAAGAACTTTTCAGCATGGCTTATTTTACTTATCTCAAAAACAGAATATCTCCAAAGTGGGTTCTGCATAGGCCTTGAGAGACTTCTTTAAATGAAAATGGGGAACACCTTGATCAAACAGGTTTAGATATGGCAGCTGTGCACCAATATGCCTCCCCTTAGGACTTCATATGCATATTAGTATACGAAAGAGCTCTGAGATAGTCACCAGTGAAGAAACAAGTTTATTTCACTCATTTTTTTTTTTTTTTTTACAAATTTCTTTGACTTCTAAGACATTTTCTTTGTAACCTCTAGAAACTTTGCTTGTAATTAATATTTTGAAGTGCATGGTGATTCTGGTTAGTGCACTGGTTAACACTGGTTGGTACCTTCTGATAAAATGTGATGCAATAATCTATTTCATTAATCATCATAAATACCCTGACAGGTGGAAAAAGGAGCAAGAGAAAGTGTCTGCTTCATGCTGGACACATTTTGACCAGGTCAAAAAGACCAACGCGGAAGGAGAGAAGGGAACGCTATTTCAGGTTTAATGTAGAAGATCAACTGGATTCAGCAAACTTGTAAGACAGAGCTCACCACATAGTCAGAATCAGAGACCATGAATCAGAATTGTGAGGAACTGAAAAATGTCATTAAACAAGATTCAGAGAAAAATCCTTCTTTTCCATATGATGGACACTGCTTCCAAAAACAAAGTTAGCTTGAAGCTTAGGCTGCCAAGGTCTGCAGGGGGATTTAGAGCCCCAAGAAGGCTACCTGCCTCACTTTCTGGACAATGAGTGCACGCATTCCCAAACTGGAAACCACCCTTACCTTCTGTCAAATAATGGGGATCTTCATCCTTTCCCTTCTGAGAATCTGAGCTTTCTTTTCCCTCCTAGTTATTTAAAAAAAGAGGACTAAGCTTCAGATAATGTTTCAACAATATTGCTTTGTTTTATTTATAATTTACTTCAGCTGAAAAGTTTTCAAATTCAAGGCTTTTGGTTTTTAGAAAAATAATAATTAACACATTATTAATAGTTTAATAGGAAAATATCTTCTCTTTTAATTGTATAAAATTGTAAAGTATTGGCCATTGATTGGGCTTCTTTTTGCAATTGAGACTTTGGTTTTTGTATCTCTGAATTGCACATACTAGGTGTTCCTAAAATAGTTATGGGGCTGAAGTAAATAACTTCTGGAATTAAATAATAATCATACACACAGGCAACATAAATGAAGGATATTAATTAATTTATAGTATTTTGATAGAGTCACTTAAATGCTCTTTGTTTTGATTTGATTTGATTTTTAAATTTTATTTATGTACCTGTTTGTTTCCTCTTGGCATGTTTGTGTGAAGCTGCAAAGAGAGCCAAGGTAAAGGCACCACTTGCCACCTACCTTCCAGGTGATGTAAGGATTTATTAACTAATGGTGACTCCTTTGTGCTTCCTCCCCATACTGGAGACAATCCATACTGCACCCTGTGGGGAAATCACTGTGTGAATAACAAAAATGCTTTTTGATGGTGATGATGAAACTAAAAGATAGGCTGCTTTTTTAGAGGACAGATTCTCTAATGTCCTTTTATTGACAGAGTTTTGGAAGAATAGAAAATTATGATCTTCGGTCTCAACTTGCCTGGAGTTCTTCCCCAAATCAATTCCTTATTCAAACATATAATATACTTCTTATAGCTCCCTCCTCTCTCCTCAACTTCTTGCTCAGGGCAAGGCCAATGAGCTTTTGAAGTGCTCCAGCTTAGCTGGCTTTTAATCTTCCTTTTAAAAATACCATTTGTATCTGGAAATCTGATTCAGTTTAAACTGATGAGTTACGGTATGCTGAAGCCTAAGATTTATAAATGCATAGTGAAGACGTTATGGAGCAATAGAAGGTAATAAAATAACACGAAGAGTGGTTGGTTGATGTGCATGCTTGAAACCTATTTTTCAAATGTTAAATACTGACTCTAAGTTATTTCAAAATCAAACATGCTTGAAAACAGGAAAGAGTTAAAGGTCACATTATGAAATGTCTATGAATTATAGATTTTTATGTCTGATCAGAAGTTTGTAAGAAAAACAGTAACAGTGATTCTAAAATATCAGCTAAACTATAAACACAGGATATTTTGTTGCATTATGTTGCAATGTCCCTTTACATTATTTTGCACTTAAGTTGAAATTTGTTTTTAGTGCCACACATTTTAATTTTTGCAAGAATTTTCTAAAAGATATTTGAAATGAGTATTTTCCTGAAGAACCAGTCCTAGGTAGTGTAGAAAGACTTTGAAATAAGTTAAGTGAACTAGATGCTCCATTTAAGATATTATAAACTGCTCATTCCTTAATGCAACTTCAGTAGTGATATCTTTTATGATAAAAATAAAGTATCCAAAAAAGTGTGCCAATTTATCATATCTATTTTATTTGGAATTCTCTTAGTTATAGACCAAGTCTGAATCTATGGTTGGAAGTGGCCTATCTCATGCTCCCAGAATATGGAGTTTTTAAGCTACAGAAGGACACGTCACTTGCTGAGACCCATTCTTACTGTTTAGGGTGAACATTGGGTCTACCCTTTGGGCTTGTCACCAGGCAAAGACTCAAGTAGAATAATGCTCTGAGACCATTTGTTCTAATGAAAGCAATTTGTAATGAGCTGAGGGGAAAGTGTCCTTTGTCCTTCTGCCAAAACAGCCTTGCTCTGTTTTTCTTGAGTATGTTCAGATTAATGAGGATACCACAAGATGTTTTAAGGCAAAAAGCATTAGTGAGAAGATGCAAAGTATTTTTCTAAAACAATGCCAAATGTTAGTGACCATGTGTATCCTGTCTCCAAACATCTAGTATGAAAACTGCTTAAAATTAATTATTCCTAATTGCATTTTCCTATATGGTGTCCATATGGCCCCATTATTCATTTGATAAAATGTTTTTGAGAATCTTATTTTTTGAATGATGGTAAGAATTGTATGGATGGAAATAGCATTTATAAGACCGACCACACAATTTATAATTTATGTTGAGTTCACTTAAAAAAATTATGACCAGAACATATCATTTCATTTTATACTTCATAAGTCCTTCACATTAAGATCATTTAGTGAGAAAAACTATAATTGCTGCTGAAGAGTAGCATGTCAAAATAATGAAGTGTAATATAGGAAGAAAGGTAAGGAACCATCTTGGAGAGAAAAAACATGGTCGGGGCATATGGGATATAGTGCAGGCTTCCCAGTGTTCTAATGACCACACAGACTGAGAAATATATGCATTTGAAAAGAACTATCACCTGGATGTCTTTTTCAGTTAGGATTCTATATTTTCCAGTGACTTTAGCCTGACAACTCAATCCAGAAAGATTGACTTTCATCTTCTTCACTCTTCTTTCTTTTGGGCTGTGCCTATTAAATGTTTATTTCAAACACTTTGTCTTCATTTCCTGTAAATTCTGTAACTTTGATCATGCATCCTTTATTAAGGAGTCTATGAGGTGGGAAGAGAAGAACACATTTATTTAATTTGGAATTTAAAAAAAAAAGCAGTTCTGTTGAATTTTTATCAAGTTGGTTCTGGGTGATGGTGGCTCTATAAGAAATAACCAATATTTCTCCGTCGAGGAGATTTACTGGGCCATGCATGCACCCTGGAGAAATCATACTCAGTGAGATACATATCTTGCTGCCTTTATCATCTCATTCAGGATATTTTAATTTTTCTTCAAGAGCGTTTTTAAGGCATCAATGGTTCAGGTATTTGTGGGAAGTGCTGACCAGTTCTCATGTTATGATATTTATATGATGTTTTCAGAGAATATAACTTATATTCTGAGAATTTTATATGTTATTCAGAGAATTTTATATGTGAAGATTTTATTCTTATGGTTTTTTTTTTCAACATCAGATTATAACCTTTTATATACAGACTTATTCCTGGGCAGTGAGTTGTGTTTAAATGGAACATCTCATCATACATTAAGTACCTACTGTGTTCGCTGCACTTTAGGCCATTTTCAGTAATTATTAATTTGTCACTGTAAGTGGATGTAATGCTGGTTGAAAGTCTTGGTTGGCTGGAACAGAGATAAATGGCTTCCGCGGTGCTGCCATGGGATTTCAGTCTTGTGGCCACAATATGCATTTCAATCCTGGTCTAGAAAAAGCAGCATGGAAGGTAGAGAGGAAATTCATCATTTTTAGTCATGTGGCTCTTTAATTATAGGCCTCTTTGTTGGGGCTATTCTCTTGGGTATCAATTAGGATCAAGTGTGCTATTCACTGGCTGCTGAAAACACATCCACTGAGAAAGGCATGGAGATGACCATCTCAGAATTGTCATAAACAGAATTGACATGTGGTCCCCTCAAAATGTTATCAATCAGAAACTGGCTGTTACTACAGTGGGTGAGGTTTGGTGTGAGCTAAATGATTAAATCACAGGAAAACCATTTGCTTGTCACTTTCTTCATCTACAATAGAGATGGCAAGATTTTGTCACAAGAGCTTTGTTAGGAATAACTGAAAACTGAAATGTAATTGTATAGGGCTTAACAAAGTCTTCATAGTAACAACAATAATAACAACATATGCCAGCTAAGAAGGTAATTGTACAGAGAATTGGAAGTTGTACTTTTTGGCTGCAAAGTTATATTAAGAGGTATAATAAAGTTGCTAAGATTCCATTATCATCCATAAGATCACAATTAATTAATGGATTAATGATGCATCTCAAATAATAGAAAGGCTAGATTTTTTGTTTAAATTTGAGATGATATATTATTGGGGAGTTTGTTCTTACACTAAGAACATATAGTCTTAAAAACCTTAAATAGAGGAGATAAATAAATACAAAAGTCTAATTAAATAAATTTCAACTGAAGGAGCTTGAGAGACATAAAAAACAAAGACATTTTGGTCCTATATGCCTGATACTGATAGACATTAAAAAATAATATAATATTCCAAAAATACCCTAATTCTTTGTATAATTAGAATTGTTCTCTGAATTCCACATATTGATTAGCTGAATTAATTAGTTGCCTTGGTGCCATTTAGGTGTATTTTTAAAGATAAAACAAGATATAAAGAGGCAAGTAATCCAATAAATTAAATTATTTTAATTTAGAACTTTATTTCTGTTATCTGCATTTCTTCCCCTACTTTCTGTCCTACTTTAATTTTTTCCTCTACTTCATCATACAAATAATTTTAACTGACTGCAATATTATTTTACTGAAGCCCAAAAGATAAAAATAAATTCTGACACTTTGAGAATATAAATATGGTTTTATTTATACTGATCATGTTTACATCACATTAAAAAAATACTGCTTATATTTTATGTGTATCTGAGCAAATTCTGAGGTACCAAGTTTTAAATGGGGTGTAGCTGAACACGAGAGTAGGCAAAACTCTATAATCTGGAGAAGCCTTGATTTGCTCTGTTACTTGTGCCTTCCTCTGTGATTTCTGCATAATTCTAACGTGATGTGCCCTGGCTGGCTGGCCGTGGCTATTTGGCTCAGTAGCCCCCTGTGTGGTAGCTGGTTCTGAGTGGGTGGGCCAAACAGAGCCCGTTCACTTGAATGTACTCTCCTTGCCTCCCCTGAACGCTGTGTGCCCAGGAGAGGCTTTCCTGGCCCACTGCCTGCAATGGAACAATAGAGACAGTTTTCAGATGACTGTCTTAGGCTGTGGGTGAAAAATCAGGAATTGGGAAAACCCCTGTATCAGATCTTCATGAATTTTTAGGTAGAGTTGAGCATTATATTTTTCAAAGGTTGTAGAAAGGATGGTTATCCAATAATTTGAAAGAAAAAAAAATCAAGTCATAAGAATATAAATTATTTATTGACCTTAAGCTCTAGCCAGGTACTTCATATTGTCCACCTAATATGTCAAGGTTTCAGGTTCGATCCCTGGTCAGAGTACATAAAAGAATCAAACAATGAATGCATTAAATAAGTGGAACAATGGATTGATGTTTCTTTCTCTCCCTTCCTCTCTCTCTCAAATCAGTAAAATAAAATAAAATGACTGCAAATTCTGGATTTGATTCAAGTTTGATTTTATTCTCCACAGATTTCTGCTACATTGAATTTACCCGAAGCATATTTAGATTTTATATTTTTACTCTATTTCTAACTGATTAATGGATCATAAATTTTATAGCAAAATTTTACTATACTTGGCAAAAGACACGAGAGAATATTATTCAAAATCTATTTGATTATCTTTTTTAATAACCAGCTTTATTTCCTTCTTTTAAGTCATGTATTCCCAATTGGAATTTTGCTAGAAATAGAGTCTAATCATTTCTAATTCCCTTAAGGGCTGAAAAGCTGAAGCAATATGGGAAGGTTTTTAGAGACAACTTTATTATTTCTACAATAAGCATAATTTCACTGGCTTATTATACAAGACTGTTGTTGAAGAGCTATTGAGTCATTGGATTTTTGAATTGCAGGAAATTTCATAATAGTTGGCATATTAATAGGTACATGAAATCCTGAATTTGTAGGGCACTTTCCAGTAGAAAAGCTGAACTCAAAATAAAATTAATTATAAAATAATTTACAACTTGTATGCTATTATATCATTATTAGTAATTTTTGTTCTAATAAATAATTTTAATAAATAGGTTGTTTATTCTAGCATAGGCTTTATATTTGCAAATAATATATTAATAAAGTACATAGTAAGAATTTGACTCAAATATAAACTAATTTTTCTTTATAAAAATTTGGACATTTTTTCCAGCTTTATTTAAGTATGATTGACAAAATTGTAATATATTTAAAGTGTACGATGTGCTGATATGATATACATATACATTCTGAAAGGATTCCCACAATTGAGTTAATTAACTCATGGATGTATTATTAATTTAAAAGCAAAAGATGTAACCCTAACCAGTGTTGCTCAGTAGTTAGATCATCGGCCTTTGCACTGAAGGGTCTCGGGTTCGATTCCCAGTCAAGGACAGGTACCTGGGTTGCAGGTTCAATCTCCACCTGGGAGGGTAAAGTGCGGGAGGCAACCAATCCATGTGTCTCCCTCACATCGATGTTTCTCTCCCCCTCCCCCATTCTCTTCCTCTTTCTAAAAATCAATGGAAAAAATATCCTTGAGTGAGGATTAACAACAACAAAGTAAAGCAAAATATGTATAAGACTGGTCTAAACTTTCTGATTCTATAGCATTATAATGCTATTCTTCAAGTTTACTAAATCATTAAACTATATTAGCTATGTTAATAGTACAAGTTCCTAGGAATTAAAATTTAGAAAGTATAAAATATGAGCACTTTTTAACATGAAAATAAAAAAAAGTGATGACTAATCAAAAGAAGATTCTAAAATACCTCATATATGGACAATGTTAAGTCTAATTTCCAAATTTTATTAGTTTCCAGTTTTTGTGATTTGCTAGTCTGAAAAAAAACTACCCACAAATTTCTTGATTTTTAAGTTATTCACTCTAAAGCTTCCTGCAAGTTAGTTTCTTAATTTTCAAAATTAAGTGACCTGTATGTAAGAAGATAACTGTTAATGTTTTAATGCACCCATATGCCCTGAACTCAGAGCCTGCCCCTTTATGACTTCTGAGTGTAGTTTTGGGAGAGTCGGGGATAGAGGAGTAATGAGACGGAAGGTTGGCGGCAGTGGGACTTGAACGAAAGAGACAAGAGACGATGTTTTGAAGGTATTTCTCTCAGACTGGGAAGCCAATCGGAAAAAAGGGGTGAAGAATTGATGAACTAGATGGTAGCTTCGCTGCTCCTGAACAAATAACCACCCTCGTAATTATAATACCAAACACTTAAGTAGAAATTTCCATGTGTTGTGCATATATTAACTCTACCAGTCCTCAAAGCAATCCCACTTATTGCTCCATTTTACAGATACAGAAACAAAGGAAAGATAGATATTCAGTCATTTACCTCAAGCTACCCATTTAGTAAATGGCACAACTGAGTTTAAACGTGGGAAGTGTGGCTCCAGGACCCATGGTCTTTAGCATAAAATACTACGCCACATTGCCTTTCCTTAAATATTTTCCCCAGTAACATAAGCCTGTGAGCCTGGACAACTGGGAAATTTTGCTTTAGCTCTGTAATTACCTTACTTTGTTTCTAAGCAGGAAGACCAGGAGATTTTGGATGCATTCCTTTATGTCCACACTGAAGGAAATCTAGCACCTTCTGGACTGGGACTCCCCACTCAGCTCAAAGTGTCAAGTTGCTTCAGACAGCTCCCATGGGCCCCAAGAGATGTGCAAGTGCCTGTCACTTCACTGGAAGTTTCCCTCACAGTGAAAAGTACTGCAGAAAGTTCTGCCAGGAGCTTGCTGAAGAATCCTGGATGCATTAGCCCTTAAGATCTTGGGTTCCTCATCTGTAAAATAAAAGGAATCCATTTGGGATCTCTGATAGTCAATGACCCTTTGACCTCTGATGTGCTTGTGGGATTAAGAGCTTGGGCTTTGAAATCCAGACTTAACCAGTTCTTAGTTATAATAAAGTGGTTAAGAATGTTCACTTTCGAACCAGATTGCCTGGGATCGAACTCCAGCCCCACTACTAGTGATAACCTCGGGAAAATACAATTCACTGCTTGTAACTCATTTTCCTCATTGTAAAACAGGCAAAATATTGGTTCTATGTCATAGACTTGCAGGGAGGTTAATATATGCTGAAAATTTCAAGTCATTCCTGGCTTTTGGTAAGCCTCAGTAAATATTGATCCCAGTCCTGTGGGAACCTGAATGAGGAACTTAACCTTTTAAGCCTCGGCTTCCTCACTTATGACATGCTGATAACAATAACCTCTGCAGCAAATAGTTGTTTTGAGGCATATATGAGATAGTAAATGGCAAGTGCTCCTTAGAGTGCCTGGCACGAAGCTAGTGCTTAGAGACCGTGTTATCATATCCATTCTCATCCTCCTGCTTGTCTACTCTGCTCTCCCGGACGTGGTTGCCCTGGGTCTGAACACACCTACAAGCATGGCTATTGTGATGTGATTGGGTGCTTTGATAAGGATTGGAAATGGGTGGGATACAGAGAGATGGGAGGACCAGGTTAGGCCCATTTGGTGAAGGGAAGGCTGGAGCCACAGTGAAAAGCCCCACTTTCTGGGGTAGGTCTAGGAATGGAGCGTCCCGGGCTGCACAGGGACATGCCTGCTGGGCAGAAGGAGCAGCTGTGTTGAGAGGCTAGTGCCTGGTGCAAGGATTAGTGTGGGGAGAGCAGGGCGTGCCTGGCTGACACTGATGGTCTCCAGGTGACTGCCTTTTGTTTCTCTAAGAATGTTTGAAAATCAGCTCTGGCAGGGCCATGGCTGCTGGCTCTGTTTTAGATATATTTTAAAAATTGCAAATTGCCAGTGTGAGCAGGGAGGAATAGAGGAATATATTTCTCATGACTCTTTATACTCACAGTTAATGGATAGAACTGGATAAAATTTTCTTATTTTGAAATTTTTTACTACATATAAACACTTAAGTATAAATTCCAGTAGAGTCATATTTCCAAGCAAACACATTAAACATATTAATTCATTTAATTCTCACAATAACTATAAAAATGAACTGATTCTAGTTTTACAGATGAGAATGGGGAAACTTTGGCTCAGGGAGGCTGAGAAACAAACCCAACTCCTATTAGTAAATAAAAGAATTTGAATTTTGAAGCCTAATATATCTTATACTAGACTACAGTGTGTGTGCAACATGTATGGGTGGAGCTATAAATCTCACTGCAACTCAGGGATGTAAGAAATATAACTTTTTTATATATAATTAAATTCATTTCCCTGTTGAGCCTACATTCTTCTCAGTGGCAGAAATACAATCTCAGTCTACGTTTTACCTTTTACTTGAGACTGAGTCTAAGTTTTAGAGGCTTTGTCTTGGAAAATAGCCAGGGAAGGACATTTCATCCTTAATATTGCATATCCATGAAGATATATTTATAGACATCGCTTGTCCCTGTAAAGACTATATTATTTATCATCTAAACCAGACACTTTCCAGAATAAAAGGGGGTGCTAAAAAATAATGATGTCAAGACAACCAATATAAGGCAGGGCTGGAGGACTACAGTTTGCCATCCCTTGATTTAGAGTAAAAGCTTGTTTTGTGCTTAAGACAGAGTGATAAAGGGACATTTGACAACCTGCCCCAAAGTATCATCTCCTCTCCAAGCCCAGAAGAACCTTAGGAGGTGGTGAATAGAGTAGCAATGCAGTGGTCAGTAAAGGGGTACGACAAAAGGACAAATGAAACACCTAACATCCCAGGACCCCCTGAGAGATTGGAAACCAAAGCCTGATGCAGCAATATCATTTTGAATTTGGAAAACACATTCCCTTTCTAGTGTGTTTGATATGCCATAATCGTTTTTCTATGTAGTTCTACCAAAAAATAAAATGTTCTGAGATACTGTAATATTTTCAAATACTTCCCAAGTCCTTACATTATGTATGTATAATGATCTGAGTGATGTATTTAATCCAGATTTATCAACAATGATTACCACTGATTACATGTAACTAGCCAACTAGTTTGGTTGATAAGCAGATCCTCAAGTATTTACATTGTTGCTCCGATGTACCTACCATAATGCAATACCTCAGAGGATGTATGGAAGCATAAAGCATAGTGTGGGCTGGAAATCAAGTGCTGAAACAGTTAAGGGCATAAGCTCCATAATTGATGGAGGCAGTTGGGAAGGAGTGAGAGGAGATATCCTGTTGGATGTTTTATTTCATAATTTCCCATGGGTGGCTAGGCCTCGGCGACAGCTGTCCAAGGACAGGGCTGCTTGTGTGTTCTTGTCCTGCTCAAAGGTAGCCCTACATTGCTGGAAGAGACCGAGCCTGGAAAGGCCAGGCCTTCATGAGTCCTGCAGAAACGTGCGGGGGCAGCCGCGGTTGACATTGGCTTTATGCTTTTTTCCATTGTGCTAAGAGGTCTTACTTGTTAATATTCAACTTTCTCTTGGCCTAGGAACTTGACTTTTACCTCTAAAGACTGAGGTTTCCTCTCTTTTATCTGAGAGTCACTGGCTAGGTACTGGCATTTTGCTGCTGGACTTCCTCAGTCTGATGCATTTGACTGACCACTGAATGACCTTCTGGAACACAGCCAGTTCCTAGGCTGGGGACTACTTGTCTCTAGATAATGGGCTCTCTTTCTTGTTTTGTTATAAACAGAAAGGATCAGTAAGATGAAAGATTGTATTGTATTTCCTATAAAATTAATTAATTTAAACGATTGAACTGTTGAATTGCATTTTTGAGATAGAAATATTTTTTTAATTTTTATATTTAAATTTATATTTATTGTTGAAAGTATTATGGATGTCCCCCTTTTTTCCCCAATGACCTCCTCCACCTAGCACCCCACCAGGCCTTCACCTCACTATTGTCTGTGTCCATGGATTATGCATATATGCATGTAAGTTATTTTGTTAATCTATTCCCATCCCCCCCACCCCCTTTTCCCCCTTCCCCCTGAAATTTGTCAGTGTATTCCATGCTTCTATGCCTCTGGATCTATTTTGTTCATCAGTTTGAACGAAACACTCTTTTAGATTTGAACTAACAGTAATAATTTCAGATATTAAAATAATCAAACTAAAAGATGTAGTAATTTTGTTTGTCATGTGCCCTCTCATAGCCCTTGAAATTATTCATTGCAAGACCAGAGAATTCATTAAAATATAGTCAGAATTTTAAAGGTCATAAAGCACACTAAGAAAATTCAATATATGCTCAATGAAGAATTCATAATTGGTAGTGGTGGAGATTATAATTTTAGGCTTTTAATAGTATTTTATAAACCATGAAGCTAAAAACAGGACATGATCATGCAACTTCAATTTTACTACACATTACTTTAATGACAGTAGCCTCCAAAATGTTATGTATGCTAATAACAGGAAATAAAGTTTCCAAGCATTGCAAATTTTGAATGTTATTATTGGGTATTTTGTACATTTTAAATCACAGTTTTATGAAATTGGAATATGTATTCTGCTATCTATTTTTTACCAAATATATGTTGTAATGTTTAACAAAGCAAATTTAAGGTTATATATTCTCAAAGATTTTCATGTAAAGAGAGAGTCTTTTAAAAATCCTCATAACTCAAGTTTTCTTAGTTATTTTTTTCCTAAAAATAAAAGCTATATTACTGTCCATTACATTAAAAGTTTATAAGCTCTTGTAGGACTGGAACAGATCGTGATACAATAGTCCATCACAGCATCTTCAGTTCAAGGAAAAATGTCCCCTCCTGACCTCTACCTCCACAGCTTCCTCATCTCAACCTGACCAATACATCCACTGAAATGGGTACTTAGCTACATTTTACCAGAATTTCTGTTAAAATCACACCCTCTGCTTTTTGGATCATAGAAACCCCAAGTTGTAGCAAAATCATATGGATAACTAAAAATAAATATCTCACAAGAACAAGCATTATTTTCAGTACACACTTTATATTAATTAATTCAGCCCAAAGAGAAGACATTTAGAAGCTGATCTTTTGAGATGCTCGTTTATTGCCAGGGACTAGGCTAACAGGTACTAAAAGTACAATGTGATACTTACTATTAAGTACCTCTATGGTACACTTAGTGAGGGTAAGATAGATATTTTTACCTTATAGATTTATGAAAGTAATTTAGATATTATGAAACATGGTCTTTTTACTAGCACTGTACAAAAGAAATAAATGAGCACTGTAAATATTTTGTGTTAAGCAATAGAGAAATATTTGTAAAATGTAGAAATACTAGAGATAATATCGAAGCAATAAGAAGTTTATAATTTGGCTTGTTGATTTATTTCATGTTTTCTTACTGCTATGATATACAGAATAACGGCCTCCCAAAGATGACCATGTACTAAACCTGGAAACCTGTGAATATATTACTTTACGTGGCAAAATGGACATTGTAGATATAATTAAGACCTTGAGATGGTTGACTTCTTGAATTTTCCAGGTGGCACTAATCTAAATACATGGGACCTTCAAAGCCTTAGAATCCTCAAACAACCCCTCTGAGATATGGTCAGAGGAAGAGGTCATTGTGGAAAAATCATTAAAGAAATTCAAAGTTGTTGGCTTTAAAGATGGAGGAAGTGGTCTATGAGGCAATGAATGTGTGTGGCCCTTAGCAGCTAGAGAAAGCAAGGAAATGGATTTTCCCCTGGAGCATCCAGGAAGGAATATAGTCCTAGTGACACCTTGAAGTTAGCATAGAAGACCTGTGTTGCACTTCTGACCTACAGAAGTGTAAGGTAGATAATACTTTTGTGATATTTTAACTCACCAAGTTGGTGGTGATTACAGAAGCAAAACAAAACTAATACAAGTGATCATGGTACAACATTCTGACACTGATTTGACCTCAGAAGATATTCAGTCTGACACCTTTAGTACTTTATCTATTATCATGTCATCTGATTTCATATGTGGTAATTCTTAATAGTCCTCAGTTTTACAGGTTATAACATGAACATAGCTTCCATCAAATAGATTCAGCCATATCATATGACCTATATATTGCTAAAGCTTAAAAAAAATCCCCAATATATGCTTCTTAATTTTAAAATCATTTAACAAGTTTTGAGTCATCATAAAAAAATGCAAATTTTTTTGGTTAACATATGCCCTCACACCTAGATTGGAGTAACTAGGTCATATGATAGAAGTATGCTCACCGTTATTAGAAATTTTCAAACGCTGCTCCAAAGCCTTGCTAGTAGGAATGTAAGATAATACAGGATTCCTACTGTTTCATGTTCTTGAGCACCACTGCATTGTCAGGCTTTTTTGAATTTAGCTAGTTTACCTAATGTTGAATAGCATATTATTGTGGTTTTAATTTGCATTTTCATATTAACAAACAATGTTAACAACTTTTTCATGTACTTATTGGGCATTTGTATACATTCTTTTTTTCAGGTATTTTGGCCAGTTTTTGAACATAAATTGTACTCTTTTGTTGTGATTTGTGGGAGATTTTAAAATTTTTATTGGATATGACTATTAGATGTGAGTTACAAATATTTTTTTCATTCTTTGGCTTTTTGTTTTATTAAGGATGTCTGTTGATGTGTGGAGATATCTCTTTTGACAAACTTTAATTATAACTTTTTTTCTTTTGTGATTAGTGATTTTAGTCCATGTCTATGAAAATACTGCTTACATCACAGTAAGCTAATTTTGTGTCAGTTTGACAGGACCACAGGGTGCCCAGATTTTGGTAAAACATTATTCTGGGTGTTTCTGTGAGGGTGTTTATGGCACTATTTGTTCTATTTCTCTGAAGAACCCTGACTAATACACTTACTGTAAAGTCATGAAGTTATTCTATGTTTTCTTACATGAGCTTAAAGAGTCTAGCTTTTCTGTTTAGGCCTACGATTTTTCTCTAATGAATCCATGGGTGTGGAATAAAGTAGAAGTTGATTTTCATTTTTTTGTTTCTTCTCCATGAGTATATTTGTTACAGAACCATTTCTTTAAAGAGCTTTTTCCTCCCTCATTGTAGTAACTTGGTAAATTGGTCAAAAGTCAATTGTCCATAGAGATGTGCAACTATTCTGCACTCTATTATATTCCACTGTTCTTTGTTTTTTCTTATGCTAATACTACACTTTAAGTTTTGTAGTAACTATAAAAGATCCTCTAAATTTTTCTTCATTTTTCAAGATTGTTTTTAACTAACTATTCTAGATACTTTGGGTTTTCATATCAATTTTAGAATAAATTTGTAAATTTCAAACAAAAATGTCTGTAATTTTGTTGATATTGCATTGAATCTGAAAATCACTTTGGGAAAAATAGGCATATCCACATAATTGGGTCTAACAGTCTATTAGCATGAAATATTTATGTTTTCATTAATTACTATTGGCCATATTTAAACATTTAAAATGTAGAGGTGTTGCATATCTTTCATTAGATTTGCTAATAAAGAGTTGATATTTCCTGATGCTATTGCTTTTTTCTAAAATTGTATTTTTTGCTTAATGTATATAATTAATTCACACAATTCACACTGAAGGAGAAATAAAAATAAATAACATAAACATTAAAAAACATCTATCTGGTAATTGTTGCACCTGGGACCATCTCCATGACTGTTTCAGTTGAATGTTTCTTCTTTTTATTGTGAATCACATTTTTGTTCTTAGTTGTGAATCATGTACTTTTCCATGGTATGCTGGAAATTATGTGTGAAATAGAGACTGAAATAATTATTTACACCTAGAAAAGCTATACTCCTTCTTTAGTCAGGCTGTTAGCTTGGGGAGCTGAATTTATCTAATAGGTATTTGATTTGAGTTTGGGCTTTGATACAGCTTTAGTTAGTTTTAGTTTACAGCTGGTTTCAAATTTTTGAGAATCTAGATTTTTTTCTTTATCAGAGATTGAGATCTTAGCATGCCAAATTCGGCAATCTCTTCATGCTTTACAAGTTAGGTGCTCTTTTTCAATGGTAGGAGATTTTCTCTTTCTCTCTCTCTCTCTCTCTCTCCTTTAAATTCTGGCAGTCAGCTTTTACTTACTGGGGTGTTCTTTTTTCCAATCCCACCTCTGGCTTTCTAAATAATAGTTTTTTTTCTATTCTACTGACTTTTCCCCAGTTTTCTGAGTGCAACTCATAACAGGCTGGAGCATCTCAAATTAATTTCTCTCAGCATTCTGCCTGTCCCCAGTCTTCAGCAAGCAAGCCCTCGTCTCACTTCTTACTTGTAGGGAAGATCTATTCAGGGAATGGAACAGTTTACCTGCTCTCCTAGACTTTGTTGCATTACAATCACTCGTGCTAACTGAATCTATGAAGAAGAGTTAATGGGTGAGTGTAGATTCCAGATGGCTGGGGCTCTTTAAGATTTCAGTCTATCATTGCAGCCTACATGTGGCCAATAAAAGCTTATTAAAATGTAACTGGCTTCTCTTTACTGAAGTTTGGGTGGTTTTGATGAAAGCAAGTGGAGGTTGCAGTTGTCTTCTCTCCTACAAGTGTTTATTACTTTCTGGAATTTAATGCATATATTTTTTGGTGACCTTGACTTTCTGGTGATTTTAAAAGATGGAAGTATAATACTGAAGCTTATCAGGCTTGTTCTCATTATTAGTATGGGAGCAACAGCCTTTCTAATTGGATGTAGAAGACCCAAATTGACATGCTGCTTTTAAGTCACTGTGGTGCAAATAGAAGACTCAGAAGAGTATTGAGTTCTTTAGTAGCATGGAGTTATTCTTACAGCTGAAAGCAACTTCTTTGATATTTTACTGTTCTGTTTTTGATTTATCTGTCACTGATTAATGGTGATAAAAATCATCTAAATGTAAAATGAGATATTCTTTGGGAACCTAACATGAACTTTTAATTTTAGTCAGGGAAAAAAACACACCACTAATTGGCATTTCATAGGACTGAATAAGAGAGATGTTAAGATGATTTTTTCTTATCTGACTGTGTCTTTGGTAGCCCAGCTAAGCTGTGTCCTTCTGAGATGTACATGAAGCTATCATTCAATGTCCATACTTTAGAGCAACTCTAGTTAAAAAGGTATTTGTGCTCTTAATTACAGTTGAGGGAATTGCGGTCTGAATGGGGTTAAATTACTTGTCCATGGAGACACCACTTGTAAGAAACAGAGCCAGGAACCGCTCCCTGTTTTTCTCTCTCAGGGCCCATATTTCTTTTCTTTTTTTGTTGTTAGTTTTTTATTGAATTTATTGGGGTGACATTGATTAATAAAATTATATAGTTTCTGGTGTACAATTCTATAGTACATCATCTGTATATTGTATTGTGTGTTCACCACCCCAAGTTAAGTTTTACCCCCTCCCCCCATACCCTCTTCTCCCTCCCCACCCTCTTTCCCGCTCGTAATCACCATGCTATTGTCTGTGTCTATGAGTTTGGGGTTGTTTTTTTTACTTAATCTCTTCACCCTTTAACTCAGTCCCACAACCCATGTCCCTTCATGTCCAGTCTGTTCTCTACTTATGAGTCTATTTGTATTTTGTTTTTTAGTTTATTTTGTTTATTAAGTTCCACATATAAGTGAAATCATATGTTACTTGTCATTCTCTTACTGACTTATCAGGGCCCATATTTCTAATGATTGTATTGAGTGACCAACTGCTCTAGTTTGCTTGGGACTGAAATGTTTCCCAAGATGTGGGACTTTGAGTGCTATAACTGGGACTTTTAGGCCTGTATAAGACCCTGGGTTTGAAGAGATAGAGGTATAGGTGTTGGTCCTGCATGATTTCATGGCAGGATGACTTCTAAGAGTGCATAAGGCCTTCAGGATCCTCTGAGTACTAAACTTCACTGACTATCTTTATTTTTGATGCTGCTAAAATACACTGGAATAGTCTGAGAGATTCAGAAAGCCCTGTAAATGCGGGGAAATGTAGAAAAATCTACAGAATGTACGATGTTGTATTAGTTCTGAAGTTTTTATGGCATAAAGACTTCCTTTCCTATCTTACAGACAATTTTACTTCAGTATTGGATAAAAAGCTCATTTATATTAAGGGTAATTTTACCTTTCTCAAGCAGAAGAAACAAGTGAGGAGTCAGCTGTGCCTCAGCAGTAGGTCAATAAAAAAAGTCAGAGTGATCTATGGGGGTCAGTAAATACACCATAAGAGACAGCTAGGAGAGAGGTTTTTATTTGCTATTCTGAAAAATGTAAAACTTACCTGATCTCAGTGACTTATTGGGGCCATTAGGGAATCAACAATTGTCAGTTCTGCTGAATGGAAGCTATTTAAGTAGATAGACAAGTGGGAGCCCATACAGGGTCCTAGAGCTCTTTTCTCAAGGCTGGGGAAAAGGCATTTCTATAGCTGATTTGAAATCAGAACCTGATGATATAACACACCTAAAAGAATTCCAAAGGGATGGCAAATATTTTTCTTCCCCAGATGGCTTTACTGCCTCCTTTCCTATAATTCAAAAAAGTAACAATTTACTGAAAAGGGTATTAAAATTCTTTGCCAAATTTTGTAATATGCTTGTGTTCCATTCATGCTGGTTATAGAGTAGAGAGTTTTGGGTTGTTTTTTTTTCTTGTTATTTTTGCTTGTTAGTTTTTGATGAGAGGGCAAACGGCCTAACTTACTGGAAGATTTTGAGAAAGCTAACACAGTTTAATACTCATAACCAAAATATTTTGTTGGGTGCTAATTATATGGCAGACAGAGTATTAATCCCTTTTTAATGGTATCTTATTTCATCCTCACAGTAACTTTTGAGTTTTCCCACATTTTATTGATGAGGAAGCAGTCACATGGAATTTATGTAACTTGCCTATGATTTCAAACCCAGTAGATGACACAGAAAGGACTCATATATTTGTGTGGCTGTCTCCAAAAGCAGTGTTCTCGATTACTGCACAATAGTGCTCCAAGAGACACCATCACAAAATTAATGCATTTGCAATGGGAGGATTCTAGACTGTGAGGACACCTGTTGTGTCCTTCAGTGTTGAACCAGAGAAGAGGAAACTTCTTTGTTGCAAGAAGTCCCATTTTGAACACCGCGATTCACATTTGTGGGAGCTAGTTAAGCAGTCTCTGCAAATCTGTTGCCTTCATATACAATGCTGTAAGACAAAGTTTCTTCTACTGTAAAGTGATGGAAAAAATTGCCATCTCACAAAATTGTTGTGAGATTAAGCAGATAATGTTTGTAAAAGTTTAGTGTGGCAAATAGTAAGCCAAAAACATTATTTTTGCGTAAGAAAATAAATGTTTTAT
Source organism: Miniopterus schreibersii (assembly GCF_964146895.1). Lineage (NCBI taxonomy): Eukaryota > Metazoa > Chordata > Mammalia > Chiroptera > Miniopteridae > Miniopterus > Miniopterus schreibersii. The sequence goes on from NC_138107.1 coordinate 58,668,858, forward strand.
TAATATTCTACATTTATTCTTTCAGATATGCTTTAGAATAACTAAGAAATTCTTAAAAATAGTATTTAAAAGAAATTAGATTTCTTTGCAGCTAAAGATTAATTAAGGGAGTATTGACATTTTATGGTTACCATAAGGAATATTGAATTATTTAGATATCCTCCTATGTACTTTTTAAAAATCACAGATATTGTCCCACATCAATCCTGCATATTTCTTGTAAAGGTTGAGTTTTACATGCATATACATAAGTGAGCTTAATAAGCATATAACTTGGTTTGATTTTAGTGTCAGTGTTACATAATAAACATAGTATTGAATTGAGTAGCAGCTCGTTTTTTTTAATGGAATTATCTGTTTCTTTAGAGTTTAATATAATATATATGTAAAACAATCTAGCCTTTGAGGTTTTTTATGTAGGAAGTATTTTTTTAAGATTTATTATAATTATTTGTCTTTCAATTTTCTATTCTGAAGAAGTTTGGATATCTATTTTTATACAAAATATTGTCCATTTTTGATCATCAAATTTATTAATATAGAATTATAGAATATTCCTATAATAGCTTTTTTACTTATATTATTCTAATTTTGTTTATTTGTGTTTTTCTCTTGTCGTTCTTGATTTAATTTGCATTAGTTTTCTTGGACTGCCATAGCAAAGTACCACACAGGAGGTGGCTTTAACAAGAGAAATGTATTGTTTCAATGTTCTGAAAGCTGAAAGTCTGAAGTTAAGATTTGGCTCCTGAGGACTGTGAGGGGGGATCTGTTCCAGGCCTCTCTCCTCAGCATGCAAATAGTCATCTTCATGTTCATGTACTGTTCTTTGTGTTCATGTCTTTCTCCAAATGTCCTTTTTTTTTTTTTATTAGGACACCAGCTATTTTTTTTAAATGTATCTTTATTGTTGAAAGTATTACAGATGTCCCCCTTTTCCCCTCGTGGGCCCCCTCCACCCTGCTCCAGCGCCCTCCCCAAGCCTTCCCCACACTATTGTCTGTCCATCGGCTATGCATGTATGCATATAAATTCATTGGTTTATCTCTCCCCGCTCCTTCCCTCTGAAATACGTCAGTCTGTTGCATGCTTCATTGTCTCTGGATCTTTTTTGTTCATCAGTTTATTTTGTTCATTAAATTCCACATATAAGTGAGATCATGTGATACTTGTCTTTCTCTGCCTGGTTTATTTTGCTTAGCATAGTACTCTCCAGGTCCCTCCATGCTGTCCCAAAGGGTAAGAGAGCCTTCTTTTTTATAGCTGCATAGTATTCCATGGTGTAAATATACCGCAGTTTTTAAATCCTTCACCTACTGATGGGCACTTGGGCTGTTCCTGGATCTTTGCTATTGTAAATTGCACTGCTATGAACATAGGAGGGCAGATATTTTTTCTGATTGATGTTTGTGGCTTCTTAGGATATATTCCTAGAAGTGGAATTGCTGGGTCAAAAGGCAGCTCCATTTTTAATTTTTTGAGGAAACTCCACACTGTTTTCCATAGTGGCGGCACCAGTCTGCATTCCCACCAGCAGTGTACTGGGGTTCCCCTTTCTCCACGTCGTTGCTGGCACTTGTTGGTTGATTTGTTGATGGCAGCCATTCTGACAGGTGTGAAGTGATACCTCATTGTCATTTTAATTTGCATCCCTCTGATGATCAGTGATATTGAGCATTTTTTCATGTCTCTTGGCCATCTGTATGTCCTCTTTGGAGAAGTGTCTATTCAGGTCCTCTGCCCATTTTTCAATTGGGTTGTTCGTCTTCCCTTTGTTGAGTTGTATGAGTACTTTATATATTTTGTATATTTACCCCTTATCAAATGTATAATTGGCAAATATGTTCTCTCATATGGTGGATTCCATTTTCATTTTGATGCTGATTTATTTAGGGACCCACTCTATTTCAGTTTGACTTCATCTTAACTAATCACATTTGCCATAACCTTATTTCCAAATAGGTCACATGCTGCAGTCCTGGGGTTAGGACTTCAACATGTGAATTTGGGAGGCGGGAGGAACAGAATTCAACCCATAATTCAATCATGTCATTTTTAAAAAATGCACAGAACTATGTCTTGGCTTTATCATTTTTATTGATTTTCTGTTTTATAATTCATTATTTTCTTCTTACCACATTTCTTTTACAAGCTTCTTTTAAAAAGTCTTTTCATTGTTTTCTCTTGTTTTAGTCATGGTGTTACATATTACCTTAAAGAACTTTTTCTTCAGGTACAGCTCTTATTTTATCATCTATGCATTGATTTTTTCATTAAATTATCTATTCTTATGTATTTGCTTTCTACTTTAAAGAAATCAGTATTAAAAGAAAGTATTTTTCAAATTCTAAGTGTAGAATTTAAAAAATGATAGACAAGAGGACATAAATCCATATCAGGAGATCTCAACAACCGAATTTCCATTTCTCTTGGTGAATGTGCAGCTCATCAACCTTGCAGACTAGGAAAATAAACACTAATTTTTAGATTATAAAGAGAGTAGTCTTTCTCAGATATGAATACAAATTAACACAATTAAGACATTTGTATTAAAAAAACCCACACAATTTGTTCATTGTTAATGAGAAACATACCTTTTGTGGGAAAAATCATAGGTTGCTGGCCAGCCCATTCATTACAGAGGTAGACCTTTAAGGGGGATTAAGTCACCTTCAAAAGATTGCTCTGTGAGCAAATGGAGTGAGTCAGATCAATTCAGTATCTTGTGGTGCTAGGATAAGTTCAGCCAACTGACACAAATATACTGCAGCAGAGGTCATTTCCAGTGGGAATAAAACTCCGGTGACCTTTGGTTGAAGTTTCTGTTTCTCTTGGTAGGAACTTGTAGCAGCTTTAGTGCTTGGCTATCAAGACACTTGAATTTCTGTTCTTGACTTGTGATTTCTTCTTTTTGTCTTGCTGTTATTATTTTTTAAATTTGAGTATAGTTGGTATACAATATTATATTAGTTTCAGATGTACACTGTAGTGTTTTGACATGCATATACATTACAATGTTGACTTGTGATTTCTTTAGTCACATCAGTGTGTTGGTATTACTGTAAGTTACAACCAATTTTTTCTAAAATGAACCTGATCACTTTAAGGTGAGTTTTTATATATCTGAAAATCTTCTTAAGAATGAAAATAATAACATTCTATGCATTTATTAAAAAATAATTATTACATGCAAATGTGAGCTTGCTTCTGTGTTCTGTACTGGAAATAGAGCTGGAGACCTGACAGGCAGGGTCCCCACACTCCTGGTTCTTTCCAAAGTCACCAGGTGCTCTTCTTTGCTCACCATTTGTAGGCGGTCACCTGTGCTTCTGTCTCCGTGGCCTTTTCCAGTTCTTACAGTGCAGCAACCTCTCTCTGTCTCACGACTCTGGATAAGCTACTTTTCTACTCTGAAAGAGCTCTCCTCCCAGTCTTCCCTTGACTGTTTCACCCTTGATATCTCAGCCTGAAATGATCTCCTTGAGAGACCTTGACTTTTCCATATAAATGTGGTCCTCTCCTGTCAGCTTCTTTTACAGGATGCTAGCTCTTTCTTTCACTGTGCTCCTCTTTTCTAAGTGCCCATGTATGCTTCATCTGTTTTTCCCCACAAGGATCAGAGGTATCATACACATCATGTTATACCTTAGCGTCTGGCATGGTCTCTGGTCTACCTTAGACACTCAAAAATATTTGTTGAATAAATTAACAAATAAACAGTGTTACCACATGTGGTACATCTGCTACATATACTGTAGAATTTGAGCTGGGAACTTTACCTGCCTAAGGAGAGTATGGTATTTGAATTCCATCAGCTTACTCTCAACTGCTCTTGAGTCTCACAATGAGATAATTCAAAAACCTATTTAAAGACTGAGAGATAATAAAGATGGTGTCCCTGAAGCAAAGTTAAGAGGAAATATGCATCTCTTCTCCACGAGTCACTCATCTTATCACCTTTTAAACATTTTTCCATTTTTGCCAGTGATGAAGGAAATGTCACGACGTTATTCATACATATGCCTGAAGCACGTTTAAGTTATATTTTGTCAAGGTGCGAAGTTAATTTAAAAGTCAGAAATATCCAACAAGGAGTCATTTTGTTGTTTACATTGATTTAGTCTGAAGAAAAGATTTTAAAAGTTTGATTTATTTTACATATTAATTTAAATTCATATCTCACAAAATAGTGTTCAGTTATCCTTTCATTACTTGTAATCCACTTAGATTTTCAAAAAAAGGGGGTGGAATAAAATGGGGCCTAGATTGAGAGTTAGAAGTCATTGTAAGTGAAGTGTCTATTCCTAAAAATACAATAAACCTATGCAATAGTATATCTTAGAGATAATTATGTGATGTGGCATTCTTTATTTTGGGGAGCTCAGGAAGTTTTACAAATAAATCACTCGACAGACTTTGGTTTGGATGAGTAAAACTTCATTTTGAGCCTAAGGGAAATTTTTACAGCTTTTTATGTAACTTCTTTCATGATGACCATTGTTGTACAAACAGTTTTGCTTTGTTCAGCCACACCAGTACAGCTGCAAAGAAGATTTTTTTCTTTCTATGTTGTCTGGTCTATATCCATTTAATCAACTGTCTCCTAAAAGCTATGGGCTACAACTAACCCCCCATTTCTCCTTCCCTTCTCTTTCCTTTGATACGACTCCAGTTTGAGGCAATTCTGTATATTTTGTTAGTAGTATTAACCATTACAGACAACAAATACAAAGTGTTAGGATCTAGAATAAATTAATCTTTATGAACATGGCTTTCTCAATCCTGTTTTAAGAACTGAACCTCTGCATTTCTTTTTCGAGAGGGGAAAATTGTGCAAAGCTTTATAATCATCACAGCCAATGTCAAGCACATATATTCATGCTCTGCTAAGCTATTCTCAGGTTATACATGGTGCCTTTTACTTTTTTTCACCTTTTGTAATTTATTCCAAAGTACATATGCAAACAGTACTATAACCTTTGAAGTAGGAAATCTGTCTCTAGGTAATATTTCCATCCTGTCAGAGTCATCCAACTAAATGATATTGATGGGCCTTTAATGATAGAAATTAATTATAAGGTTGAGTTGTTTCTCACCACTGTGTGCCACTGTGTTGTCACATTGCTTTCAGCTTCAGTGCCCCCTGCCACTTGTCTCTCAAGAAAGTTGTGCTTGTAGCTGAAGTATGTGCATGTTTATCTCAGCTTGAACACATGTGTATGTGGGGGATAGAAGATTCCATTTTGCTGATCATGGCTTGTGATGATCATTTAGCTCTTTAGATCACTTTTATTTCCCAGAGTCTATTTCTGCCTTCTAAGAAGCATTTTATTAAAGAGGACACTTTAAAACATCAAAAGCAGGTTCCCTAGGGTTGCCTTTGGCCATTTTCTACACACAGGATATTATAAATTTTAACCTTTAAGTATTATATTTATAAAAGAATGTATTCAAATGGATCAACATTCAAGTGCAAAATATTACTACAGTTAATCTGTGGTCAGAAAAAGATTATTATAACACAATAATCCTTAAAACACATCAGGTTTTGAAGTATTTATGAACAAGGCTAGGGCAGGAGTGAAGGTTGGGAAGGAAAAGGAAGAGTGAGAGGGTTGACCGTGTCCACAGGACCCTAGGAAAATATTTTAAATCAATAAACTACGTATGAAAAGAATCGAGTCTAGCCGAGGCCTCGTTATTTCAATCCAGGGAAGACATAATAGAATTGATGGAAGACAAGTGTTGGAAAGGACCTAACAAGACACCTAAAAAAGAGAAAAGAAAGTGGCTCTGACCATGAACCACAGTCAGAAACACATTTTACATTGTGATCCAATATATGTGTGTAAATACACACACACAAACTGAAACGTGTTTCATAAAACAATAATTAGGGAGGGGGCCTGGAGGCTGGGTGAAAAAGGTGAAAGGATTAAGAAGTACAGACTGGTAGTCACAAAATAGTCACAGGAATGTAAAGTACAGAATGGGGAATGTAGTCAATAATATTGCAGTGCCTATTGTGGGGCCAGGTGGGTACTAAAGTTACCTGAGGGATCACTTAGTAAGTTATATAAATGTCTAACAACTATGCCATACACCTGAAATTAATATAATACTGAAAGCCAACTGTAATTGAAAAATAAATAAATAAATAAATAATTCTTCGTAAAAAAGAACTAATAATTATCCTTACTATATGCTATGTACTTTTAATTATTTTTTCTAATTTATTCTATTTTACCTAACAGTTTGAAGGACACAAACCAATACTAATCTCATTTTAGAAATGGGGAAACTGTTGCAGACAGGAGGAGTGATTTTCCCAAAGAGAAGCAGGCTGCTACTTGCAGACTTCTGACCTCTTAACTCCCAGGACAGAATATTTTCTGTTCTGGTTCAAGGAAAAATACTCAGGATGAAATTTTTAAGAGCTCAAGTTTAGTGCTAGTTCTTCCATTTTCAGTTTTGTGGGATATCTCAAATTTTACTAGAAGGTAGTAAAAACAAAAGTAAACAACAAGATACTACTATATGAGCCTGAACAAACCCTTTATCCTGTTCTCTGCTTTATAAGTTTTCACATGCCCACCTCAGGGTACCTCAACCACTGATGCCTACTCTGCTTGGTACCTTTAATTATTAAGTGATATAATTCATGCTTTTAAAAACTATATATACTGCTACCTGTTAAAGGTCCCTGCCTCTTTAACACCTTTGATGGCTATAATTCAATTTTCCTATCAATAGATGCATGCCCCATCGTTAATTTTGATATGAACAAATGATGTTACCAAATAGTCAATAATACTTTACATGTGGGAGAAACCTTCTAAGGCCATTATTTTCTTGATCCCACAACAGCCATGTGATGTGGGTGGGTTAGTTCTTGTCATTCTGTTCTCACCACCTTAGAAATGTTCTGTAATTGCCCATGTTCTCATATTTACTATATAGTGGAACTTGTAAGTTCTAAACCAAGGCTCTTCCATAATAGAGATAAAGTATGGATGTAGGATAACAGAGGCAGAGCGCTTGGAGTTAAGTCCTATGCTGGAATGAATCTCCTGGGACTGGGGAGTATAGTATAGCTGATACTGTCCCCTTACAAAGCTTGTGGCACCTTCACAGTGAATAAAGGACATTCACCATCTGTGATACAAACAAAACAAAAAAGAGCCTTGCTGTAGTCTTCAAAGATCTAGGATCAAATTGTTCTTTGCACACAGGGCATATCACTTATAGCTTAGAATGCATTTTGGTAAAAGTTGTTCATTGATTGTAAGGCAACATCTAACTCTTCATTGACTTTCAGTGGCATGTTGTTTCATGGATTGAGTCACATTGACAATTTGAATGAATTATCTTGAGTGAGCATCCAAGACAGCTAGTCAGAATAGAAGTTCATGACTTCCAGCAGAGCCGAAGCTGTACTGACATCTGGTTTCCTTCCAGTTTTCACTTCCCCACCATCAGAGCCGGCAGGGCCACTGCCAAATGCGTGCTGGCTGCTGTGCAAAGCCCTGTAGCTTGAGAAGAGCAGAAGGAGGAGAGACAAGCTGAGACCATTTAAGACACCCAAGCCCAGGGACATGTTCCCAAGCAGGGAAACCATGCCCATATATTAAGGTCCTTGTATAGTGACCAACTGTCTCAGTTTGCCTGAAACTGAGAGGTTGCCCCTGACATGGCACTTCCAGTGCTAAAACTGGAAAAGTCTCAGGCAAACTGGGATATGTTGGTCATCTGAGGGGCTCCCCCCAAAGACAGGTCTCTAAAACAATTCAGAATATTTCATTTGGCTTTGTCATACTCCTGATATTTCAAAAACTTAAAATTAGTTTTGTTGAACAAGAAAAATAAACAGGCAAGTAGAACCTGGGATGTTCAAGGGGTTAAAAATAAATTTGCTTAAACTTATGTCTCTGTCTCCAAAAGTCATCTAAGTTCAAATCAGAGGGGAGTTTTGAGTCAGATGTGGGGAGGAATCAAAACAGGAGTAATTGGCCCTGGTCAGTTTGGAGCAGCGGTTAAAGCCTTGGCCCAGGCACTGAAGGGTTGCAGGTTTGATTCCCAGTCAAGGGCAGGTACCTGGGTTGTGGGTTGATCCCCGCCCTGGCTGGGGTGTGTGGCAGAGGCAAACGAGGTGTTTCTTTTCTCTCTCTCTCCACCTCCCTTCCATTCTCTTTAAAAATCAGTGGAAAAAATATCCTTGGGTGAGAATTAGCAACAACAACAACAAACTGAAGTAACTGGAGTTGCGGGCACATCATATCTTAAAGGAAGGAAGCCTCTCTCTTTACTCACCTTTCTAAAGTAGAAGTATGGGGGTAAAAGGGAGTAAGGCAGGAAAGAGCATTGTGTGCCCAGGGAGACAGCAGACAGGAGCTAAGGAAAGAGAGAAAAGGGATGTTAAAAGATAAGCATAGCCTATTTCAAAAAATTCCCTCAGGGCAATAACTCACCCAGAATCCGTAAGGGAACATTCCCTAGCGGTCACATGCACGGCCCCTGTGGAATTCAGCCTACTTTGCCACCTCTCTTATTTGCCCCGTGAATCCCAGCTCTGAGAAGCCCCAAACCAAGGCTAGGAAACGGGTGTTCCAGTCACTGGGCATCCAGCAGGGACTAAAGCACAGCCCTTTCTTCATGGAGTTTATAATCTAGGGTGAAGGGGAGGCAGGCAATCCATAAAGCAAACTGGCAAAGTTTACAGTACATTAGATCCTTATAAAAGCGTTAGGAAAAGATAAAGCCAGGAAAGAGGTTAGGATATTGAACTGTTTCATGTTCATGAAGATCTCACCAAGGAGGCACAATGTAGAAGCAAATACACTGAACAGAATGCTTTAAAAATTGGGACATACTAGCTGCATATCATTTTGGAGATTTAATTTTTGTAGAGCCAATAGATAAGTGCAAAGGAAAGCCTTGCTTCTGAGTCAATAAATAATCAAGGAAGAACACCGAACACAATTGGAAAAAGTTAAAGAGGCTGACAGAAGGATCAAGCTTCTCTATACTTGCGAGACTCTATTACTGCCATTTTATTTCATTTTCATTTGTTTGTTTGGAATTGAGCAGAGAAATACTAGAATCTGCTACTTGCCTGCACCCTCGGGCACTGTATTTTATAAAGAAACCTTGATGAGTAAGCCAGAGCCCAGCACATAAACTAGGGTTTCTCTTGACACAATTCATCTCATACTTTTGTTTCAGCAGAAACTAGGCATCCTTCAACCCAAATTGTCGGAGTTCGCAGCCTGAGGCACTGAACTGCATTGGACATAAAAGCCCTCATTCAGAAATAACTTATTTAAACATTCTGTTATAGCTGCATGAAATTTTTCTATCAAAGAGGTGAGTGGCCCTACATCAGTAAGTCCTGGTTTTTCTATACACCTCATAAGCCACTGACAAATACAATATTTTTAATGTGAAAGCCGGCACCCGTTGTTTTTCAGAAATGTGATACTGTAATGATACTGTCCTTTCAAATTATAAAAGTGTTCTTCTTTTTGAGTAAGGGAGGCACTCTAAATATATTTGGCACTTAAGGTAGATTTTTATTTTGTTAAATTGAATAGACATTGATATTTACCACAGTTATTATAGCACAAGCGCTCCTATTATCTAAAGTGAAGGCACCATTTTAAGAATATGTAGAACAATTGCTTTTCCTGAATTGCATTGGCTCTGACTCTTCTGAGAGATGATAAAGGTAAGGAAGCAGATGTTGGTTTGTATCACAAATATCCATGTGATGTGAATTACAAGATAATAATAAATCAGCTTGATATTTTTGATTACATCAGTGATTAATTATTTTGCAAACACCCAATAAAGTATACTAACTCTAGAACCTTCTAATTTCCGGAAACCAACAGTGGCTTCTCCAGGAACAGGTAATTGTGCCTCCTCCCTCCTCATGAACATCATTCTGGAAGGCTCTATTTGAAGTCTCTACCTCAAAGTTTGCTATAAGTTTGAAAGCTATGGAAGACTTTGAGCCAAACGTACACAGGTTGACCTTTCACTGGACTTTGTTGGGAGTTTCTGTTGTTATTCTGATCTGATTGAGATGTGGCACCTGAAAGGGCTAGCCTGGGGTTGTCAAAGCTTAGACTCTCATTGCTGAACGAAAGCACTCAGTAAAATTGTTATATTGGCATGACCATTAATTCTCTTTACAAGGTGTTGACCTGGTGGGCTGCCTTGCCCAGCTATCAGTCTCAGCACTTAATCAGTAAGATAACAAAAATAAAAGGTCTAAGCTTGAGGAAGCTAAATGATGAAAATCAATTTAATTTATGATAATCTCCTTTCAGTGAACATTTTGATTTCTTAATGACATTTTTCTTTCAAAAAAATGGGAAAGGGTCACTGTTGTTAAAGGCTATGAATACTTACTGTTTTTATCTCCTGGTAGCCCTTTACCATGATTACTTCATTCTCTCCATCTCTGTGTATCTCTCTCATTCTTTCTCTCTCTGTCTTTTATTTTTTTTATTCATCAGTTTAGATTTTCTATATTGTATAGGATCAATTTTAATAATTTTTATTTGTACATGATTATTTTCCATTTCATCAAGTTTTCAACATTGTTAGCAACCAGGTGTACATGGTGTATATATTTTTATAGTGGTTAAGGGGCCGGCTGCCAGGGTATGGAAAGTGCTGAGGAAACAGATTTGGGCCATGAACCATCCACAAGGAATGTTTACAAAATCTTAGCAGGAACTGCATGACTCTTACTCAAGTTGCAAAAATAAACATTCTTTCCTATAGCTTTACAGCTCAACATTTTTGGGTAAATGTTGAGCGAGGCCTCTTTCAGCATTTCCACTGAAATTGTCCATTTATCTTTTCTTTGCTCTCACTGTATATTTGCCTTTATTTTAAACCATTCTGTAAAATGACACTAACAATCCTGATCTGATTTTGGTACTCTCTTCTGAAAGCAGCCCAGGCAAATAGCAATAAAATATATAAATTAGACCTTATTTGTTTCTTAAAAATATCAATTAGATGTGAGTTCTTGGCCTCTCACTATTACTATCTCATTCTTTGTGGGGGTGGATTTACAATCATAACTTTTCATAAATCTTAAATGAATATTTATATAAGAAATATTTACTATATGTAATAGTTATATCCATCTTAAACCAAATTTCATAATATTGTTATAATATTCAAGCCCCTACAGTGAAGCAGAAAGGGAATGACATGTGGAGCCCAAGGTTTCCATGTGTTTAAAATCTGTCATTTACTAAGAAAGTGAACTTGAGTAAGTGAGTTAATCAGTCTTTATTTCTCCAACTATTGACAGGAGATAGTAGTGGAAAGGTTGCTAACATTCTACAACCATATCCTGAAGTTCCGGGAAGAAACTGCTCTAGGTATGGATGAGCACCTGCAGTGCACTGTCCAATATTAAACTGGAATATCAGATTTTTCACGCAGGCCCTGATTTCTCTCACACCTAAGCTATGTTTAGTGAAAATTAAACAGTGGTGGATGTGAGATTTTTAGTTAGAGAGTGTTTAGGAGCAGTCACAGTCTGGAATTCCATGAGCTATAACCAATGAGATTGATAGAGAATACGGTAGAGGTAAACCAGAGATGGAGAAAAGGCATTAAAAATGGGCAAAGAGAGAAAACCAGAGACACTCAGCTATGTGATATAATAAGGAACACAAGAGATCTGATGGATGGACTGCAAGCAGGTTTACTGCATAAGGGTGATAGATTGTGAAGAATTAAAGTTTGGCATATGGCATATTGTGACATTTAATTCCCAATAAGCAATGTTATGACACCTTCTAACAATATTTTTTTCATAAAATTCACATCACTGATGTTCATTACAATAATCATAAATAAATGAAAAATTGACTTTTTTATTGCTTTCTTTTGACTACTTGAACTTCTCAAATATAGTTTTCCAACCTAAGCCAAAGAAGATTTTTCAGGTGAAATATATAATAAAAAGTGTTCAATGAATAATTTTTAATTTTTAGTTGATAGATAAATGTTTTTAAATCCAGGTACTAACATTCAAATAATAGTTTAAACATGTTCTCTAATAATGTGCTTTCTGATATTGTATATGACATCCATATATGAGAGTGGCTGAATAATGGATAGAACGAATCTTAGAGCACAGCATTGGATAAAGTACCTTCCTTAAGTGGACATACTCACACTAACCATTTATTGATTTAGAATGTAGGCATTTTAAAATTTAGATGTGAGAAATAAAGAAGATGAAATAATTTAAAAATTAAAAAAAAATTTTTTTGAATCAAGCAATTTTGGGATTGGGATACAGAAGGCAAATAAAATTATACAAAAACATTAGCATGGCAGGAATGCACTACCAAGATGGGTCTTAAGACTATCTATACAAAATATATTTTAGCCTGGCCAGGCATGGCTCAGCGGTTGAGCCTTGACCTAGAATCCAGGAGATCATGATTCATTTCCCAGTCAAGGTACATGCCTGGGTTGTGGGCTCAATCCCCAGTCGGGGGTGTGCAGGAGGCAGCCGATCAATGATGACTCTCATCATTGATGTTTCTATCTCTCTCTTTCTCTCCCTCTCCCTTCCTCTATCTGAAATCAATAAAGATATATAAAAATAAATTATACATATATATATATATTTTTAAAAGTGGATGAATGACAGACATAGATTTATTCCAGCATCAAAAGTTCACCACTGCATACAACTATTTTGTTTTGTTTTGTTTTGTTTAAAATATTACAGATGTCCCTTTTTCTCCCCAACGACCCATTCCACCCCATCCCATCCCTCTCCCCAGTCCCTCTCCCCACCATTGTCTGTGTCCTTGGGTTGTGCATATATGCATATAAATTCTTTGGTTACTCTCTCCCCCTCCACCCACCCGCCCTCCTCCATCCCGCTGACATTTGTCAGTCTCATCTATGCTTCCATGTCATTGAATCTATTCTGTTCATCAGTTTAAGTTCTTTAGATTCCACATATTTATTGAGAACCTGCTACATGCTCTATATTGTGTTAGACTGTTTACTAGAGAATTAAAGGAATATTACATGAATTCATTTAACACAGTTTTAAGTTGGGGAATCAATTTCAACACAAAGATAGCAATTAGAGAACAATATAGGCCTTTACATAATAAAGTCATAAACTGGGAAGGAGCACTTGACCTTGAGAGATCAGAAATCCATGCTCTGTTCTTCAGTCTACATTCTACCAATTGACATTCATCATCAGTTCACTCAGGAAAGAAGCTGGGCAGAGCTCTCTTTCTTTTTTTTTCTTTTTCCTTTAGAAGAAGTGTTCTTGATATCCCTTTCTGCTAATGAGGTTTCCAATAAAAATACAAGCTAACTTTTCATAGTGCTATCTTCATTTCTGACAATATTCAAAGTGCGTTATATCTCAATTAATTGTCATCTAAAAAGTTAAGTGTTATAAAATTTAAGAGATAAGGAAATTGAGAAATCAATAACTTTCTTTGGTTCCTACAGCTGGCAAATGGTGGCTTTGAGATTCAACCATCTAGTTGATTTCAGAGCCTGTGATTTTAGCTATGACCTCTTTCATCCCAATGCTCTTCTGATTTTGTGAAGCTTTAGAATATATTCTGCAAATGTAACTGACATGTAGTGGGACATGAAAGAATTAAACAGCACCTGAGGGAATGCTGTGATATTTCACAAGATACATCATGGTGCCTCCCAAATGGAGATCAGTTGGAAACTCTCACTTAACAAATTAAGAAATCCCACTAAAGGCATTTATCTCATTGCCACCCCTCTTCTAACTCATTAACACACACTGCCACCCTGAAGCCAACACAGGAGACACTTATCATATAGATGCATATCAGAGTGATGAAGCATAATGCCAAGTCAGATACCCCTAGAGAACATAAAAAGAGAGTTATAGCATTGCATGATCAGTCATGAGGGTTCTGAAACAAAACTGGCTACATGGAAGTACAGACCAGGGACACCCAGACGAGAATGGTGACTGGACCAGGGCTCAGTCACCCTGGTTGACAGTTACCTCTTGCTCCTCACTGAAGAGAAACTGGAGACTGCTATTGTCTATTTTACCACATTTATAAATATTAATATGTTTAGCACATTGCATATGGTTTTTTGTAACAGGATGTGGGCTCAGTCATTCTGGCTATATTTTTTGGTTATCTTTGAAAATATTTATGTAATTGTTCCTTCAAGGTATTATTATGAAGACAGCTGTATATTATACATATATAAATAATATAAATATATTAATACACCAACATACCCAAAGATGAGAGTGAGAGAAAGAGCTCAGCTAGGATACGCTCTTTGATTGTTGCAGTCATTACAGTGAACATTTGGGGCACTAGAGTAGTGGGTTGGATGCAGGAGCATCTCTGTCTGAATATGCCATATTTAATGCAGGCAGTAGAAGTTCTGAGGAGAAAGTGGAGTCCACAGGAAGACTTATTAGAAGAATGGATTTTTAAGGCATGTCTTGTTAGGAACTTTGTTTGGATTCTAACATGATCACTATTTTGCTACCAACATGCTTTTATTGGCTCTAAATGGCACTGTTGCCTAAATGCATTTGGTATATGTGGCTATTTTGCTTTGATACTTAACCTTGAAAAACTCAATGATGTATAAAGTTGATATACTAAAGAACAATATTAACATATAATATGCAATCAGAAAGAGGTAGATTTGGAGGCCCATTAGTGACTTAATAAAATTTAATGAGTATTTTTAAATCCCCTCTCTTTAATCTTCATAATTACATATGTACACAAGTTTACTCTACTTTATATGTAATTTTATACATTTATTAAACACAGCAGAAACTTTAAAAAATTGTCATTTTATATTGGAGAGACTTATAAAATCACGATGGACTCTGATAATTTTTTTCCTTTAACCAAAAGCTAAAAATAATTCACAAGAAGCCAATACAGTAAAATATTTTTACTTGTGACTAACATAATCTTTAAAGATTTCTCATGTAATGTTTTGGAAAACAGCAACCACTTTATCTCAGTCTGAAACTTTAGCATCCATTCTTAGACTTATACAAGTAAAATGATGGGAAGGGCTTGTATTAGCTTATATGAATATATACCAGGGTACATTAGTTATGCATATTTGAAAGCAAACCTCTCATGGCAAGTCATCTTTGCATGGAATCTCATGAAATTTTATAGCTTTACTATGACTGAAACATGTTATCTGATTAAAGTTTTCACAAAGTACAAATGGACAACTCACATATCCAGAGCACGAGGAGGACCCTGGCTCCATGCGGCATATGGCCTGTGACTGAAGTAGAAGGCTGGTCATTCAAGCTTTGTGCTTATAAACAAAACAGGAATATACTTTTGAGACTTCTAGGAATGACTAAAATCCAACAACAAAGAAAGTGATATATCCCTCACTGTTTATGTAATTCATACTTGATATAAAATATATGTATTAAAATAATGATTACCCAGGGTGTTTTATTAGCCAGTATCTCAATGTGTAGCAATTAGTTATATATATAATCTTTTTAATAGTAAGAATTATATATAATGCATGTGTAATAACAACTATTCTTACTATTAAAAATATTTAGGTTCAGGGAGCAACTTAATTGTAGAAACATTTATTAGGACTCTTGGGGAACTAAGTCTTTGATTTATTTCGCTGTCACACTGTTCTGCTCTCTGGACACCAATCTCAAGAAGCCATATTACCTGAACTTTTTAAAGATTGGGAGATGGCAGTTCCTTTAAAGGTTATTCATGATCAGTATTTGAAAACCGCACTTCAGTGCTCATATTGGCTTACCTTGCCAGTCAGTTGTTGCTTATCAAAAATTAAAGTTGATTAGAACAAAATATTAAGAGAGTGGCATACTATACTACAATTTCTTTCTGATCTGTGGTTTAGCTGTTTTGTATGTTTGCCTAATATAACATTATGTCATTTATTGCAATTTATTTAGCTATCTCCTTCGCTGGTCTAAAAGATCCTGGAGGGCAAAGAAACTTAGTGGGGTACAGGTTCTATGTTTTTAGCATCCACAACAGCAGGGGGCTGAGAAAGGCAGGAACCACCACTATGTGGCTAGCACAAAAGATTTGTCTAAGCCTCAGTGTATTTTTAAAAAATTCAAGGGGCAAGTCTAAAAATAGCCCCTTTATTCTGTTCATATTCTAGATGGGAAAAGCAAGACATTAAATTAAGCATCTCTTATTCATTGTTTATTTGTTTGAATGTACTACTGGTGCATTTCCATAAGGTATTCAAGAATTGAAGCAAACTTTGCTTTATTACTCCAGATTTGGGAGGCTGTACTATATAATATCCCTTTACAGTTCATTTAGATAGGAATCATCTTCACATTGTGTTTTTAGTCTTCATATAGTTATAGATTGCAAATAATTTATTTCATTTCAAATAATTTATTTATTTCAAATAATTTATTTTTGAAGAGTTCATCAGTATCTGTTTATAGTTAATGATTTTCTAACTGTTGTTCAATTATGTCATCATCAGATGATTTTTTTAATGTGGGAGCAGTGATAAACAATTATTTAAAAATTGTAAAGGATCACTTCAAAGCCATGAATAACTGTGGGTACGGTTATGCCAGAAATGGTGAAACTGATCTGAATTTATATAAATAAGCTTTTGGTATATTTGGGGAAGAATCAAGAGTAAAAATCATGGGTGGAAATGGACATCTAATAAGTAAAGCAACTGCAATTGCAGCACTAGAAAGACTAATTTTATATGGTGTCCATGAGTAAAATATTTAAAGTGTCATAAGAAGTGCATAATGAATGTACTGCCTTGTAACGCTCCACAGGGCATATTTGGTACTCTCTCCAGCACTGCTTTTCTCTCTACAGATACTTTCAAAATGCGGAGGGTTAAGAAAATATAACGGCTTCTGATCATGTATGTTTATTAGAAACAGTTGGTTATGGAAAACACAACTGGCTTGGATGACTCAAGCTTGTCTAGATTTTTCAGGTAATTAAACACAGATGAGAATTGATGACTGCTGAGATTTGCTGAACTTTTTCCTAATACTCTTGATACTGATATATGTATGTGAGGGAACATGATACTTACAGCCAGTATGCAAGTGGAAAGATAAAGTACTCTTTGTTCCCAAACATTTGCAGCTCAATTATCATATAGCAAATTTATGTTGATGAGTCTTCACCCACTCTGAGATTTCATCAACCACTTAATGGCTCAGTTTCAGCTCAGACTGGTACTGTGCTATGATTGCGGAGATTTGCTTCAGGTTTGTCTTGATTTAATGTTCATTCAACTTAGTTTTACTCTCTCAAGTCATTAGTATAATGAGGATTGGACTTTTCATGAAGTAATCTCAAAGGTTTAGAGAGAACACTATAATTCATGATACCTATGGTATTATGACCCCGAGGGTAAGAGATATCAAACATAATTGTGATTTCTGAAGAACAAAGAGTAGTGTTTTGGGGGGGGGGGTGTCTATAATTCTTTTTCAAGGGCTGCTTAATATGTAGTAACTGAGATGCTTACTAGAATCAAGATATTTCTTCTTAAACTGTATATAACATTTTATCCTATGGTTGATAAGCTTAAGCAAGTGACAGTTGCTTCAATCATATGGTACAGAGCTTTCCCACATACTCCCTGCACCCAAAGTGCATAGCCTTCTGCATTACCAGAGTGATTCAATTCATGAACCTATGTTGACACATCATAATCACCCCAAGTTCACTGTTTGCATTATAGTTCCCTCTTGGGTCCTATTCTATTGAGTTGTTTGTTTGGACAAATGTATAGTAACATGTATCCATCATTATGGTATCATATAGAGTATCTTTACTGCCCTAAAAATCCTCTTGCTACACCTATTCACCTGATCCCCCTCCCCAGCCTCTGACAACTACTAATCTTTTTAACATGTCCATAGTTTTTCTTTGTCCAGAATGTTATATAGTTGGAATCATACAGTATGTAGCCTTTTCTAATTTTTTTTTCCACTTAGTAATATGTTTTTAAGGTTTCTCCACGTCTTTTCATGGTTTGATAGTTAATTTCTTTTTAGTGTTGAGTTGCATTTATAATATTCCATTGTCTGGCTGTAATATAGTTGATTTATCCATTCACCTACTGAAGGACATCTTGGATGCCTCCAGTTTTTGGCAATCATGAATAAAGATGCCATAACCTTCTGTATGCAGGTTACTTTGTTCATAACTCTTGTAATTATAGTGATTCTTTTCTCATTTGGGGATTAAGTTTCTGAAATTTGTCATGGCAGAAGAATTTGTGGTTGAGAAGCTGAAACCCAATAGTAAAATGATCAAAGTTCTGTAATATAAGATCATCTTAAGTTCATCAAAATACTGCAATAAAGATAGAAAACCAAAATAAAGACAATGAAATATATTAGCAACATCATTCCAATGCAAAGTAAAAACTATTTTGGAATTATCTTTGGATCTCTTAAGTTTGAGCTTGTAAATTTATTTTATTTTGGTACAAGTAAATTAATATTGAGTCACTTATTTCCTGTCTAAAGTATTTTTTCTTCTTTTTCCTCAAATCCTAATTCCTAATCACAACATTTTCCAAAACATATTTTTCAGGGCACTGATTACATTAACACTCCAATATGCTCTATGAAAAATAAATTCCATTGTCCAAAAATAGTATGAGGATTGCTATAAACTACATTCTTCTGGAATTTCTACCTTATTGTGTTAGAGACCAGAAGAAGATCTGCAGTATAAACTCCTTTGAATTTTGTTTTAGCTTTGTACTTCATTCATTTGTTTGAAAACTAATTAACTTGTTGAGTGTGTGTGGTGCAAAACATCTCTGAAAATCCTTTTGTAACCTCTTTAGGGAGCCTGTCTTAATGTACTGAATTATTAGGAGTATTATACTAAAGTATATTGATGTATCTGGCACAATATCCAGGATATATAAAGTGATGAGTAAATGCTGCTTTTAAAAATGTGTCTCTGGTCAGGTAGTGTGATACCTCTGGCTTCATTCTTTTTTCTCAGAATTACTTTGGCTACTTGGAGTCTTTTGTGGTTCCATACAAATATGATAACTTTTTTGTTCTGTTTCTTTAAAAAATGTCATTGGTATTTTGGTGAGGATTACATTATATACTGCTTTAAGTAATATGCCCATTTTAACAATATTGATATCCAAAATATGTAAAGAAACTATACAACTCAACACCAAACAAGTTATCCAATTAAAACATGAGCAGAAGACCTAAACAGACACTTCTCCCAAGAAGAGATACAAATGGCCAACAGATACATGAAAAGATGCTCAACTTCATTATCTATTAGGGAAATGCAAATCATTGTTAGAATGGCTATTATCAACAAGACAAGTGAAAACAAGTATCGAAGAGGTTGTGGATAAAAAGGAACCCTCATTCATTGCAGGTGGGAATGTAAACTGGAACAGCCACTATGGAAAATAGTATGGAGGTTCCTCAAAAAATTAAGAAGAGTTACCATATGACCCAGCAACCCTTCTTCTGGGTATCTAGTAAAAAAATTGAAAACATTTATTCACAAAGATATATGCACCCCTATGTTCATTGCAGCATTATTCACAGTGCTCAAGACATGGAAACAACTGAAGTATCCTTCAATAGATGATTGGATAAAGAAGATGTGGCCTGGCTGGCATGGCTCAGGGGTTGAGCATCGACCTAGGATCCAGGTGCTCATGGTTCGGTTCGATTCCCTGTAGGGGCACATGCCCCGGTTGTGGGCTCGATCCCCAGTTGGGGGTGTGCAAGAGGCAGCCAATCAAAGACTCTCTCATCATTGATGTTTCTCTCTCTCTCTCCCTCTCCCCTCCTCTCTCTGAAGTCAATAAAGACATATTAAAAAAAAAAGTGGTACATATATACCATGGGATACTACTCAGCCATAAGAAAAGATAAAGTATTGCCATTTGCAACAACAATGTACCTTGAGAATATCATGTTAATTGAAAAAGTAAGTCAGTAAAAGCTAAACACCATATGATTTCACTCATCTGTGGGATATAAAACTGAAAAGGAGTAAGTGAACAAATAAGAAAAACAAACAAACCAAAACTCTTAGACACAGACAACAGTGTGGTGGTTACCAGAGGGAAGGGGGGTGGGTAAAGGGTAAACAAGACCAAGTAGATGGTGGTGACAGAAGATGATTTGACTTTGGGTGGTGGGCACACAATGCAATATAAAGATCATGTATCATAGAAATTTATGCTTTAAACCTGTATAATTTTATTAGCCAATGTCACCCCAATAAATTTAATTTAAAAAAAAGAGAAGACAATATGGAAAAATTTCTTTAGAAAGAACATGAGATGTAAAGGTCAATATTAATGTCCTTCTAAATGTTAATGCATGACTTCAATATACAAATGAACTAATATTATTAATATTAATTGAATTGTTCTTGTCATAATCAAGATTCAATGTGAACTGAGTTTGGCTTTTCCAGACTTGGAACAGCAGATCTTATAGAAATTCTCTGCACTTCAGAGGGAATATCTCACTTCCACATATTTCTCCCCAATTGGCTGTGTTCAGTGGCCACTCCTGCAGCCACTGGGACAGTCTCCTTCAGAAAAGGGGAACAGAGCTAGTTTTGAGGTTGCCAGAGCTACAGTTTATCTAACAGAAAGTTTTGCAACAGTTAAGCCTTTCTGCCCTTTTCCTGCTTTCCCCAAATTAGAAAATCTCTTCCCTAATAGCTTTTAGCTTAATTTCTTGTCCCAGTTATCTACCTGACCTCTTGGTTCTGCATCCATCACCCTCTCATCTGTCCACCTGGCTTTCTTTCCTGCCTTGTCCTGACCTCAGTGCTTGTATGTGTCCTTCATCAGACTGGCCAGCTTGCTATTGCCCTCCAATAAGACACTGCTTTCTATTACTGGCTCACATCTACAAACCTTATCTTGGTTTTGGCTCTTTAATGTCTTTACTGCCTACAGATCCTGATACCAAGGGAGAAAAGAAAATCATGCTTGTAATGTTGGTTGAAAGCTAAAATAATAGTATTCATGTATGTGGAGATGCAAAGAAAATAAACACCTCTGGGTTAGGTATTTTATTTTTTCACTAATTAGGACCAAGCTCATTTGAAAAGATAATTGTCTTTCTGTCTTGGGATTCTATTATAATGGATGACTGCCTAAGTGTTAATATAAGAGAAATAGCTCCCAAGGGTTGGGGGTTGTGAGAATGGATATTAGGCTGATCCTGAGTCAACAGTAAAGCACTATTTTATTTAAGGAAAAATAGTATTAAACACTCCAAACACTATTAAAATTTTAAACTATGACGTTATCTTTTCTTTAAATACTGAATGATTCTGCTCTTATTAGAGCACAGTGCACAGTTCTGTACTTCTTTACAGAAAAGTTGGGAGGAAAATAAAAAGGGTAAGCAAACTTTCCCCCACAAGAAGAGTAAGTAGATAAAAGTTAAAGTAAATGCTCAGCATGAAGAAAATAGTCCCCCCAAATCAACAACTGATTGAATCAATATTTGATTTACTCTAAAATGTAGTTGGCACCTATCAGGCACTGGGCACATTATGGGAAGTGACATTAAATAAAAACTAATCAGGCTCTCAAGAATGTCATGTTTTAGCAAACTGTTGGATGAGTAAGTAGAGGCAACACTTTGGGACTGAGAATGGTTGGTCAGGTCTTCATTTTCCCATTAAGGGCAAAATAATACCACGGAGACCCTTAGGTACAGGATGAGATAGGAGAGAATTGAGATCTATAACTGGTTTCTTAGAATGAAATATTGGGGCCTTTCTTCCATAGAGGTCAAGTTAAGCATGATCAACTATTCTTTTTCTTGTGAAGTTTTGACATGACCTTGTCTGGTAAATGTGCGCAGTATGAGAAATCTGGGGTATGTGGCAACCCTGTGGCCCTTTGCTTCTATTTATTGGGCTTAGAGCCAAACCACACCCACTATGCTCTAAAGCTTGGGTGATCTTGTGTGAAAGACAGAAACGTTTTATCTCAAAAACAAATTAGTTAGCAGGAACCAATGATCCACAATAATTTGTTTTGAATTGAGACACAGAGAGCACATGGGACTTGGCATTAGAAGACAGAAGTTCTTGTTCCAGGAATGGTACAAACTCATGGGTTGCTTTTGGCATGATGATTAATGCCCTCTGCATCTCACTCCTCTCAGCAATAAAATCTTGGAGCAATCTGTAAGATCTTTTCCAACTCTATAATTTTGAATTTTGCAGTTACTTTTTTATATTGGTGTCTGAAAACAAAGGTAGTATTGGTAATTGTGTTAATTTTTGCTTTCCAATATGAGGCTTTAACAAAATCAAATATTAACCCCAAATAAAGCTTTCTGTCTTTCAATTTCCTTTAAAATGATTAAATAATTTGACATATTAGAGTACAGCTGAATAGAAACTGAGATGAAATTACAAACTTCTACCTCA
Source organism: Miniopterus schreibersii (assembly GCF_964146895.1). Taxonomy (NCBI): domain Eukaryota; kingdom Metazoa; phylum Chordata; class Mammalia; order Chiroptera; family Miniopteridae; genus Miniopterus; species Miniopterus schreibersii. The sequence continues at coordinate 58,691,384 of NC_138107.1, forward strand.
ATATCAAATATCTGTCCCTCCAGCTGTTTCTATGTACAGGACTTTTTTTTTTTTTTTTTTAAATATATCTTTATTGATTTCAGAGAGAGGAAAGGAGAGGGAGAGAGAGAGACAGAAACATCAATGATGAGAGAGTCACTGAATGGCTGCCTCCTGCACGCCCCCTACTGGGGATTGAGCCTGAAACCCGGGCATGTGCCCTGACTGGGAATCAAACCTCCATCTCCTGTATCCTAGGTTGAAGCTCAACCGCTGAGCCACACCTGGCTGGGTTACAGGATTTTTTTTAATAGGTAAGAAGAATATGATAGCAATTATATGCTAGCTAATTAGAGTTTTTAGCTACAATTGATTTTACTGAAATAAAGTTTTATTAACTATTTTTATTATATAAATACATTTCTATGTCCTTTACAGATTTTTATCTCTTTGAGAGAGCATGAAGAGAGATTTTACTGCTCTGCCAGATTGTAATAACTCTGTCAGCCCACTTGCCACATATTAACCACAGTTTGCCATGTCATTTTCAGTTAATTGCTAATTTACCTCTAAATTATTTAGTAGTTTTGATTTTGATTCTGCAACACCTAGAGGCAATGATCTGCACTAGAAACTAACAGCCTGTAAAAATTTGGTTTTAATAACAGTCATTTGCTCTTAGAAGTTAAGTAATGAAAATGTTATATAAACATTAGGGAGAAGGGAAAATATTCAAGAAGTACTCAGAGCATCTGAGTGTAGAATTTGTTGAATGTAAATTGATCCTAGAATAAATTTGTTTGGGTATTATAATCCCAAAGTTCCCTACCAATTAATAAAAAATATTTGAAAAAAGCAAAACAAAAATCTAGGAAAATGATGATATAATTAGAAAAAATGACATACACAGAAATAAAGTGAAAATAAATGCTATTGTTAATTGCCTTTTAGTAAGCTTAGTATACATTTTTAAGAGTGACTTCTACATAGATAGACATTAAGTTTCAGATACGATAATAGGATTCAAATTAGTAACTCACCATGTGTGCATGATAATTATAAGAACTAATAATTAATGTGTGTACTATGTGTGAGGGTCTGTTCTTATTACTCTATAAGAAAACTCATTTAAGCCTCACACAAACTTATGAGGTAGTTACTATTACTATCCTTATTTAATAGAAAAAACAATTGAGGCATAGAGAAGCCATTTGCCAGAGCTCACAATCTTATCCATAGTCTACTTTCTCTGCACATATATGCATACATTTAAATATGCACCCATTAGAAAAATAATACAAAATATTAATAATATATAAATGCTCTGTAAGTCAAAACGTAGTAACAAGTAAGTTACCAAAAGAAAAAATAATGTTCTTAACTTAATGCTATGTTTAAAAGCAGGCACTAGAAAATTTGAACTCTATAGTTAGTTCTCTAAATGTTTATTTTTATCTTTTTTATGTTTCCCTTGAGTATTAATTCACAGCTTGGTTTTGAGGGTCAAATAAGATAATAGACATGGAATCATTTCACTTCCCTGTTTATTACTATGTAAAACACTGTCTTACACACACACAGCATTTTTTAAAAGTTTATGTCTTTGCATGTCTCTAACATGTTCCTAATGTTATAAATGCACTATTTTCTGCATTTGCAGATATTCTTCTCATACAAAGTTTATATTCATTAATCGACTCACCAATATTTACTGAGCTACTATCATTTGTCAGATGCTGATAGGTAATAAGAGTAAAATGATGGACAAAATACAGGGACTATCTTTGGGAAGACTTTGGTCAAGTAGCTAGGAAATTACTGTGATGCATTAAGTTTCACATTAGGCAGCATTTATTAGGAAAAAGGGGAGTCATAAAGTGTTGTAAACAGGGAAATGAGATGCATTTTAGGAAGACTACTTCTTGCACAATATGGAGAATTAACTGCAATGGAGGCAATGATGGAGATAGAGGAGTTAGGTGGGAGGTTATTTTAGTAATAAAGGAGAGAAGCTTACTGGTAAGTAGGACAAAAACAGTGGCAGAGGAGATATATAAATTTATACAATTTCATGAGGTCTAATCAGTAGGATTTAGAAAGTAATTGAATATAGTGAAATAAATAATATTTTCTAGTTTTATAGGATGGACAGATGGTTAAATGACCAGAATTTTCCTAGCACATTTTTTTGCATGTTGAGTTTAAGATAATACTTCCAAGCATAAAAGTTCATTCTATATATTGGTTTTTATGAAACCATGAGGGAAAAGGACTCAGAGTGAAAGGGTGAGATGACCAATGAGAGACACTAAGAAATACCAAAGTGTGAGGACTGGCAACAGAAGAAAAGCCCTCAGAGTAGATTGAGGAGCATCCGAAGAAACTGGAAGAAAATTGGTCGTCAAGGGCCTCAACCTACCAAAAATTTACTAAAAAAAAAAAAAAGAAAAAAAAGAAGTATTGGAATGAAGAGTGTTAGAGGTTCAAATTCAAATAGCAATGATCAGATGCAGTCATTTCCTTGTAAGTGTGCAGGCTCGTCAGGCACAGCTAGAGTCTATGTACTCCCAAGAAAGGCTCTATCTGGACAGTCATTCTGTTCCTCTTTTGGAGAAAGAATGTGTTGAGAGAATGAGTGCGTTTGGTCAGGCATACTCAGGATGTATGGAACATCCTCCTGTGTGCACGGTTTTCTACTGGGTCCCAACAAAGAAGCTCTTCTGTCCCACAAGCATAGATGGACCCATCTCCTAGGTAGCATTGCTTCTGTTTGCTAAGTAAACATCCTTGTTTTTATACATAGATCCTGGTGAGCTCCTTCAGGAGACAGGTCTGATCATAGAACGTTGGCATGAACTCTCGCTATGGGGGCCAGATACTGGACTAAGATATATCTACTACAGTAAAGCCTTCTTATAGGGGATCGTATCCTGATGGCCAGCCAGCCAGCTTTCCTTTGGTGATTCATGACTTTGGTATGCAAATCTCAAAACTACAAACCTGTCTCAAAGGGTAAAGTTTTATCTCTCACTGGAAAAGCATTTTGATAAATATTTAAACAAACTGCTTTGCTATAAAATTTGTACTAGCACAAAATTTTCATTTTACTGAAGTTTGAGGTAATAGGTACCATTTTCATTAAAACCATAGAAAATACTTTTCGACTAAAAATAGGCTTGGAGTTAGATGGTCTGTTTTGATTAAGACACATGTTCTATCTCCCTGAGAACCAATAGTTGGGTCTATCATCTATCTATCTATCATCTATCTATCTATCTATCTATCTATCTATCTATCTATCTATCTATCTATCTATCTATCATCTATCTATCTATCTATCATCTATCTATCTATCATCTATCTATCTATCTATCTATCTATCTATCTATCTATCTATCTATCTATCTATCATCTATCTATCTATCATCTATCTATCTATCATCTATATCTATCTATCATCTATCATTTATCTATATCTATCTATCTACCATCTATCATCTATCTATCTATCATCTATCTATCTATATCTATCATCTATCTATCTATTAATCATCTATCTATATCTATCATCTATCTATCATCTATCATCTATCTATCTATATCATCTCTATCATCTATCATCTATCTAATTTCACCATAGCCACTAACATCTAACTCTGACAATTCACCTCGTGTATTTGAGCCACTTGTTATAAGAGAGACCTAGAAAGGGGTTATGGATAGAATTAGGAACAAAAACAAGCCCACCTTTCTGGCTAGAAAATTGCTTTACATATCCTAAGGCCAGCTAATGGTGCAATAGGTAAGATGACTTATGAAAAAAAGCCATTGTTTTACCTGACAAAAGCAGCACCCTTCAGTTCCAAATGAAATTCCTGATAAGCATCTTCCTTGCCATCTCTCCATCTCAATTTTATACCTGCAATATATGGAAAGCCTTAATATTGAAAAATGACCCTTAAAATTAAACTCAGGCTCCAAACACTTCCATTTGAACATTTTTCTATTTCCCCTCATGGCATACTTAGTCTCAAACCACATTAAAATACTATTGAAAACCTAAGTTGGCTGAGCTTAACAGGGTCTCTGGATCTTGCAAAATTATCTTGGAGTCATTTTTGAATGAGAAACCAGATATGTTATGTCAGCATTCAAGTCAACTGAATCTGCTAGAATTTTATTTTGTTTTGTTTTAAAATCATTTGTCTTTCCTCTCATTCAGTTATTCCAAAGGCCTCACTGAAGCCTCCTCTTTATCATTGCTTGGATTTATAGTCTTCAGATACTACTCTGCAAGAAAACTTAGTCAATTATATAAGCAAAGTTCCTTTCTTTCCACAAAGAAGTGAAGCCTGTCCTCACCCTTGCTTCTGATGTATTACAATTTCAGTTCAGTGAGACATTAGAATTTATGTGGATAGACTCTGCCATATAAGAAGTGTGTATTTCAGATTCCAATTCCTGTGGTCACATGAAAATATTTGAATGTTATATTCCTTGATTTTTTGTTTGTTTCTGTGAAATTTATTTTGAGAATAAATAGAGGGAATTATCTAAGATAGATAGTGTAAACTGAAGTTTAGATGACCTTGATTTTTTTTTTTTCTTTTTTTAAATGGAGGAACTAGTACACTTTCATGGAAAAAGATCTGTAAATCTAAAACAATATTAAATGTGTTCATATTACTTGTATGCAACTGCAAAGTAATCATATAAAATATTTAATTAAAGAGATAATTATAAAAGGGCTTCCTGTAATAAACATATAGTATCCTGTAAGAGCGTCAGACTTTTCCCTTAATTTTATTATGTAGATGCTGTGACGTTCACAAATTAACTAATAATAAAAAGTCCTTGATTTATTTTGAATAAATCTGTTTCTCAAAGGCACTCTTAGCAAAGCACCATTACTACTTTATTAGATACGACTTTTGCCTACTTGAGCTTGACAAACAAATCTAATGGTATGAAAAAATTTAATTTCAGAGCTGAATGATAATTTGTTAGGCACTATTAATTCACATAATTCAAAGTTAATTATGTTTGCAATATTAGGAGTGTGGTAAATTTGTTCTGTTGAGTACAGCTTTTATGAAATTTTATATTCTGATTAAGCAAAACCGATTGACAAGAATATATCACAAATTATAATATTTACAGGAGATATTTTGAGTGTACATGTGTATGTCTAATCAGATCATATTTTGGTCCAATTCAGTCACACTTGGTGAACTCTGTGTCTACTTCATGAATACTCATGTTTTGTTTGTCAAGACATATTTATTCTTCTTTGGTAAATGAATGAAGCTGAAATTCTTGAACACCATTTGCTATTGTTACTGTTGATTTTCTTCATAATACAAAAGTTTGGTGTTTTGCCTTGTTGGCTGAAGTTCTATTGGATCTGCAAGAAAAGTGTAATAAATTACACTTCTAAAGAACATTAAAGTTAGTGCCCCCAAATGTAAATTTATGGTTCATCTCTCCCACAATATTGTCTCTCCTAGTCAAGCTTTAAATAAGAATGGAAGCTATTACTTTTGGTATGGCATAAACAGAAACATCAGAGTAACCATTTTCATTTCAGAAAAATATGGAGGGCAGCATATTCTATCTACTATTTTTTCAAAGATAACCCAATGACTAAGAGTTTGGAAATTTGTTGACTTATAACTGTATTTCAAATGATCAAAGTCACTTTGTTTGGGATGGATTAAGTATGAGAAGCGAACAAAACAAAAAGAATACATAATAGAGAGTAAGTTTATCATGGGTTCAAAATTTTGCATATTATTACCTTGAACCTTTAGTGAAATTCAGAGGAATTATAAATTCCAAGTTGATTCTTCAAATCTCTTTATTCACCCTGAGCATCATTTATCCCAGTGAATTGAACTGCCAATTTTGGAAGCCGTTGAACCCCTTTATTAATTGTTTTCCAGTCATTACACCTTCTCTAGATGCCTTCGTACCCCATTTCAAAGCTCCCATAGTTAATGACAACTTTAAAAAAACAAAAAACTTTTAGCTAAATAGTGAAAGCAGCCATTTTTACTTAAAGTAGACTTGTCGCCCAGCCAGGTGTGGCTCAGTGGTTGAGCATCAACCTGGGATCCAGGAGACTGGGGTTCAATTCCCAGTCAGGGCACATGCCCTGGTTGCGGGCTTGATCCCCAGTCGGGGGTATGCAGGAGGCAGCCAATCAATGGCTCTCATCACTGATGTTTCTATCTCTCTCTCCCTCTCCATTTCTGTCAATGAAATCAATAAAGATATATATATATTTTTAAATCTCCTTTAAAAAAAATAAAGTAGGCGTGCCAACAGAATAGAATACAGTGTGTAGAGTTATACACTTTTTACAGACTGTGAACTGACTATAAATTATTACAAAATATAATGTGTTTATTAAATTTTGTTGAATTTCTTCACTTTCTTTATGCTCAGCTTTTCCTATCTTAACAAGAGAGAAACCAAATCTGTTTCATAAAATAAACTCTAAAACTTTTTTTGATGAAATACTTTTATTTTATTTTGGTTTATTGTTAGAACATGCCTGCTCTCCATTAAGTCTTCTGGTTAATTACATTCCAGGTTTTAATTAGTATTCTTTTTATGTTGGTTAAATGGTTTCAAAGATTGAAGAGAAACATTTCAGTAAATCTCTGGCAATTGGAAAATGTCTACATAGGAACAAGATCATTTATGTTTCCCTAATTCTGTAGAGCCACTGGTTGGGGACCTTGGCCAGATGCCTCCTAACTCTGACAATGCTCATCTCCTTTTCCTTGGTTGTGTTAGTCATGAACCATTGTCCTTCAGGGATATACAGAGCATCCAGCAGACACCATTGTTTGGCTAACAAAGCAGAGTTCTTGGACCTTTCATTTTCAAATATAGTGAGACTTATATTTTGTTATAGTAAACATGCTGGGAGAGCCTGGTTTTTCTATCTGAAAGGGCACCTTTCTGCAGTTCAAATTCAAATGTTATTGCTCATAAAATACCAGAACACTCTTAGTTAGGACACTGTGCACTTGAATTCATTCCTTTGAGTTGGAATAAAAGTTTTACTAAGTATTTAAAAGGTACCCAAGAATGTCTGCTGATGAGAAAGGAGGTTGAAGAAATACTGTATGAAAAATTTAAATATAAATTAGTAGAAGAAAATTAGCTATAAGGATTATTATCTGGATTATTGGATAGGGGGTATGGAATGGACCTTATTTTTTAATTCCATATGCACTTTTACAGATGAGGAAACAGAAGCCTTGAGGGATGAAAGGGCTTGATTAAGTCTTTCTGGAATCTACACAGAAACCGAGTTGTTGAAGATGAGAGTGCCACTCTTCCTCTTTGTTTCCAGAACACTCTAGTCTAGAAATTGTCAAAATGCTTTTATTTCTCTGTTGTGGAAATTTATCTGAGTTCCTCATTTTTATTCTTATTGAGATAAATCTGTGGAATAACTGTATTAAACATAAAACAATAATAGAAAATTGCCAATAATAACAAATCCATACCACTTTCCACTTCTAATTTTTAAAGTGTATTATAGCATCATGTAAATGATGTAGAGAGTATATAGACACATTTCCCCCCCTTTAAATAAAATTATACGACTTACTCATCGAAGGTGATGGGAACTCTACTAAAAGTAGCACACCCCTTGAAAATAATTACTAGAAGGTAAACTATCAAATCTCATTTACTTTATTTGTTTGTCTTATTTAGATCTTGTCCTGGGGTGTCATTAAGCAAGTTTAACCCTATCAGCCAGTGAGTGATAATTAAGTTCTCTTTCACTATTGGCATTGCAGATGGCAGCTGTTGCCCTAGTATCACAAAAAACAAACAAGCAAGCAAACAAAAACAAAAAAGAATGGCAAAAAGCCCTCCCACATCAGTTATGAAATAAATTGATTTTCCTCCCTTTTTCTTCAGTGGAAAAGAAATTCAGCTCAAAAGTCTAGCAACTTTTATTTTCCAAAATTAAATATTTAGACCCCCAGAAATAGAGTACGAGAACTTAATTCTTGGTATGCCCGCCCCTGAGGTTAAAATTTATCTTTTTAAAAATTTTTATTAAGAGAACAAGAACTGCCTTATGACTGAGCAATTCTACTTTTGGGAATATATCTGAAGAAACCTGAAACACTAATTTGAAAAAATATATTCACCCCTATGTTCATTGTAGTGTTATTTACAGTAGCCAAGATTTGGAAGCAGCCCAAGTGCCCATCCGTGGATGAGTGGATAAAAAAAACTGTGGGACATTTAAAAAATGGAACACTACTCTGCTGTGAAAATGAAGGAAATCTTGCCTTTGCCACAACACAGCTGGACCTGGAGAGTATTATCCTAAGCAAAATAAGCCAATGAGAGAAAAACAACTACCGTGTGGTTTTACTAATATGTGGAATCTAATGAACAAAATAACAAACAAAATAGAAACAGACTCATGGATATCAAGAACAGATGGACAGCTGTCAGAGGGGAGGGGAACTGGGTGTAAAAGGCGAAGGGATTAAGCAAAAACAGCAACAAAAAAACAGACACAAACAGTAAGGTGACTGCCAAAGGGGGGGTGAGGGAAGGTGGAGAGGGCCAAGGGGTGATAGATAAATGGTGATGGAAGAGGCTCGACTTTGGGTGGTGAGTGCACAAGGCAGATGATGTGCTATAGAGCTGTACTGGAAACCTGTATGATTTTATTAACCAATGGCACCCCAATAAATTCAATTTAAAAGTAAATAAAGGAAAATAAAGCAGCAAAATAAAACAGAGCACGGGATTAAAGGTCATCTCCAGCTTATTCCTGGATATAGATAACAATTTATTTCTGTGAAGCTTTTGCCCAGCGTGCATGGGACTTTCCTGCGAGCGTTTGCTCCTCTTCTGCGTGTGCTGTTACTACGCCGTGTAAGTGGGGTGCGGCCTGCTCAGGCCCCCTTGCCGGGAGCTCAGTCGCAGCGGCTGCTCAGGAGGCCGCAAGCGCCAGGAGTCCGGGAGCGGGCTCTCAGCTCAGGCCCTTCCTCTCAGGCACGGCCGGTCGGGCCCGGCGCCGCGCCGGTGAAGGCTGCTTGTCCTCGGCGACGCACGCAGCCCGCCCAGGGCTGTTCTCCACTCGCCGGCCATTCGGCAGCAGCCGGAGAAGCTCCAGGCTGTTCCTGGGGGGCTCGGGCGTCTTTGAAGGCGGCGGTTCCAGGGACTCGGGCGGAGGAGCCCCCAGCCCAGCCCAGCCCGCCCGGCCCGCGGTTTGTGTGGCCTGGAGGCTGTGCGGCGTTTCCCCTGCAGCACAGCTACGGGCCGCGGCCCGAGCGCATCCGACTCTGTAACAACAGAACGGCAGTCTCAGCGGTCAGGGAAGGCTCTGAAATTTGAGAGTGGGAAATGTTTTTCTAGCAACGGGTGATAATGGATAATAAACAGGGGCTTTAGATTGTAGGAGACTGCGAGGGATCAATATTCTAAATTGCTTCTTAGCATCGATGCTGTTTTTATCGACAGGATGAGTATCACTGTCTGTCGACGGCAGCGTGAACGCAGATTGCCCACGCAGAAAACAGATTAAGGACATTCGAGGGTCTCAAGCCCTCCCAAATTTTATACTCAACATGCCTTAGAAATGTCTAAGGACCCCAGAAGGCATACATTTTGTTTAAATACTTCAATTGGGTAATTTTATAGTAAATGATGAGCTAGAAACAGTGAATTTAACTTATTCTAGGCAGCAGTCGAACATTTTACTGAGCTTCCAAATCTCTTTTTTGTTTTGCAGACATACGCAATGTATATGTGTTTCAGTTGTGTCTAAAATTTAGCAACCTATGACTTGTTTATATTTTCTTTTGATGTTTATGAAATCATGTATGAAGTCTAATGAGATTGATAAAGGATGGACACTCTTTCATTTGGAATAAGTGCTGATGGAGTCTTAAGTTGTCTGGCTTCTGTATTACCTTACAAAGTACAGTTGAATGCAAGGTTATTCCTGACTCGATTAGAGAAATTTTCCCCTTACATTAAGCCACTTATTATTAGATCACTAGATTGATTGGTGTATGTGCTGCATTAGGCTGATTTTTTTTTTCAATACTGTGGCACCCTTTAAATTTTTATTTAGTTGGGGAACAGGGGAATGGGAGCATACAACCTTCAGCCAAAACAGTTGTCCTGATAAACAGAGTAATATAAAATAATACTAGAAAATACTGGAAGTCAGTTCCTCAGACTGTCAAGCATATATAATTCCTTTTTATTTTTTTTCTTAATTTTTAATTTTCTTTCTTAATTTTTATTTTTTTTCTGCCTTCCTTCTTCCATTGTTTATTCACCTTGCCCTCATCTTCTTATTCTTTCTCTCATTTTTCTTTTACCTCTCTGAAATAAAGTGTGTAAAGAAGACAATTTAAAGGGCCAGAGAAAACCTCTCCAAGAAAATGGCCCTGTATTAGAATCTGGAAGAGCTCTTTGGAGGGGTTAATGAAGAGGCTCTGCCTGGGAACAGGCCTCAGGGGCTGAGCCTTGCCACAGGGACTGCTCTGTAACAGCCAATCAGCATTTACATGGCTTTGATCAGACCAAATTCTGTGATGTCATGCAATGCTTAGGAGAAACCTGAGAAAACTGTTTCAGCATTGGCCTGCTTATTATTTGTCATCTCTGTGTGTAATTGTAACCTGTGAAGAAGAGTTAACAAAACAGCCAGGTGCATCTCAGTCACCAGAGAGGTCTGAAGAACTTCAGTCAGGCTCACACCCGGAGCTGTGCTGTGTGTGCAGCATTTAATGCTGTGTTGGAGAAGCAACTGTGTAGAGCTGATATTCTAGTATTATTCATGCTAATGTTTTAAAGATCAAACCCTCTATCAAAAAATTACTCATTTTTTTTACCCTGTCTTCTCATTCACTGACCTGATCCTCAGGTTCCTCTAATCTAGCCAATGATAAAAATTGATCTAGTGCTGCACACTTCCAGAGTCTATGAGAAGTGACATATTTTCAGACTAAGGTTTGATTAGAAAAGTGATGATAGAAGTGGTTCTGAAGAACCAATGGGGGGATTTGAAAGTATTCCCTCAACACCAGAAATAGAAACATAAATCTGAAACTGTTGCTGAAAGATGTAAAGAAGCTGAAGAAACTTTAAGTAATCATAACTCAGATCAGGCATGTCTGAGGGGAATTAAAAGTTGAAAGCCACAAACAGAAGAGGAAAAGTTCGAAGAGGAGCAAGAGTAGGGAACTAAAAGGCAAAAGAAATGACAGTGAGAAGGAGGCAGAACAGGCACCTTCCTTACCTCGCACTTGACTCAGATAACCCCCCGACCTAACTGCTAGGGTGGGGGCAGGAAACTGGTCTAGGAGCCAAGTGGATTTGACCTCATTTCTCTTTATTCACCCCATCGGACAGATTGATTCCTTAGTGATTCCTCTTGTTTCCCTTTGCCTTTTAGTTTCTGTTTCCTGGCTACCCTGATATGTCATTTCTCTTTTTTGAGTGTTTATAATAGAAGATATGGCTCAGACTGCCAGACAGCTGGGTCAAGAGAGTAAATCCTAGGACAAGTACATTCCTCCATAATATTCTACATTTATAAGTAAACCAAGTCCTCTTGCCTGCACTTCTCTCTTGTTTTTTTCTTTTTCTTTCTTTTTTTTTTTCTTTGCAAACTGTACAGCATTTATTCACATACAGACAAAAAGGCAAAATTCTACTAAATAGTTCAACAACAACAAAAAAATACAGCTGTCCTCAACTAGTTTTGTAAATACTTTCAAAAAGGGGGTAGAAATAAATACAGGATTGGGCCATGCCATATAAAAAAGTCATCTCTACATATACTTTGTTTAATTTCTGATTTTTAACTCTTCATGCACCTTTTTTTTTTTCCCCAATTTTAGCTGAACGGACACCAAGCTAGGCACATAGTGAAAAATCCTCAGTACAAGGTTACAAATGTAATGACAAGTTTGTCCATTTCAAAATAATTAAGATTTGTACACAACGCATAGAACCCTTCATTTAGATTTTGTGTTTATAACCTAACAAATGACATTCCAGGCAACTTTACAAAAGTTTAACTAGCCTACATTTTGACGTAATACATTGATCATAAAGATATCTCTTGGTTTTTGATGAGAGCTTCGCTTCTCCCTGATAAGGTTGACATATTGTTGAGAAGTTCAGGTGACTTGCAGAAGCTCTGACTCTCAGCCTACCTCTTGTCTCTTGTGAGTCAGTTCATTCAACCCTGGTCTCCCCATTTTAACTTCCTCTGTAGCTGTGTCATAGTGGAGGCCGCTATCGTAGGCGTGGTGTAAGGGCAGCTTAGAAGAAGGGGAAATGCATCCTTTTTGTGTTGTTTCTGGACAGTTCTTGTCCAGAAAGAAATATAGAGAACTATAGAGAAAGTACTATAAAGAATAGTACTTCTGCAGCTTTATAAAAAAGCATTAGACCTCATACCCTCCAATGATCCATTGGATGCAAACGAGGGCAGATACCACTCTCAGAGATGGTTTTTTCTCATATTGCCAAAAATGTAAAACCAGGATGAAAGGTTTCTACTTTAGTATCTGAAAACTCGCCTTCAGATTTTCTGTTCATGCTGACTTACTTACCTTGCTTCCTAATTTCTGCTGCCTATAAAGCAGTTGGAAATGAACATTTGAAGTTTTGGCGAAGTAAAATTTTTGAGTACTCTGGAAGAGATACATTCACTAAGAAAATAAAATGGTAGGATCCTCATGTCATTCAAGTTCAATAAACCCAAAGCAGTTTACTGAATATTTGAAAGCAATCCAATTTCCAAAATAAGAGTTCCAGTGTGATCATTAGCTCAGCAGAGAAATTAAATTCCTCTCTACAACTTATTAAGTACAACCCCAAAATTCCAAGAGCTGATGGAAAGGGCTAAGTATCTCTAGTAAAGAAGTAATTCCAAACAACAATCTTTATTGTCTTTTTGGAATGAAAAGGTAATACCTACTTTCAAACTTGGATTATAATGGTCCTGGTAAAATAGCAGAATGTTTTTTATATAGTGTTTTATACTAAGGAGTAGAAATTTTTAAGAGAGCAAGTACCATCAAGTTGCCTTTTATTCAGGTTTAATCAAGTTGGATCTGGTCAAAGGCATAGCCAAAGACCTGTGATGAATCTTAGTACACCACTTGAGGGTAAAGAAAAGCCAAGAAAACCACCTCACTTAAATAAAGGAAAACATAATGGCACATTGACTGACAGATAACCTGCCACCCTGATCCTGGAGGAATTTCTCTTCATTGTGAAAGCAATAGGACTGGACTGAAGTTGGCTTCAGGCTTTTAGCAAGCAGCAGGCACCTTACTCAACTAATGTCCTTGGAATGAATGGATTTAATAAGAGAATAAGTAATCAGTTAAAACAAATCAAGAGGGCACTTTAACCCTGCCAAATTAGCATATTAATCAAATGTCTCAAATTAATTCTTACCTTTCAATCTAACAATTCCACTTTAGGAATCTGTTCTAAGGAAATAAGCAGAAACACGCAAATTTATGTGAAGTGGGTTCTTAACAGCATTGTTAATATTACAAAATTAGAATATTGGACTAAATCTAAATGTCCAATAATGTGAAAATAATTAGATGATTATACAATATATAGTCATTGGATAGCCTGAGGGCTATATAATGTCATTATAAAAATTCTCATTTTCTGCTAAGTGGAAAAATAAAATGGGAATATACATTTCCTGGTAATTAAAGAAATAAGTAAGTGGCTTTTCTAACTCCTTATTTATAAAAGATCAGACTTAAGTATCAGCATATTAATAGTAGATATTCTGAGTATTTAGATAACAGAGATTGTTATTATTGTCTATGTTTTGTACATTGAGTTTGATGCTTCTTCTTTGAGGAAAAAACCTGAAAATATTAATTTTAACATGTTTTCTAGCTTGAGATTATAGAGGATCACAATGTAATACAAAGTGGCATGTTGATATAGTGCAATCACAAAGTGTTTACTATGTGGAAAGCACCATGCACCGGGCTTTGGATGGGCAGAGGGCCTGCTGTCTAGTTGGAACAGTACAAGAGTGTATTTAATGTGTACTAAATTGTAAGGCCTGTTGAAGTACTTTAAGAAGGTAAATAAGAGAGTGAAGTATGTGGGCTGCTGTAGCCAGAATGGCTTTGAGGACACTGAGACTGACATAGGCACAAGTTGTCCATGGAAAGGACAAAGCATTCCAGGCAGACTAAGCAGTAAAAGCAGAAATTAGAATCAAGTGTTCAATGAAAAAAGAGAAGGCAAACCTTCTGAAGTGAAGGTGGCATGTTGGGTCATAGTGGAAAATAAACTTACATAATTTGGAGGAAATTAGATTTTGAGCAGGGTTATGAATTGATCAGGGAACTAATAGGGCCATGTGCATTGGATATGAAAGTGAAATAAGCAAGGCAACTGAATCAGTCATTGCAATTACTTAATTAATTATCCTTAATTAATTAAATATTAGGGGGAAATGAAAGCGATGGACTGATAAAAATGGGATTTGCTCAGTTGAAGATAGAGAAGCTATAAATAGTTACCATCAAATGGAGTATTTCATCATTATCAAATGTCCATCGGGACATTAGGAGCAAACACAACCTGCAAGATAACAAATTAGAGAAGATAAAGAAAAGGAATATGCCTTTCAGGTTGTGAGTTAGAGGAAAAGAAAGGAAGAAAAGTATAAATGAGCTGGGAAAACACCTGAAAAAAGTGTGCTTTTAGTTAAGGAGCTCCAAAATTCAGCATAGCCGAGATTCAATCCATTTATCTGAGTGCCTACGAAGAACAATCCTGTTGTTTTAAATGTGGAAACTGTTGCCATCTGCCATGAAGGCGAGGCCCTGAAGGTTTTACAAATAAAAATTGAGGTCTTAAAATGCTTAGGGAATTTTTCTCAAAAAAAGAATGAATTCTAAAATCTCAACAGATACAAAGAATGAATAGTGATAAGTAAACAAGGCAGAATACGAAAAGATAGACAGAAAAAGATCTTGGAATTGCAGAGATATGTCACTGGAATTGTTGAGAAAGGAGAGAACATATTTGTGATGACCCGAGAGAATTAAATAGAAATATGATTTGTCTTGAACTCTGGTGCCCTAGAGAAAACAGCTCTTGTTAATAATGCGTATAATTTTTACAGAAAATGCAAGAAACTCAGTTCCTTGAATTGAGAGAGCAAGTAAGTGATAACACGGGGATCGGAGAGCTGTTGGGGAAGGGCCCTGACTCTCTTGTGACTGTTTATCCGGATCTCGTAACAGATATTTCCAGGGGTCTTAAGAAATTGAAATCTGGATCAATGTTGCCATCTGTCCAGGCTTAGTTTTGGCAAGCTGTTAACTTGTTGCCTCAGGTCATACATTGATTCCTAGATTAAAGGATTAAAATGTGAATGTAAATACTTTGATCCAGCTACCAGCACCACAAGGTGAAGGATATTGGCCTCCAACTTATAATTTAATTATGCTATCCATTCAGGACATTTATCTATGGGGTTACTATGTCATGTGTGGTATGCCTTTCTAAACAATCTGATGAAGTCAAGTCCTGTAAAGAGATCTGCATTATAAAGAAGGGGAAACTCCGCTGTGTGTGTGTGTGTGTGTGTGTGTGTGTGTGTGTGTGTGTGTGTGTGTGTTTTAAATCTTGTTGGGACCAGGTGAGACACAATTATTAAAGCCTAAAAATATGATTCTGGAAGAGGAATGAACAAAAAAAAGTTTCTGAGTAAAAACTATTTGTACAAATTACCTAAAAATTCACTAAATGCAACTAGCAAAATGAAGTGGAAGGGTAAAATGCCCCGCTTTCTAATACTATTAACAACAAAATAAGAGAAAAGCACAGCACTTGCATAGGAATGTAGAGCTATTTTATTTCTCTCGGTTTATTTTCTTATAGGCAAAGCTACATGATTTCTGAATGCCCCAAAAAGCATGTGAGTCTGTTGTGATCACTAATAATAGTAATTAGTGAGGATAATGATGACCATTGGTGTCAGGATTAAACAACGTGATACCTGCAAGGACGGGAGTATGCCTGAAGAAATATTGTTATTGAACTCCCGGGAATAACTGGTTAATGACTGTGTGGGTTAAACTGCAAGTTTATTACCTGGTACATTTTTAGGGAGTCCACTTCTACTAATAGCGTTCATTTGAACTGATCTGAAGAACATCAATTAAGAATTGTAATACCTCTGCAAAATGATGCATCGATAGACTGAACATTGGTGACCTTATTAGATCAGACAGTAAGATGTTGCCTAGAGTGACATGCACTAATCACAGTCCTTGTAGGACTGCAAGGAGCTTTAGGAGAGAATCTTTGCCAATTCCCTCATTTTACAAATGAGGGAGTTAAGCCTAGATGGGCTGTCAC
The DNA here is from genome assembly GCF_964146895.1 of Miniopterus schreibersii. Taxonomy (NCBI): domain Eukaryota; kingdom Metazoa; phylum Chordata; class Mammalia; order Chiroptera; family Miniopteridae; genus Miniopterus; species Miniopterus schreibersii. The sequence goes on from NC_138107.1 coordinate 58,707,794, forward strand.
TTGCCCAAGGTCATGTCATTAACTGGTGGCAGAGCGAGACTGGAACCCAGATCTCCAGGGAAAAGGCATCAGGCATCTTGGTTTGGCAGTTCTTCTGACACTGGTCAGCTTTCACAGATAGCCCCCAGCTCCTATCTCACCCCCAATCCAGGATAACATAGGTTCTTCCCACAGAAATGGCAAACACAAGAGGCTGCAGATGGGAGATAAACAGGTGTGAGAGAATGACAATTTAAAGAGTGATGACAAGATATTATGTATACATGAGTTTTCTGTCAAATTTAACAGTTTAAAATTAAAGACTGGGATAAAAGACAGTTTTTAAAAGTTAAAGACTGAAGGGTCTATCTATAGCACACGATGTTTATGACAAACTTCTTAAAGTGATTCAGAATACGAAGGTGACAGTGAAATACTCTTGAGCATCACCAACATCACCAGCATCACATCATCATCATTTATTGAGCACTAATGTGCTTAACACTGCATTATACACTTTGTAAGTATTATATCCTTGGCTCTTAAAAAAAGAATATTGTGTTATTTTTTATATCATGCGAACTGGTCTCAAAAAGGTGAAGAACGTTGCTCTGGCTGGTGTGGCTCAGTTGGTTGGGCAACATCCCATGTGCCAAAGGCTTGCTGGTTTGATTCCTGGTCAGGCCCCGGCACTGGGAGTGCAGGAGGCAGCCGATGGATGTTTTGCTCTTATATCAATGTTTCTCTCTCCCCTTCTCTCTTCCCCTCTCTCTAAAAATCAATTTAAAAAAAGGAAAAAGAAAAGGTGAAGAAATGTGCATAAAGAGTATATAATTACTAAGTTATTAAGCTAAGATATTAACACAAGCTTTTTTGGTCCCTAAACCTGTGCTCTAACCACTAATTACATCAGCCCACAACTATTCTCACCACTGTCCAAACAGAAATATTAACAAGTGGCATAATTTGTCAATTATAACTTTTATACTTTCGCATAAATATTATAATATTAGGCAACATTTTAGGACACCTCTAACCTTGTCCATTTCTCCTTGCAATACTTTACTTAGAATGTGTACCTTGTGTCAGGAAAATGCAAAACAGTGATAGAGGAACACATCTGGAGGCAGTTACAGGTGAAGTGGGCAGAGAAAAGCTTCAGAATGGAATATGAACTCCTTAGCTGGCCTCCTGGAAGGTCTGCTCCCTTTGACTCAAGACCCAGACAGTTCATGAACAAATGATTGTTAATTTTCAGAAGTAAGATTTTCTAGATTTTTAGAAAAATATTTCAGAAACATAAACACTGCTGCTAAACTGTATTGCTTTAGAGAAAATTATCAAGATGTTATAGATCCCTCCCCCATAAATGCTACATTTCTAAATGGTAGCAATTTCAACTATACATTTTAAAAGTATTTTGAAGAACTGATAGTAGTGTGTGAGTGGGGTGTTGGTGACAGGCTTAGTATACATTCTCTTCTGGTGTGGGCAGCTGGGAAGAGATCATCAGAGAGGCCTGGGCTCCATCCTGGATGTCTGGTGCTTGTGAACTCTCCACCCAAGGCATGTGAGCTTCCTCTCTCGACCGTGGCCTGGCTCCTTTGGGATTATCATTTTACAATCAAGAGGCATGTATCCAAATGTTTGCCATGGGTCAGGGTATAGAAATCAATAAAAACATGAAGCTTATGAAGGAAATATTCACTGAACAAATAAACACAACTATAAATACATAACTGCACATTGTGATACGGGTTAAAAAACCAACAGCACAGCAATACAGGAAGTTCTAAGGAAGCTCCTGGAGGCAAAGCGATAGGAAGAATGGGCCGAAGGGAAGGGCCTTTGGCCGGCCTTCTGCTGGGCCTGCTCCCAGTGAAGTTAGAGAGGTGGTCCTCCAGTGAAGGAGGGTGGCGGGAATACACATGCCCTACAGGAAGCCCTAAAAGAGCTATTAGGTTGGTTAGTCTGAAAGAGTGAATTTGTCTTGGAAGTTAGCCACGGTTACAAATACTGTACATATTGGCTGGCTGTATAAAATGGCAAAACCATAAGGAGCTGAGCCAACGTAAGGCAGCCACAGGAAATGCCAAGGCCTGGCATCTAGTGGTGACGAAGAAAGCCTCAGTGCATCATGAGGACTCTCACGATCTCTTTCGTTAATAAAGAAGTCCAGGTGCAGGAACATTCACAGAGGACAGCTTTAAAAAGAAAGGGGCTGAAGAGGCATTGATATTTGCCAATTTGTACTTTTTTTCAGACTATATGCCCGTCCCTTCAACTGATAACAGAAAAGTCTCCTAATCTTCTATCTGAAGATAGGCAAGTGTTGGCAATTGGGAACAAACTCTCAGTGAAATAAAGCTCTGTGGAGCTGTTGTATTTCTGGAACATCTACCAACAAAACGCTCATTTTCTTTATTATTTTTAAGGCATAAGCCTGATTGTTTTATTTAGTGGTTTTTGGAAAAAATAAGGGATGGATTTAAATCAGAAGGATGAGATCACCCCTTCAAAAATATCCGAATCTCCTTTATAAAGGGTATCATTTAGATGCCACTGACTTCTTAATTTTCCGTTTCGGAATAGCAGGAGACATCAGCACAGGGTCAGGGCTTTCCATGGCTTTTTAAAAAAGTTAAGAAAGTGATGCTAATAATGGAGACAGAGACACTGCACCCAGAATTGCCTACCAGTAGCCTATTTATTCATTATTCACTAATTTTTTCAGTAATTTAAATATATTTCATGTATTCAATCAACATTTATTAAATACTTAGTATGTTTAGGCACTTTCATTAAGTCTTAGGGATTCAAAACAGGATTAAAACCCAGTATAGCCTCTAAGAAATTCAGGGTAGAGCGGAAGATTGCCAAATAAATTGAAACATTTTAATACTGTGAAAGAAAAATTGTACCTGACAGAGTTAAACAGTCAAGGAATACTTTATTCAAGACTATTGCAGTATGAGGAGAGAATCTGAACTCAATTCCACTAAAAGAGTAAGAGGAGTAATGAAGCACCTGGTAAACTAAGGGAAGGGCACTGGAGGGCATTAGGAGGCACTTTGTGACTAGTCCATCTGCTAGTTGTTCCTTATATTACTGAAGTTAGGCTCCTATCTTTCACAGAAATTGAGAGGTAGAAGTGGTATCTTTCCTGATGATTATATTTTAAAGGAATAGCTCCTAGATCATTGAGAAAGAACTTTCTGCATTGAAAACTAGCAGGAAGCTGGGAGAAAACTTAAGCCTCAAAGACTATTTACAATAGTCTCTAAAATAAGTAAAGGGAGGTCAGGGTCTTTAAGCAGCAAGAAACCTTCCTCCAGTTTAGTTAAACAAAGGGTACCTTAAGGCCATCTTTGTCAATACAGTGTGATAAATAAAACGATGGAGTTTATCTCAAGGAACACATAAGAAAATAAATTAAAGTGATTCACAGAGCCACTTAAAAGTTAGAGTAAGAGGCAGGATAATGTAGCCAAACGAAAACCGAATTCTGAATTATTTGGGATTTATAACCTTGACTGCTACTTGTTATCTAGGTGTCATACACTGGACTAGTCACAGCCTGTTTGAGCTATTATGTTTATCTTTAATGGGGAAACGTGTCTATCACCAAATTCATAGTGTTGTGAATATCAAATGCAATAAGATTTACCTGGAACCCCATTTAAGTAGCATAGCAGGAAATAAATGCAATATAGAGTTGTTAGTAATTATTGACCAAGCAGAAAAACTGAAAACAAAAGGTCAAAGAATTACTTCCAAAAGAATCTAAACCCAATCAGTTTAAGGAATATATTCTTTTCAGTTTTCAAATAACTGGTAATCCTCTTTCCATATAAGCCATCACCACTGCCCCACATACCAGAAATGCCTTATTTGAAAGTTATAATTTCATTTTATTAAATTATCATAATCTACATACTGAAACTTGTCAAAGAAAGCACCAAATAAAAAACTACAGACTATTTATATTGAAGATCTTTCCATCAAGAGACTACTATAAGATGTTCAGGTGGGTTTATTATAGAAAAATAAAATGGTTTTATGTTAGAAAATCTGAAAATATAATACATACAATCAATAAGTCAGAGGGAAAAAACACTTTAAAAAATGCAGAAAGTCAGTTTTACAGTATATAACAACTAATTTTTATTTTAAAATTATGGAAAGACAGTAATGGGTAGTTATCTTTTATAATAAAAGCTGTCTATTGAGGTCAACAGACAACATCATACTTAACCTTGAAACTCCAGAAGCATTCCCATTAAACTCAAAGCAAGACCAGGAGGCCCTGACACACTGTTAGCATTGTTCTGGGAGCAGGAACCAGTCATTTGCAACAGTCTGCAGACATAAGCATTAGTACTTAAAAAAAAGAAAATACAATTCATAGCATTCTCAGGTAAGATAAGTATATATTAAGAGATTCTACTGAAAATAAATTAGAAGTATTTAAATAAATATACAAAACGATAGAGTTCTATATAGTAGCCAAAAATAGTTGCAAAAATAATTTTAAAATATAACATTCGTGATTGTCTAACCACTGGGTTATAAAAAAGAAACACACAAGGCCTTTGTAAAAACAATTGCAAACAGCAATGAGGGTGAAATTAAATAGCTAAACCAAGGGACCTATGTTCTTAAATAGTAAAATGAATATTTTAAAAATAGATACATTAATAATTTTCATATTAATTCATTAATATAGTGTGTTTCTAAACAGAATAGGGAGAGGAATATTGAATTTGATAAAAAAGTTAAAAAGTAATAAAGCAGTTATAAGGTTATAAAAGTAATCTGTTATTAATATTAAAATCATACATAATTAATGAAGAAAAAATAAGATTATTGTCTTTCTTTTTTGTCCCCTCCAGCCCCACACATTCTCCCAAAGTGTCCAAACAACCAGAATAGCTAGGGATATCTGAAGAAGAGCTGAGCTGCCTATTAAATATTAGAATGTTATAAAGAGACAATACGTAAAATAATATGTTACTGGCACAAGCAGTGATACAAGATAGTTTAAAAAAACACACAGCAGAATAAATGGCATGAAAAGAATAAAGATAGAATAAAGATTATTTAAACTTTAAAGGTGAAAATATTAGAAAAATAACTGAAGGGAATATTTACAACATATATATTAAATATAGCAGCAGCATCCTTAATATGTAAAGAGAAACATTATTAAACCAGTTAGAAAATTATAACACCAGTAGAAAATTCAGAAAAGAACATACAGAAACTCAAGAATAATCTATGGAAGCAAACATGCAAAAATGTGTTAATAGTTTATGAGGAAAGAAAAATTACAATTAAAACATAATGCTATAAAGTTATTTCATATCCTACATTAATGAGGGTAAAGAAACATAATATCTATTGCTTATAAGACTACAGGAATTTCTCTTGTACACTGTTAAGTGGGGTGTAAGGCCTTTCTGGAAGGTCTGTTGGCAAATTATGTTTTAAATAAGATTTGGACCAGAAATTCCATACATAGGAATTTAAAAAAAAATATGTGAATTTTGATCATATATAACTTAAATAATCACAGATATGAGAAGGCTACATAAATTACAAGTACACCTATAGAATGTAATATTATAAAAAATTAAAGTCACGTTTTTAGGGAGTATTTAATGAATGAAGAAATGTCCACAGTAGACTAATAAAGAAGAGTAGGATGCAACTACATATTGTAGAAATAGAATTTCATGGTACAAATGTATATGTCTAAGAAAAGTCCTGAAATCAACCAAAATGTTAGTCATAATTGTGGGTAGGTTTTATTTTATTCTTCTTTACTCTGCAGAATGTTCTAATTTTCTAAAACTACTATTAAGTTACTTTTATAGTTAGAAAAAAGTGCTAGCAAAACATAAATGAGCTAAGATCTGCCTGTGGGCTATTTACAAAATGTGTACTGTCACATTAGTCCGACGATCAGCACAAAAATCCCCCAAACATGAGCATATATGATAGAGATTATGAGCATTATTTCTCTAAATGTAACCCAACAATAACCCTAATCCTAATGCTAATTATATTGCTCCATAAGCAGGAAAGTCAACTGTATGTTCAAAATTTTAATAAGCATTTTTCTCATAATACCAAAGACCATGTAAAATCATGTATAATATAATATTAATATTTTGAACATAACAAGCAAGATAATACAAGTTTATGCTAGGCCCTCCAAAACAATGAAAATTGTGCACTTTATATCAGATTCCCATCACTATCTTCTTCATTCATATTAATTTATTTAACAAATATTTACTGCACATTTAGTAGAAGTTACATTTTAAAAAAGAGTTCATTAAGCCAGGAGTCATAAATTAAAATGTGAGAAAGATCATCAAGATGATATTTTTGGGGGGGGCCAAGCTGAGCTCTAGACTCCACATCTTTTATTTACTGAGAAAAAGAGCACACCATGGTTATTCCCACTAATATTCTCAGTGAAACCCCTTGACCTTTTATTTCATAAATTTATTTTCGCTCATCTTTACATTTAGTGCTTGTCTTCAACATTTCTTTTTTTCCTTAATTAGTCCTTTAGCCAACTTGATAATTCACAACAGGACCCTTTAATTTGTTCTAAACATAGTGGCCATTCATTAAATAAATGGAATTAATTCCATGTTTCACTCACATGAAAAATTATTGCTGAACCCGCATGTTCAATTTTAGATTATTTGCCTTACTCATAGATGGTGCCTTTACAGGTATTGTCTATTCAATATCCTGCATGTCTAGGACTCAGTGACTTTTTCTAAATATCTGGCTATGAAATTAAACTATTGAATATTTAATAATGTTTAAATATTAATGTTCTTAGAGGGCAGGAATATATAAAAATGGGATTCATATTTAATTCCTTTAGATAATGGCAGTGAAACAACAATCATTGCATCTCTTGAGCATATAGATGGATAGTTTGCTATTGAGGGTGAAACAAAGTGAGTGTCCATCAAATAGAGGTAGGCTGGAGGCTCAGATTGTTGACTGTGGGGTGCCAATACTACTTGTTTATTAGTGTTTGTTTGTAAGATTTCTTAAATCAAATAGCTTACCTTTATTTGCTAATACTGAATGAAGCAATTAAACACTCTCATATCATAAGGTTAAAATGAAAAATTGCCTTTTTTATAAAAAAGTTGTGGAATTTAAGAAGGTTTTAATGAGGTGTCATGAAATATATAGACTAAGAAAACAGCAGAGACAAAGTGTTTCACTTGTATGTGTTGAGAATAAATACACATTATCATGGTTAAAGAGATCTTGGCTGCTCTGGGGAAATATATGAAGAAGCTAGAACCAGCAGGAATTGTGGCTTAAGCACTCATGTGTAAATCAGTGGTCTCTGAATCGGGGTGAATGCACCATGAGATAACAAACGATAGCATTGAAGTATGGGAAGGAAATACTAGCACCAGTATTTATATTTTTCCCAAAAGTGATACAAAAATTAAGCTTTGCTGGTATCTGAAACATGACTGGGTACTGGAGTCTTCACTAGTAGTACATGCTGGTGGTTCTATATGGGATAGGAGGGAAAGTGTAGTTTATGCACAGATGGAGGAAAAGCAGAGAGAGAAGAAGCTAGAGGTTTTATGGGCTTCAGTTATAGCTGTAGAAGGGGTAAATAACTGAGAAAATGGAAGGATAAGTGTTAGTACAGATGGGAATCTACAGCTGAAAACATCAGAGATAGAGTAGTTTTTGGTGATTATAGGTCCAAGGTGGAGTTTTGGATTTGAGAGCCTGGAGCAAGGTGAACATGAAGGTCACTAGAGCGGAAAAGTTCAATGAACTATGAAGCAAACAAGTGGACTAGACTCATGCATGGGCACCGAACTAACCCAGAATATTGACAAGAATTTGAGTGGAGGGGAAGGCCATGAGCATGGTGTTGAGTCACGTGATAAATACGGAGAAATGACTTGGAGGCTATGCAGGACTCTGGCTTGTAGAGCCAAATGGCATGATGTGAATGGAGACAGGCTCTGTCTATGGAGGTGTAGGAGTAAGAGTTCTGAAGTGCAAGGTTTGGTGATGGGGAGAAGCTGGGGAGCAGCAGAATGCCAACATCCTTCCTGATGCATGAATTTCCTGTCCTGTGACTCCATTGTCTCCAATTCAGAGAGCAGGGAAATTAGTGGAAGAGGCGAGGCAATTTTCAGAAAAGCAAGGAACTGGAGGGAATGTTTAATGAAGAGATGGGTAAGAGGAAGAGGGTTTTGTTGTTTGTTTTGCTTTTGTTGTTTACCATGGAGCAGGGATTTTAGAAGGAATGGAAAAAGTTTAAGGAGGAAAAGAAGAGCGAGGGCTAAGTAGGGAAAGTCAAGCACAAAGGTACGTGGACATCACAGTGGAGGGATACACTTTGGGTTCTGATTAAGGGTAGCAAGGATGCTAAGTGTGGGGAAATTGTTGTATCTCAAAGTTCCATGTGTCTCTGTGGTTTGGTTGTTTCAGGCTACAGGTATTGTCAGATAACCCATGATGCAGGCAGATGGAGTGTTCTTCAGAGTTCCACCAGACTGTTAGTAAGAACCAGTTACAGTGCTTGTGGAAAATTCTAGACTAAGATTAGAGGGGGAGGTAATTCAGTTCCTGGGGCATAAGGCTTCTTTGTAAATCTTAACAGTTTCTGGTAGATGAGAAGTAGCCAGAGACCTCTAAACCAGTTCTTAAAGTAATGATCCCTGGTATTGATTCCTGATTCCCAAATATTATTGATACCATTTGACTCCTGAAATGGTAGCTGGTGAACAAGGCTTGAGCAAAATGTAAACAGGGAATCTCCCATGGGGTGGACTGAAAGAAACTCTTAGAAAGAGAAACTGTTTCCCAGAGCAGGATCTGCAGCCACGGAAGAAAGAAAGTAAATGAGCGAGAAGCCAGGCTGGCTCTGTGGTAACAACCTTTACTTATCCCAAAGGGGCAGTTTGCTTGTTTCCAGGGCTGGTGGAATTTCCCCTAGCAACACTCTGTGTTGCTGCCCATTGCCTGCTTTAAAGAACTTGACCCGAAGCTGGGGAGTAAAAGGCATGAGCTAGCCCCAGGGGCACAGTCATTGACTTTCCACACTTTAAAAGTGGTCTGGATTGAGCTTGTGAGTTCCTAAATCCTCAGAATAGATGAAAGGGCTGCATTACCCAAATAACCAACGTTTATTAGTTTTCCATGCAGAGACCCCATATTTCTCTAAACCTAACGCCGTGTAGCAAAAGCCTCCTGGAACCACATGATTAAAACTATGAGGGGGGAAAAAAGATGAACTAAAGATTCAAAGAAAGAATTTAAGAAGGCTTACAAAGACAGAGAGCCTTAACCACATACTTGAGAGTAAAGACGCTTGGGATACTTATAAATGTTTTTAAGGCTCAGGAGAAACCTTTTCCAGAAATTAAAACATTAAAAGTGGGGTGTGTATGTATGTGTGTGTGTGTGTGTCAGTGTGTGTAACAACAAACACACTAAAGGGTGACTGACATAGTGAGTGTCTAATGAAAATGATAAGCAATATTTTGGAAAATTCATCTGTTGTTTCAAAGCAAAGAGCTCATAGATTTTATTAGGTTGGGATTCCAACCTAACTAGTTATGTCCAAATTACAGCACAAAGGTATAAAAAATTAGAGATTTAGTTCTTTGAAAAAACATAAGAGAATGAAGGAGTATATGTCTAACTGAGAGAAAGATCCACAGTCTGAGTTTTCTCTTGAGAAAAGCCCATGCCCTGGAAGGCTACTGAAGCGACTTGCATAAGAAACAAGCATATTCTGAAGAATTCAGTTAAAATGCCTCCTGTCTTCCAGCTCTCCTTTAGGCTCTAGGCTGTACTCCGTTTCCTTTTGTGCTTTGTGGGGCTGAGTTTAAATCAGTAAATAAAATCATAAGGATGCTAAAGCACTTCATCAATTTGAAGTATTTAATGAGATGTTCCAGGGTGCTCTATCATGCTGTGGATGCTGGTTCAACTCCCACACTCCATTTCTAATGGCCTAATTTATATTGTGGCAATGATTTTAGATTCAAGGTAGCTATGATGACCTTTTCTAACCCCATGTTAATTATCCTGTGCCCTAAAATTTCAAATTGGGTGTCGTCTTTTCTTTTTTAAAATAATTATTGTATTTGATCTGTGATATTTGTCATGCCATAAATATCATGTAATTGTTTCCTTATCTTTGCTGCTTTTAATATCTACACGGTATCTATCTTTCTAATGGCTAAAAATTAAATATGACAGTGAGTTTTGTATGTGCAAGGAGTTCAGCTATGATTAAGTGGCAAAGACAGAAAATGCTCCTTTAGAAAAACCACTAACAAAGCATTATCTGGCTTTTCAGTGTGGAAAATGAATGTTACATTTTATTCCTTTCCATCGTCACCCTTAGACTTGCATCTTTCTGCAGTAGCACCAAGAATAATGCAAGGTCACTTCCAAAGGGTTTGCTTTTCTTTGCTTTGTTCACCTTTCCTCTTAGAGAGGGAGGTTATGTGTTTGAATTGTGACCCAAATGTCTCTAGTGTGACCAGAAGCTCCCCTTTAATTACTCAGGTGGACAGATAAAAATAGAGTAAATGCACAGAAGTTCTTCGTTTTCACACATGCATCCATTGTGTCAATTTTTATTATCCATGCCATCTGAGGGTTATGTGCTTTTTAAAGCTAGCACTTTCTAAGTCTGAAGCAAAATGGAACCATAGAAAAGTGCATTTCAAACAAACACTGGTGAATTGCCTTCTCCTTATCATTACTTTCAACAGTACACCTAATAATTATATTTTTCAGTCTCTGGGACTTCCCTCCCTCGCTCTGACATGTAGATAATGAACCTTTCCATTATGCAGAGCACAAGCTCAGAATTCATATTCTACCATGTTAGCAGGTTCTTTGAAAATGCTACTTATCTGTAAACCTGGGTCTAGGCAAGTTTTCATCTTAATTAACCTGTGTAATCTGTTTTTGAAAACAAAATTCATCCCTTCATTTGCATTGTAATTGCAAGAGGTACAAAATGTCAAGTTTTAATTGGCTCAAGAGAACTCTGTACCACAAAGCCTGATGCTAAATGGAACAGAGGGCTTTGCAGGGACCAGCTGGCTTTCTGTTAAGATTTAGGGCTCCCACAAATGGAAAACGTTTAACCCCCTTCCAGAGTCCCCAATACCTCAAAATCAGTACAGAAAAGCTTCATCGATGCCCTGATCTTACAAAAGGATGTCACAGATGATTTCTCCAGAGGATCCCTAATATGCAACAGTTACTGGTTATTATTCCTGCACAGTTACGGCACCCACTAGCCCATAAGTAGCTGCTGTCGATGGGATAAATCCAGTAGCATTAATATGAACCTGCGCTGAAGAGTGGTTGAATGAAAAGTTCCTAAAATCGCCTAAATTCTTACGATTCCAAGGAGTTCCAAACCTTCTTAAGTATTTGTTATATAAACAATATCGTGAAGCCAAAAACATTCTGAAGGGCTTTGTACTTCAGATGTAAATGCTCAGCCCACTTCCCTCCCTTGTTCTCTGCTTTCTTTCAGTTTTCCCTTTTTATTTGTGATTCTTAATAGCCAGTAGCTTTTGCAAAACTTACTGGAGTGAATCCATCTTTTCACTGGGCTCTGACAGATAGGGAGGTTTAAAAAATGCAAAGTCTTCACTCTAAGACATCTGAGGAAAATATATTGTAGATTTCCTTCTGAATGCCTCTCTGGCATGACGAGTTTGGAGCGAAACGTTTTAAGAAAGGCTTGGGAGCGCACGTATACCCGGCTGAAGACAGCTCCTCTCTTCTTTGCTTCGTGAGCATCTCATCGAAGGCTCCTTAAGTTGGAAACCAATATGACATGTTGACACAAATATACTGTTTTAGCATTTGACTTGGAATTCAGCTTGTACTCTGCCACCATTAAGCATTTGAAGTATTTATGTGATGTCAAATTAGAAAAGGTCATTTATTTTTAATGATCATTAGGAATGTGGCCATTTATTTTTTATGCTCCACCTTATTTCAGAAAACTGGATTCAGGTAAGTGCTACCTCCTTTAATCCAATTCCTTCTCAGCCTGTGTCCCTTTTGTGTCAGAAACATTCAGTGATTTTAAAAGATACTCCTTAAGTTGTAATAATATTCAGTGAAATGTGCAACAATGCTGTAGAGTCAAAATGGAAGATTTTTCCCAAACAGGTAATGTTTGCCTCCTGGCCCTCTCCCCTCACATTCCTAGATATTGGTCCAAGGTTAGTTAAATCCTTAAGATAAGCATTTTATTATTATCTTTTCATCATTTTTCTTAATGTTACCTCTATAAAAGCACATCAAAATGGTGTAAGGACTATAATAATGAGAGATTTTTGGAATAAAGATATCACCAGGATGATTCTTCCAAATCAATGGAGAGCATTTCTAAACAATAAGTTCAGTGACAACTCATACTACCTTAGAAATACAGCACTGAGATATCAGTCTTTGAAAACATTAAAAAATAATAAAGCCAAATTGTAAATTAAATTTCTATACTTGGTCAACAGTTTGAACTTAGCAAGACCACCAGGGGGAGCAAGTTACTGGTCAAAGGAGGTGATAAACAGTTCCAGACTTTTAAAAGAAACCTAGCTCAAAAGAGCAAAAGTACACCACAATTGGTGAGAACAAAAACAAAGCAACACAGATCAAAATTACATGAACCTCTCACTCTCTAAAGTAATATCTTATTAAAATCAAATTGCTTTACTCTAGTTTCTGAAGTGCCATATTTATTCTGCTCTTTGTAATTTTTTTTCTAGTGAGGTATCCTATCTTCTGAAGTCCTTATGATCTGCATGCCAGCAGAACTTTGGGAAATACAATGACTACTTATTTAATGACACAATACATTCTAGGTCTGTATAATTACGAATAGAAAAAAATCTTGCAGTAGGAAGATTCTGCCTGCTTTAAAATATACAATATGGTTTAAAATATGGAGGAAGTCCTCAAAGATTTTACACTCAAATTAGGGGAAAGTAACAAAACAAAGTGGCTTCTAAGCAACCTGTGAGCAAATACTCTTAAGTCCTGTGATTGGGATTATTCAAGAATTCATTCATAAAAAAAGATTATTCATAAAAAATTTTAATAACTGTATACACATTTATAAATCATATTAACCTATATAAACATGAAGCATTTTGAGGGAAACAACTTACATCAGTATCATTTTGAATATTTAATATTGATATTGAACATAATAAAACCTTCATTTGATTTTACATAAGCTATTTATTGATTATATACAGAGCATATAATTCTTTGTTGTTGCTGCTGTTTTGTTTTATTTTATTTTATCTTATCTTTATTGTTGAAAGTATTACAGGTGTCCCATTTTTCCCCCCAGTTGACCCCCTCCACCTCGCTCCCACCCCCTCCCCAGGACTTCACCCCATTATTGACTGTGTCCAGGGGTTATGCATATATGCATATAACTTTTTTGGTAAATCTCTGCCCACCCTCCACCCCCCTTCCCTCTTTCCTCTGAAATATGATCATCTATTGCATGCATCAATGTCTCTGGATCTATTTAGTTTGTCAGATTCTTTTGTTCATTAGCTTCTTCTTAAAGAAGACCCTTCAGCATTTCCTGTAGTGCTGGTCTGGTGGTGATGATCTCCTTTAGCTTTTTCTTATCTGTGAAGCTCTTTATCTGACTTTCAATTCTAAATGCTAGCTTTGCTGGGTAGAGCAGTCTTGGTTGTAGTTCCATGTTTTTCATCACTTTGAATATTTCTTGCCACTCCCTTCTGGCCTGCAGTCTCTGTTGAGATACCAGCTGACAGTCATATGGGTGCCCCTTTGTAGGTAACTAACTGCTTTTCTCTTGCTGCTTTTAAGATTCTCTCTTTGTCTTTAGCCTTTGGCATTTTAATTATGATGTATCTTGCTGTGGGCCTCTTTGGGTTCCTCTTGCTTGGGACACTCTGTGCTTCCGGGACTTGTAAGTCTATTTCTTTCCCCAGGTAGGGGAAGTTTTCTGTTATTATTTTTTCAAATAGGTTTTCAATTTCTTGCTCTCTTCCCCTTCTGATACCCCAATAATACAAATGTTGGCCTCTTGAAGTTGTCCCAGATGTTCCTTATACGATCTTCATATTTCTGGATTCTTTTTTCTTTTTGCTCTTCTGGTTGGGTATTTTTTGTTTCCTCATGTTCCAAATTGCTGATTTGATTCTCAGTGTCCTCTACTCTACTGTTGATTCCTTGTAAATTATTCTTCATTTCAGTTCGTTTTGACTTCATTTCAAATTGGAACTTTATTAAGTCATCAATTTTTTCTCAATTCTTTTCATACTACTCTTACTAATATGCTTGAGCATCCTTATAAACAAAATTCTGAACTCTGAATCTGTTAGCTTGCTTGGATCTATTTCATTTAGTTCCTCTTCTAGAGATTTCTTCTGTTCTTTCCTTTGGGACATGTTTCTTTGCCTCCACATTTTGGCTGCTTCCAGGTGTTTGTTTCTATGTATTAGGTAGAGTTGCTATGTCTCCTGGAATTTGTAGAGTGGCTTTGTGTAGTAGGTGTCCTGCAGGGTCCAGTGGCTCAGTCTCCCCAGTCACCTGAGCTGGGCCTTCCAGGTGCTCCCCTGTGTGGGCTGTGTGCACTGTCCTGTTGTAGTTGAGCCTTGGTTGCTGTTGGTGTCCCTGGGAGGAATTGACCCCAGGCCAATCGGCTGTGAGGACCAGCTGCCACCATAGCCAAAGAGCTGCTGTGCTGGAGACACCCCTATGGAGCAGGATTTACTTCAGTGGGGTTTGGTGTTCACCAAGTGCTCCCCTTGAGTGTCACTCGTGGATGTGGTAGGGTTGTAATCCAACGTGGTGGAGTCTAACCACCAAGTGCACTGTCTCTGGGGCCTCCTAGTGGGTGCAAAGTCAGCCTGTGCCAGTGCCTTGCCCAGGGCCACCCAGCATGAGCTACACAGCAAACCGTAGTTGGCTGCTACTTGTGCTGGGCTTGGCGGTGTCCAGGAGAGGCCAAGCTATGAGCCAATGCAGCTGCCACTAGTGCCAGGCCTGGGGCCGCTTATCAAGCCGTATGGGGCCCGCTGCTGCTTGTTTGAGAGATTTTAGGAAAGTCCTAAGCATGAGGCTGGAGAGGCCCCTTGCACAGAAAAGCCCCTGGAAATGGCCTGGATGAGCAGCAGGTGGGGAGGGGCGGGGCCTCCGGGAATCACGGGGCGGGGCCAAAGGTGGGAGCCAGGTGCTGGCCACTCAAAGATGGCGCCTGCCTGCCGGCTGCGTGCGGGGAGGGCTCGCCACAGGAGCCATGGCCTCCGCCAGCCCTTCTGCCCGGGAGGAAGCCGCCCTCCGCCTCTCGCCCGGATCTCAGGCAGGTCAGTTCCCCCCGAGTGTCCCGGGTCCTTTCAGGCTGCTGCCCGGCGCTGGGCTCAGAGGGAGCGTCCGAGTGAGTCCGTGCCGGGCCCTTTAGAGGAGCTGCTGGGGCTCCCGCAGCCTCCGCGACCCTCAGGGACAGTTGCCACTGGTTTCACAGCCTGGAGTTGTGGGGACGTCTCTTCCCGGCCTGGAGCCCTGGGCTGGGGGCCTGCTGTGGGGCTGGGACCCCTCACTCCTCCGGGGAACCTCCACCGCCGAGATTCCCTCCTGGGTTTAACCCGCGGCACCACGTGTGGGCCTGCAGCTGAGTCTCCACGATTAACCCCCATCCGTCCGCCTCTCCGCCCCTCCTACGGGTCTCGGTGCTGCTTCAGGTCCCTGGTTGTGGGGCTTTTGTTCAGCCAGATCTCAGGAGGCTCTGAGTGATGGTGGTTCTGTATTTTAGTTGTAATTTTGATGTGGTTGCGGAGGCGGCGGGTGCGGCAGTTACCTACGCCCCATCTTGTTTCCTCTCCAGAGCATATAATTCTTAAAACTAATGTGGCCCCATTCTCCTGAGTCTAAGGGGAAAGAAAAACATTAACACATAATTGCTCCAACATATGATTATATAACATGCAAATGTTATAAGAAAGCAGTGTATGCAGGATTCTAACTTTGGTTCAGTACTTAGGGAAATCTTCTCAGAGGAAGTGGTGATGTGTATATAGACAGTAAAAATTTATCCATGTGAATCATGGGAAGGGAAATGGGGAGGAAGGAAGAATAGTTCAGTTATAGGGAACAGAAGCTTTGGGAGATTTACAGAGAGATCTTCACATGCTTGAGCTGAGAGGTGCCTGATGGCGGGTGTTGAGTGATCAAGGGATTCAGGGTGGCTGGGGAAGACACCTGGGCTGGGCCTGATTCCCTAGCTGAATTACAAGAAAATTTCCTATAAATTTATAATATGGCTAATTGTTTTGTATTCCACAGGCAATTCTCTGTAATTAGTGAAGGAGGCCAGTACACTTGGTATTGATAATAGCTGATGTGATAAAGAGACAATTTAAGATGATATATTGTTCAGGGCTTTCCAGAGCATATGTGAGTGTGCACAGGCATGTGTGTGTGTGTGTGTGTGTGTGTGTGTAGAGAAAGAGAGAAAGAGGGAGTGGGGGAGATTGTGGAGACTATTCAGAGTATACTACCAGCAGGCTAGAGAAGCAGGGAAGAGTTGCAGTTCATCCAAAGGCAGTCTGTTGACAGAAGTCTCCTTTCAGAGGAGATGGGTCTTTCTCTCAAGTCCTTCAACTGATTGCATGAGGCCCACTCACATTATGGAGGACAATCTGCTCTACTCAGAGTTTACTTATTTAAATGTTATTTCCATCCCCACCTTCATAGGAATATGTAGAATGGTGTTTGACT
Source organism: Miniopterus schreibersii (assembly GCF_964146895.1). NCBI lineage: Eukaryota > Metazoa > Chordata > Mammalia > Chiroptera > Miniopteridae > Miniopterus > Miniopterus schreibersii. Next base: position 58,724,597 of record NC_138107.1, read on the forward strand.
GAATATGAGGTCACTCTAGCCTAGCCAAGTTGACATGTAAAATTAACCATTACAAATGGTCTTCACAGCTTCCAAGACAAAAGGAGAATATTTTGTAGAAAATATACCTTTCTGATTAAATTAATTGCTCCTCAGTGCACTCTTTTGCTTATCACTGTCTTGTGGCCACAGAATTCAGATATATTCTGTGAAAGCTTTAGGAATCTGGCTGAGAGGAATTTATGTGTGTAACTATATAGGAACGTCAATTGGTTTGGAATTAATGCAGTGAGCCAGTGGGTCAACACCTGAAATATTTTACTTTGGACATAAAAATTATATCAGTTGATAAGGCTTTTTTTCTGGGGGCTAAGCTAGCTTTCTGCTTGTGCTGCTACTGAAGTTACAAGCAAGAGTCTGAAAAACAACATCAAGCCATGTTGTGAGAAATGCCTTGGGTTTAGATCTGATTTACCGATACCCTGTAACTAATCTGCTATACAGTACATTTTCAAAGACTGAGAGCCCTCTGGCCTAGTTATTATTGATATTGAAATAGAAAATAACTAGAGTAGACAAGCTCTGTTATGCATAAAGAGAATAGATAACTGGAAAAGACAGTACATTTTTTATATATCTGTAAAAGCCTAGAAAGTATATTTTAATACTTTTGTCACAAAATTTTATAAGTCATAGTTTTCAAGCTCTACTTATTTCTTAAATTTTTAAAATTGCCTTTGTAAAAATCAGTATGTAAATTATAAAAATACTGAAAATTGGAAGAAAAGGATTCATTGTTCACAGTTACTAACTATTCTGATCTTTTAATTTTCATATATTTTGTTGTGGTTTCAATAATTTATAATTTTGCATGCTGCTTTTTAAAATTTATCATCACATAAATACTATTTTTATTTTATGATGCATAGTATATACTGAAGACATTTGTTAAATACGTGACTCAATTATGTAAAGTCATTGTAGAAAATGCATATTGAAATTCACCATAAAAACATAAGTTTAGGCTAATTAATAAAGCAAATATATCACAATTACATAACCATTTCCATATTACCCAGCATTTAGATTATTTTTAGTATTTTCTTTTATAAATAATAATGTGGTGAGCATCTTCAAATGTAAACTTTTTCTACTTCAAGATTGTTTTCTTAGGTAAATTTGTAGAAATGATAATATGCTGTACTATTCTTTTATCAGTCAAAGATATAATCATTTTCCAAGGAAAAAAATTCAAACACCCATTCAGTCATTAGAGAGAAATGGCAAATTCCTTGCATTGTAAAATTTTAGGTCAGAACATGTTTTATTATTTTATAAAATGAACAATGATTGGTGTGAGAAAAGGTACACTCTTTTGAGGATGTAGAAATCAATGGAAAAATTTTTATATTTCTTTTTTTCTAGTATTTTTCAGATACCTCTTATTGCCCCAGTATCCCTCCCCGTTTGGAACCTAACTTCTGGAGTTCAGAAACTGAAACAAATAAAAACTACAAAATTTTACAAAGCATTTTAAAAGCAAATATTTTGACCTAACTATTACTGTGGATTACCCAAACTATAGCTCCCCCCCCCCCATACAGAAACTTATAGTTGGTAGTACTGAAAATAAGGGGGAGATGAACAATGAAGTATGGTAAGTACACTTTTAATAAAATTGATTGGCTTAGATTGAAATGATATATAATTTAGATGTACTCAACCAAGAGTTCACAAGAAAGATAACAGTGTTCTGGACATCTCTACTGTTCTTCATCTGTGTTCACAATAGCATATTGCCCAGGGAGAAACAATGCTAATACAACTAGTGATGCATTCCTCAGGCCCCAAGCAGATGTGCATAATATTAGAAAAATGCTGTCGTGGGAGTTTAGGTTATACAACACATAGAAAATATCAATCTGAAAGCATAAATAAATGGGCCCAACTGCTAAAAGGGTTGGAGAAACAACTTAAGGGCAGGCATTAAAACTAAACTTGCCAAGAGGATGCAAATAAGCACCTTTTGTCACCTGTGTGCAGTATCAAGCGTTGGGAACAGCCCGAATCCTACCTCTGTCTTCCCTCAGTCATCCACCTATGCACTTTTCCACAGCCCTGGGCTTTATTTGGCATACTTTCCCTTTGAAATATTTTCCTTATCTATTTCCTTAGACTCATCTCCATGAGACTGGCTCTCCATTTTTCTGTTGCCCCAGATAATTCTCCTATTTTATGACTAATCTCTCTCTAGAAAATAAAAAAACAATACAAATATGACACTTAAGCATAGAGAAGCTGCAGAGGTTTCAGGAACCTAATGAAGTTTTCAGTTATTGTTATTGGACTAAAAGTCTTGCTATTATTTGTGTTATAAACAGCCTATTACCAGGATTTCTCCTTAAAAAATAATAGATGTAAGATGAAAACAAATGTTTATTGTTAGACTTTTATTGTGTAAAAGTACAGACAGATATGCAGTAGTGGTCCTCAAAATTTTCTGTGCTTAAGAATGAGAAGTCTCCTAGGGCCCTGCTCCAGGAAATGTGGTCCATGGACCAGCAGCATCAACATCATCTGAGAACTTGTTAGAACTGCTGATTTTAGAGCTTCACTCCAGACCTACTCAATCTGCATTTTAACAAGATTCCAGGTGATCCTTATGCATGTTAAAGTTTGAAACATGATGTGTGGTTCCATTTATATGAATTGTCCAGAAAACACACACACACACAGAGACATATAGTAGAATGATTGTCTGGAGCATGGAGTGGGAATGGGGATTAACTGTAAAAGGATGTGAGGGATCTTACTGGGATGATACAAATTCTTCAAAACTGATTCATGTTGATGGTGGCACAGGTACATAAAATTTCTAAAAAATCATTGAATTGTACATTAGAAGTGAGTGCATTATATGATGTGCAAAATATGACTCAATGAAGTTGAAAAAAGAAAAACATGTTTGTCAAAATGCAGATTCCTGGGTATTACCTTAGATCCCATGTGATTCTATCTAGTTTGTGGACTCTCAATTGAGAAATGTTGATCTAAAAGGAATAACCCAACCTCCACAGCCCACCCAATCCTGAGTTCAACTTCACTACTTCCTCTCCTTCACGTGTCCTGGAGAATTCCAAGGTCATCGCATGCAGCTCTATACTTTGTTTCATTTCTGGGCAATATTCTGTAGTATGCTGAGTACCCTTTAACTATATCCATTGTGATGGAGATTTGTTTCCAATAATACAAGAAATGTTTCAGTTGTGTTTGTTTGTTTGTTTTTATATGCCTCTATGTCAGCAATTTTCAACTGGTGTGCCACAGAATTTTAGTGTGAAAAAGGTTGAAAATCGCTACTCTTATATACACGTGCAAGTCTTTCATCAGGATAGGTACATAGAAGTAGAAGTTGAATCTGTCTGAAAATTTACAGTTATAACAAATGTTGAAATGATCTAAAAAAAAACAACCAATTTACCCACCATCAATACAGTTTAAGGATGGCCATTTTTTCAAGATAAATGATTAATAAGTGCAATCAGTCTTTTCCATTTTACATAGGTATTGGGCAGAAAAACAGAGTTTATTATTATTTTTGTTTGTATTTCTTTAAATGTTAGTGAGATTGGGCATAATTTCAATGTTTTTCTCATTCTGTGTCCTTGCCTATTTTTTTGTCATTTCTCATTTATTCATATAAACTATTTATTGTGGTTAACTAATCCCATGCTTCTTCTAAAAACTAACACTGAAAATTATCTCCCCCAATATTTTCTTTACATTTGCATCATGCAAATGGTATCTGTTATTATTCCAGTTTTAAAATGTTTATGTAATTATGTTTATCAGTCTTTATTTGTATGTTAGTTAGGAATAGGATTTCCACATAGATATGTATTAGTCCCAGTAGCACTTATTAATTAATTACTCTTCTTCCTACTGGAAAAAAAAATTCATCAAATTTTATACATTTCTGGGCTTTTAATTTTGTTCTGTTATTTTATATCTATTACTTCTCCAGTACTGATAGTTTTTATACTGCTATTTCATAATATATTTTAATATTAGATGGAGCTAGTTCTCCCTCACTACTATTCTTCCGTAGATTTTTCCTGTCTAGTAAAAATATTCAATTTAAACTGCCTTTCGTGAATAAACAAAACTTTTTCTATTCCAGCCCTTCCTCCTTTTCACTTTCCTTCCTTTTTTACAAAAAGTCACTGTTAATGAGGTATAGAGTGTTATTACACACGTTTGTATTTCCAACTTTGTGGAATACAAGAATGGTTGTATTGTACACTGATTAGGGAAAGTGTGTTTTCTTCTGAGACTTACAAATGCTGTGGCTGCTCTCGCATGCAGCACATTTTCAGTTTCCCCAACAGATCCATCACATATCTTTGCCACCCTAACTGTTTAATTTCAGATGACTTCCCATACGAACCCTGAATTGCTCACTATAAAGGATGGGTTTATTTGCTCAGTTTCCTAACTAAATCGTATATCTACAGTGGGTATGCAATCATTTTTTTTTTTAATGTAGAAGTTTTACTATACAGATTGCTTTGCTATATTTGTTTTGAAAACAAATTTGTTCCAAAGCAATTGATATAGTAAGAAATAATTGGAGCATAACCCGAATTCTGCAAAGCAACTGATACAGTAAGAAATAATTGGAGCATAATATGAATTCTGCATTTGCCTTTGTGCAATTTTCTCCAAAAGAAACACTAGGTAATGTGAAAAATGGACTCAGCTGAATGGAGCTATGAAGGGGTACACCAAACATACATATGCACATCTCAGCCATATACTTGTTTCCACATGTCTGAGAGACACTCATTAGCATTAGACACTACAACTCTCTCTCCTAATGCAGGCTAACTTCCACCATTTCACAAAGGCTCACAAGCTGAAAACCTTCTTATGCTCACTGTTACAAGTAAACTTCAGGTATTTTTGAAGCTACAACACCATATTTATTGAAGTATTTATGTATTTCTTCACAATTTTAGCTTTTTAAAATGTACTACCTCAAATTATAGTAGAACTAAATGTATTACCAAGGGTAAAATGAACTCAGAGTATTGCATGCTATAGTATGCCCTCAATTTTCACAGGGTAAAGATGTTGAAAACTTTTTATATAAAACTTGGAAAAATGACAACCTTTTTTTTTTAGAATCTTTTTTTTTTTAGTTATTGTAATTTAAAAACTTATTGTTATTGCTTCCTAACTGTTCACCACTGTGATGATGAAGGGGCAGTAATACTCTAAAATAGTAAAGTAGGATTCCCTCCAAAAATTTTTGTAGTTTGTTCAGTTTTATTGAGACAGATCTTATTTCCAGTGAAATTTTACCAGTGCAAAATCCTGGGAAAAACTCTGAAGACTCCAATTTATCCACATGCCCCTCAAAATTCTGGGATATGCTACATAAACCTTAAATTCCTTGTGCTTGTTTATTTACTATTTAAGCAAGACCTACAACACTTGCCAGTTCCAGTGATCACATAAAGATTAATTTTGGGGAGATTTATTGCTTAATATTTTAAAAGTAACTGAAGATTCAAAATCAATCATCTAACTTTCTACCTTAGAAAACTAAAAAAAGAAGAGCACATTAAATCCAAAGTAAGCAAAAGAAGTAATAAGAATTAGAGAAAACTTCTAAATACAAAATAAGCAGGTCCTGGGGATATAATGAACAACAGGGTTACTATAGTTAATAATACTGTATTGTCTATAGGAAAGTTGCTGAGAGGGTAGATCTTAAAAGTTCTTGTAATACACAGCCAAAAACAGTGACTGCGGGAGGTGATGGCTAGTACATGGCCTGCACCGGTGATGGAAAGTAGACCTTCAACCCTATCTTCAGATCTTCTAGAGTGTATTCTGAATATGCTTTTGAATTTATTTTAAATAGAATGCAGATGGTTGGACATTTAGTGAGTAGAAAATTTTATAGACACATTATTCCATTATATAAATCACCAGGGAGCATGCTTCTCATCCTAAGGCCTTTTTAAATCATTTGCTATAATTACAATTATCTTTTTTTTTTTTTTTAGTTCATTGCATGCAATGATGGGTATTGCTTTGCTAATTAGCAAGATTATTTACCATGGAAGATATAAAAAATGCCTTTCTTATTGTATCTTGGGAATGCTGGGAAATGACTATTATAGCAAGATTCACATTTGCCTACTGACTTTATTAACCCTCTAATTTTTTCCTCCTTATTGAATCATTAAAAAAAATCAGAATCCAGACAACTTGTATTTGTTTAGGTACAAGGAAGCTGTTTGCACATTATTGGATTAACAATAAGATAATGTCTTTCTGTTATTTTTATTTTGGGATTCAATTTTATTAGGGTAATGTAGGGAGAGACATATGGATTCATTTCACAAAGTATCTTGTTTTTTTTTACTCATCTTAAATGAGTGCAGTAAAAATAATTACAACTTTTCACAGTCTTGTGGTATTGTTTAAACTGATCATTAGGGATTCATGATTCAATTTGTGTTCTGCTTTTGTTATTTCCACCTATATGACTTCAAATGAATTTATCATGCGTTTCAAACAATGAAAATTAACATAGAGATCGTCCAGTCTGTCACATACCAAAATGTGTTTGCCAAGTTTTGTTACCCAAACATTTTAACGACAGAATCTATATGTGAACAACTTCTATTAACATGCTGAACTACTTTGGAGAACACAAGTATAGCTCAACTTTTTCTTCTAGTCAAAACTGGCTCTAAAATGAACTATTTTATTTCTGTCAGTAATATCACCCTTCTTTCATTTCCTCAAGGTAGAATCCTTATGTTATTGTAGATACTAAGGCAGAAAGCTTAGATCTTTTAGTCAAAGACTATTGATTCACTATATTTCCTAATTCCACTGAATCCATTTTGTAGAATACACACATACAAAAGTTATTAAAAAGCATCATTTTTTGATAGGGGCAGGATAAGAAATATCATACTCAGTGCATGTTGCTAATTCTAGGGGTAAAATTACCTATTATTAGTTTTTTGAGGCTACTTACTAATAGGATGAAGACATAGAGTTAATCATCAGGAAGCAAACTGCAGGACAGATAATCAGTATAAATGAGCTGTATACTGTGGGGTACGTCAACTAAGAAATTTGCATGCATGATTATAAGTATTTATTCAACACTCCTCAAGTCAGAAAGACTTTAGCTATTAAATACAAAGTAGAGGTCACACAAAGCAGACTCTCTATTTTGAAATTTCAGTTTCTATCACCACTTAGATCAGATATATTTATTTTAGTCCTAATTTACATTGATAATTGCCAAAGTTGCATCAATTATCAATTGATCACCCATGCACTGTAATTTTGAACTGGTACCTCAGAGTAAGGACGAGGTTATATACTTTCGTACTAGTGTTTCCTCCACTGTAGTTAGGTTTCTTTTTTCTTTTTCTGGAGCATACATTGGTCTTCTGATTTTGTTTTTCTGGGCCTGATCTCTTTGCATCTTGAAATGTCAAAACTATGATCAGATTCCAGAGGGTGATGATCTTACCCATATGCTCTTTAGGTCAAAATGAGAGTCCCTTCCACCAACAACCGTACCAAAGCTACTGCGTTATAGCAATCATTTGAAATTTTTTATTTTTACTCAAAATAGTCAACCTGTTGCATGCTATACATACATTCTTTCTACCTAAAAAATTAAATAAATAAAAATAAAAATTAGTAAACAAATGAATCAATAATAGAAAACCAACCAATCTATTGTTAGCACTTTTAGACTCTCATTCTGTCATCAGTTTCTATTATGGTATAACAAATTACCCCAAAACTTAGTTGTTTAAAAGAACAATCATTATCTCACACAATTTCAAGAGTCAGGAACCTGGTTCTGGTTCAGAGCCATTCATGAGGCTGTAGTCAGGATACTGGCAAGATCCATAGTCATCTAAAGGCTTGACTGGGGTTGGAGAATGTGCTCCACGAAGGCTCACGTAGCTGCTGGACAGAGGCTTCCATTTCCAGCTGGCTTTTGGCTGGTGGCCTCAATTTCTTCTCACATGAGCACCCCAGGGGTGCTCCTGACAGGGCAGCTATTCTGAGAGAGAAAGCAAGGAAGAATTCACAATGTCTTTTTATGATGTAGTCTCAGAAGTGATATACCGCCACTTTTACTTTATTCTGTGGGTTAGAATACATTCAGAGAGTCATTAAGGCTATCTGGCTCCACAAGAGGGGAATTAGGCTCCACCTCTTGAAGGAAGGGGTATTAAATTCTGGGTACATTTCAAAATCACTGTAACCTCTAATATATGGAGTGCTACAATGGATTTCTGGTAGACCTCTCTGACCTTACAATTTTCTTTCTTTAAATCCAATTGGATGAGAATTATCAATCTAAGAATTACATCTCCCTCATATTACTTCACTGCTCAACAACTTGCAGAAATTTCCTGTATCTCCTGCATCATGCTCAATCCCATGTTTAATTTCTAACTTCGCCCATAACATTCTTTTAAATTAAAAACCGAATATGAACCGAATCTTGTTATAATATCTCATTTAGCATTAAAACATTCTAGACTCCAGATGCCATAATTTCCATAGTACGCTACAAAAATCAGGCTCTTTGCCATCAATCTAAATGTCATCTCCCTCCCTCCTTTTCTCTTTTACCTTCTGAAATTCCCCTGCATATTGTTCCAGGACTAGCTCAAGTCTTACATCTTCCATAATCCCTCACTGTTCTCTCACCAGCTTTCCTCACCACTTCTGTTCTCTAAATCCACAGCTGTTCTCAGGTTGTTTCAGCTATGGTTGTGCAGTTCACTCCAACAGGGTCGTAAGCTTCTCAAGAGAGAAACCATTTCTTATTCTTTTTAGTTTCCATAGATTCTTACATGACTTGGGAAGTATAGCAAATACTCAACAAATGTTTGCTGCTTTATTTCTTTTGAATATGAGATTGAGGAATGCTTTTGATATACTTTATGTACAAATACCTAAAAATATAGGAGAAAGAAAAAAAGAAAAAATCTTATCATTTTTCCTGTATATGTATTCTTTTTTAAAAATTCAAATGCACATCCAAAAGTTATCTTATGATTCCAGACTTCATTTAAAATTGGAAAATAATCCATGGTAGCAAAAACTCCATTTGCAGGCATGACATTCACAGTATTAGAACTTATCCTGATTATGATTGAACCAAAATAGCTTTTTTGGTCTTACTTTTCTTTAAAATATGGTTATTAACATTAAAGGAACCATAAGGAATATATTATTTCTTCTATATTTGCTCTGGGTACTTTAAAATGTAGAACAATTTGATTTTTACAAAGGATTAATTCTTCATAAATTAGTTTTTTTCAGTTCAAAGGGAGTTCTTCTGTTAAAAATGTCTATTTCCAGAGAGTCTTTTTTTGGAATGTCTTTAAAAGTATTAGCTGTTGTAGTGCTATTTTTAAAAAAATTAATTAAATACAGTATTTTATATTTTCTCTTGTTCCTTTTCAAATTGTTTAAATCTTCCTCTTGTGTAAGTGGTAATTATAGAGGGAAATATTTTTGACATCATTTTGGTTTTAAATTTTTTTTATAATGAAACATTTTAAACCATTCTTGAGCTATGATTGACATATAAAAATCCCCACATATTTAATGTATTTAACTAGATGAATTTGGAGATAAGTGTGAAGATAAGTCTGGGAAAACATCAGCACCATCTATGCCGTGAACATATCCTTTACTTCCAAATGCTTTCCCCCACCCTCTTTCGTTGTTATCATTATTATCATTATTATTTTGTGATAACACTTATAAGATCTAATGAAACATTTCGAATGTAAACAAAAATTATGAGTATAATGAACGTCCCTTTACTATTTTAACTTCAACAAATCACTTTACTTTATATCCTCATATTTTCCTTAGTGAAGACCTTAGGGAGATTATTTCTACAATAGACTTCTATTGTTTACCGGAGAGGTTTCCTGAGCTTTGGAACCTTCTTTCTCCTGTGTCTGTATAAAATGGGAGGTAAGAACTGAGAGCATCATGCCTCTACTTCCTAACCTTCAGATGGAATACTGAATCCTGGGGAGGTTCAGTTTCTAACTTCTCTATAGTCAAATAACTAGTTTGCAAAATTGGAAGGGCAGTCTAGATTTCCTGCTCCACCATTTTTTGCTTCCTATTTGCTCTGGTGAAGAGTTTTAGAGAAGTTCACCAGCAGAACATGGCTTTGGAAATAAACAAAGAGACACCATTGGAATCACTTTGCCTAAACTACCCATTCCAGCTGTTGTTCCATCAGCAGCTTAAACCAATGAAGACAATTACATGTCTTTCTCCCCACTGTATTTGTGGCCTGCTTGTTCTTTTTGGTAATAATTTTTCTAGTTGATTCTATTGGGAATTTTTATACAATGATATCATTTCTAAATTATGATAATTATGTATAACCATGTCAAAGTTTTATATACTTGTTGTTTTTCCTTAATTCTAAGTGTATCAACTAGCATCTCTAGAATTATGATAAATTAGACAATGCCTCTTGTTCATAATTTTACTTTTATTGTTTGATCCTTAAAAGTGATGCTAGATTTATATACATATGATTGGGTCTATTCTTCATAGTTTATTAGAAATTTTCAGCTAAAATAAATATGAAACTTTAAATTAACTGCTTTATTTAACATCCATAGTAATGATTATGTGATTTAGCATTTAAATTTAGTAAATTGTATTTCTAGACTATTACCACTGCATTCTTGGTATATGCTCTCTTTCTCATTGTGTATTTTTGTTTACTGCTTTGATGAAATAGTTTTGCTAATGTTTATGACATTTACATTAATATTTATAAATAAGATTTATATATTGTTCTAAACAATTGTTGCATTTGTTAAGTATTTTGTTATTGAATTTAACAAAAACTTATATGGCACTCTGCACAAAGCACTGTCCCAAATTCTTTACAAATATTTATTTATTTAGTCCTCACGATAGACTTATGAGGCAAATACTATCAGAATCTTCATGTTTTAAATTATAAAATAGAGGCACAGAGAGGTTAAGTAACTCCAATAAAGTTCGTTGAAGGTAGGTTTTGAACCCAGACAGTTTACAAGTAAAACAAGAAAGGGGGATTTTCTTCTTTCTTTTCACAGTCATTTGAAAGACTTACTCTGTACAATTGCCTGGTGTATGTTTGGAGATAATAGCTCACTGAGAATTTTCCTAAGGCCCTGAGCATATTTACATTTTCACAGAAAAAATATATTTGTCAGATTTTCAATTTTTTGTATACATAAAAAGAAAGTAATCACATAATTATTTTAATTCCTATGCCCTTGGTTATTTCCACATTCTAATTTTATATATTGCTTTTTAGCTTTCACTTTTTTTTTTTTTGAGTAGGGAACTAATGACTTCCCTAGAATGCACTTTCTCTACAAAGAATCGGTTCTTGGCCTATTTATTAGTCTGCTCTTAACTATTGATAAATTCATTAATTTCCAGCAGCAAATCTTCATTTTTCCTTGGAGCGAGTCCAGAAGGCTTGATCCTTCCCCTAGCTACTTTCTTTCTGTGTTTGCTGATGTAATCTGTCTCCTCAGTTGAGGTCAGCTTTTTGTAAGCTCCTCCATTGTTTTATCTTCTTCTGTGGTACAAATATCTGTGTGGCGCAATAGTTAATTGCCAAAAAACTCTTGGCCGTATTTCCCTATTAAATATATCCTACCTCCCGAGAAATCCAAAGAGCCCCTGAATGTACCTTTAATGAACCACATGTGTGCACACTAATTAATAAGAAATTATGGCAGCTACTTGCACCTTTATCATTGTCCCGGTTCATTTAGAATGCAGCTGATGAACACAGATTAAGTGAATTGTCAATGACACTTATAAAAACACCTGATATAGATCTTAAAAATGATTAGTATTTATAAATTTGAGGATGACCCTCAGATAAACTTATCCACAGAAACAGTAATCGTCATATTATCCTAAGACTTTCTTTTGTTTGCCTGTGGTGCCCTTGTATTATCATAACCAACTTGACTCATTAGCATGGGGACTTTTAAAATGAATCCTGAGATGATTCTGACCCCCAGTGAGGTTAATAACTTACAGTTGGTGCTAGCTGATATTTTTAGAGTTGGTGCTTCCTCTATGTGCCTGACATTCTTCAAGGAAGTTTGATACATTCTACTCCCGTCAAAGAACTGGGTCATACTCATCTTCCCGAGGCTTCTAGTATCATAAAGAGTTGAGAGTCAAGTTTGTCCCCAGCCCTAGAGAAGACAATTATACCATTTAAATATTGAAACCTTTCATGTATTTCATATCTTTACTCACCATTTTATGGACAGCTGAAATTAGAGGAGGATAATTTCAAATTAATTAAACTCCAAAAGGCATATGAAGGCAGTATTTACATTGCATCAGTAAAAGATCATAACATGCAAGTCTAGTACTAAAAACACTTGCTCTCCAGCAAATGGTTTAATTGTCCTGATTTGGTATACAGTGTACTGATCCATTTTAGGTCAATTATTCAAAGTAAAACAAAGCCTACATATCTATGTTTCCTTATTTCTTACATATCATTATGATGTAACAGAGGCCGATGGCAATTATTTCATTAATCGATAACTCTTTAATGTGCTGTCATTGATTGGAGAAAGTGTGATTTTTTCTGGACTTCTTACCCAGGAGAGTTTTTGGTAACTCTCTTTTATTGTGAAGAATTTTAATACAGCTCACACACTATTGATAGCCCCCCCAAAATTAATCCTGGCTGGGGAATTCATTTGGAATTTCTTCTTCCACATTATAGGTATTAGGAAGTCTGTAAGTCCAAAGTTCTCAAGGTTTAACTGGAAGGATGCTGGGGTAACAACTCAAGAACAGAAGAAAGTGAAAGTAGACTCTGTGAGCTAGTTCTGTGGGTTTCAGCATACTCAGTAAAAGGTCAATGGTTTCAGTGAATTTGGATCTACATGGTGTTAAATGAACAGATCTAACAATTTAAAAAATATAAAGTTTGTTCTAATTAGAGCGTCCACTTTCTGTATCCATCACAAGTCTGATCTCACAACAGGGGCAGAGTTTATAGATTCTCTCTACATCCTCATTTATACTAAATTGTCAGTCATATAAACAAAGGATGAGTAAGGTGTTTTATTCAGGTAACAAAAGGATTTAAAAAACTTTTGTTTTTTAGAGGTAGTACAGATAGTTTTATCAAATGAATATAATGATCATGTGCAATGGACTGTCAGAGCTTATTAACTCAAAATCTCTTACATAATTATCATTTACATAGATTAGCTAAATGGATGCTTAAATAAGTGAACAACAATTGAACCATTTATAACTTGGGGAGTATTATTATTTGGGTACTCCTGCATAGGTGTAGCAGGCCACTGGCTAGACTTGTCTGAGAAAGTAAACATAGTCTCCTGCTCCCATAGTGAACATAATAATTATATGAAACTTATAATCAGAGAAATTAAAGACTAGAAGTTGATAAGAGCCCCCAATTTCAGAACTAACATTTCATCTAGCCTTTCTCAAACTCGTTTTTAATTTGACTAAGAGAATTTGAATTCATTGGGGCTTTGGAGCTCACAAACAGAAAATTATACTTTTGCTGAATCAGTCAATGAGTTTATAGCCTAGGCCACCTGAATTGTCCATCTTGGACTCTGTTTTGCACCTTGGTTTTAAAATAAATATTGTATAATGTTTGAAATAAAGGCTGCCTGCATTTATGACTCAGTCTGATCCTCAGTATTTGCCTCCATCAGTTGTTCTTGTCTGATTCATCCTAAGAATGGCGAACACACCTGAGCTTACTGTTAGCCCCAGCTCTGAGGATTAGACCCTAATTCATGTAACCTAGAAGCATTCACATAAAGGAGACTTATACCTACTGATAACTAGGGTCATGGTTATAGACAGTGAGTACGCATTTATTTTATACTTATATTTATTTGTAATCTAAAATATTATTTTATTTTCCAAATACTCATATATGAAACAGAGTACTTATTAACACTTTGAACAAAATTTCCCATTTGAGCACTAATTGTTCATGAGTGTTGCATCCTGCAAGTGTGATGCTTGTATGTGTTTTTCACTGTCAGGGGCCAGGGTCTGGCAATGCTGGAATTTTCTGTGTTGATTTTTTTGGTGATGATGTGGTAATAATACTTGGCAAAGGGTCTCATTTGTCCTAGTATAGGCTACCTAATCTAGCATCACTGGTATTTATACAACACACTTTCTTTCAGAGTTATGGTGTCAGACAAAGGGGAGAAGTTATTGAGGGGTTGATAGTAGGACACTGGGAACCTGGTAAGACTGGGGATCATCATGCCCCTCAAGGGTCAGGCAATCAGAAATTCTCATCTTAGAATCTCTGAGTTGACTTTGGTAGGCCACACTTTTTGGAAATTCTAAAAAGGCAATCTTTATCTTATTTCCACATGATGACATAGAAGTGCTTCCTTCTCTCTCTCTTTCTTTCATATTTATTTGCTCTAAAGAACATTATATTTTAGCTTGCTTTAATAAAAATAAATAATAAAAAGATTTTCTATCTTAATCTAAAGTAAACTTTATTTTTAAAGATCTTAATAATGGAGCAATGTGGGCATTATGTTAATAAATGATAATAATAATATACCAATGTTTAAGAATACAGAACTATTTTAATGAATTACAGAGAAAATTACATAAACAGTTTTTTTTGAATATGCAGTTTTAAGAATAGGAAAACATTTATTCACTTTAAGAATGACCAATTCTGATGTTTATATAATATGGAAATTGCTGATTACTTAAAAACAGAGAGAGAGGGAGAATGAATTTCTATCAATCATATTAAGCACCTTTCTAAAATTTTCAAATGCTGAAATAAAAATTGAGTCCGTCATTTATCAAAGAGCATGTTTGGGTGAGTGAATTAATGCCACTTATCTGAGTCACTCTGAGTGCAGTTTGTTCCTGTGGCAGGAAGAAGGGAAGACTAAACAAAAGCTATTATCACATGCCAAGTGTCACAGAAGAGATCACATTTTCACATGTGCAGTTTGTCCCCAAGATACGATCGAAAAGTTTGCAGTCCAAAAAGTAATTTTTGTCTGGTTACTTGAATGTCTCCTGATGTATTACTCATGCATAATGGTGATTTTTGTGCTAATAGTGTCAATGATGGTATTTTTACATGTAGAATTGAAGGCAGGGTGGCAAAGAGGTCATGAACATTGGTGAGTTTTTGTCAAAACAGAAGCTAAACCCAAAGTTTCTGGCTGCCACTCATATGATTAGAACACACTAGGCCTCCAGGAACACATCCAGGACGTTGTTTTCAAGCCTGGCCGCTCTGCATTCATTAAAGTCTAAACTTTGGCAAGCACCTTGAAGAGCATTCTTTCTCGAACATGGGAGACAGCGAGAAGGCGAGAAGGAGGAAATCTATTTCAGGATTGAAAATGGGCTTTCTTCTCTGGTATTTCTGCATGATATTTGGCTTTTTCAAATCTACTTGTTCAATGAGTTTCCAACAATTCTGTGGTCTTCATGCTGCTTATCACCCCTATATAACCTTGAAATAGATTATTTACAAATTTTAGGTCTGCATGTTGGGCAGATTTCAGTCATGCTGAAATGTTACACTGATTGCAATAAATTGGTGGCAATTGTCTCCTGCTGAGTGCCTATGCGCTTGGAAATATAAAACACGTTATCTCTAAAATCTACTGAGGTATCAGTTTTCTCTGGAGCTGCTGGCACAGGTGGATTCTCCCTGATCCATCTGTTCTGGATAGAATATGTCATGACCACTCTTCTCCAAGCCCATCTTTCTGTTTTTCATCAACACATAATAATCCCTGCTGGTTGGTCACTTTTGCTGCATCATTTCCCTTTTCTCTAATTTTTCTTCGTTGATATATCCACATTACTTAAGGATATTTAACTACATGTTCAAATTTTTAAAAAACCCCATTATTTATTTTTAATGAGCTCTTTTTGTTAAAATAAAAATAAACAAGCATAACAAAATTTTTCTCCCAGTTTTTGGGGTCTCATTTAGTAGATCTCAATTATAGAAATTTATTTCATTTAAAAGTTATGTTTAACATTTAGTCAATCATGTTTAACATATTGACAACATGATGTCAATATTCTACTGTTAATCCCTGGAATAGTCAGACAAAGCTGTAAAATTGCTAGAATCACACAATGTACTTTACATATCTCATCATTGCATATCTTACCTATCTTATAATTCTGCAGCTAGGAAAGGTAGAACATTCATCAACAAGTGTTCCAGGAATCAAAATATAGTCATAATTAAAACTGGCCTATATTAACTGTAACTTTCTCCTCCTGGCCAGGTTTGATTATATCTGTTGAACATTTCCTTTGAGAGCTAAATTAGTATTTGATTTGCAGAGATTACACATGCTTCAATAAAATATGGGTTTTAATTAGCACCACATAGGCTTACTGCTCCTTCACTGTTTTGCTAGTCTCAAAACACAACTGTTTATCATTTTTGTTTACTTGTTTTTTTATAATTTTATAAACTCAGCTGATTAATCTTATAATGCTGTTCTAGCCTCAGTGTAAAGAGACAATTGATTACATCAGACCACAAATGATGTCTGATTTATCCAGGCTTTTGTAAGGTCATTTATGAAATTCAGATTTACCTGAATACCTATAACAAAAAAATATTCTCAGTTTACTTCTAGCTGGACGCACACATTTCTTTTTATGCTTCTAATTTTGTTGCAAAAGTAGGAGGGACTATACTCTTCTTGTTATCATAATCATCACAATATTTAGTGCCTGCTGTGTGCTTTTTGTACTATAACACAGAAAAAAGCCCCCAGTGAGATAACTGTTTAGCCAATATAACAAAGTCCAAGAACTGATTAATAGTAAATAATTTGGCAGGACCAGTGAGAAAAATGTCAATTTCTCAATTCCTTCTTTGACTAGAAGAAACACCTAGAGAGCTTGGGAAGACCTGAATTTTGGGACCAGTGCAGATTATAGGAATAGAGGGTAAAACCTTCTTGGCAATGACTGCTTTGGTTTGAGAAGGGAATCAACTAAGAGAGATAGAATCAAAGTATTGACTAATTCTGCATGAATTTATTCGTTCACTTAGCAACGGTAGAATGACTTCTGCCCTCAAGGGTTCTGATATAGTTGGAAAGAATGACAGACAACAACAACAAAACCAGATCCACAGAAAAACAACAACATTGTAACACGTAACAATGACTTAAAATGTGAGGTGATATTTTTTCTCCATAGATGGTCACTGACTGACTGCTAGGTGCCGGGCAGTATGCCTCAAATGCTCTGCAAACAATGCATGTTCATGAAATTGGGAAAGTCCGTGATTTTTGTTGCATGGAATGGCCAGAGAAGGTTCACAGGGGAAGCTGCATGTGACCTAGATCCGAAGGCATAAGAAAAGTTCAACTGGCGTAGCAGTAAGCAGTTGTGTCTGAGGCAGTACATCTTCATCAGCCTTAAGAGCTTGTGTAGGGAAGCGAGGTGATGTGAGACTGGAATGGTAGGTAGCTTGGTGGACTTTGTTGTATTTGCCCATTTGCTCGCATTCCCCCTTCATCAGGTAACAAGACCTGATTTGGCCTTTGAGGAGGAAGAGCTGCTGAAGCCATGATGTGAAGAGAGTCTTTAGGCTTGGTAGAAGGCAGGGATGTAGGCAGTGAGAAAAGGAAGGAGAATTGGGAAATTGGGAAGGTCTTGGGGAGTCAGGATGGTAAAGAAGCTGCTGACTAACCATATTAAGCCAACTATTGTACTGGGATTCTGATACTTAACGTTAGGAATATGCAATAAAAATAAACATGTGAAGATATAATAGTCTAACGTTAATATGGCAGTCACAGAAATTGATAGAGGAAAACATTTTCCATCTGGTCCTGTGTGCCCCGCATAATGTCACCAAAGCTGCTTGATCTCTTTTTACTGCTTCCATCTCTACAGAGCCTTCGTAGTCCAAGCAGCCATTCCCAAGAGACTTACTATTTGGGGGGAAATTGTTTGATTTATTTGTCTCAGAGGAA
This sequence comes from Miniopterus schreibersii, assembly GCF_964146895.1. NCBI lineage: Eukaryota > Metazoa > Chordata > Mammalia > Chiroptera > Miniopteridae > Miniopterus > Miniopterus schreibersii. Next base: position 58,742,716 of record NC_138107.1, read on the forward strand.
ATAAGGAGATGGCTAAGACTAGTCTCCATGCCTTCTGTTTGAAGAATATTTAATGTGGCCTTTGAGCTATCTCCTAAGCACTCCCACAAGGCTGAGTCGGTCCCCTGCTATGTGCTCCAGGCAGAAGATAGCCTGGTGGAGAGTCAGCCCTGAGCACCAAAAGGCTGTTATAAAACTCACCTTCTGATGCCTGGTAACAGATAAAGGATTGTCATAAGGTTAATCATAGTCTTGGAATCTCTCCCTTCTCTGAAAATTATTAGAGGAATGTTAGAAGGGGAGTTTGGGCAATGTTTGGAGATATTATTGTCAGACTGGGCAAAGTACCTAGTGGGTAGACACCAGGGATGCTGCTGCTAAACATCCTAAAATACATAGGATACCCTGCCCCCTCCCTCCCCTCAAAAATAATTACCTGGCCCCAAATGTCAATAGTGCTGAGGCTGAGAAACTTTGATCTAGGGCTGGACACAACGCTGGCTTCTTGGGACTGGGAACAGTTGCATAAGGTCACACTCTCAGAAGGGGTTTAGGATTTAATGCCTTTGGTTACTATAATTATTCTTAATAATTTTATTTTTGGATCTGTGCTTTTTGCATGAAGTTCCAGGAGTCAATGGTGCTGGGGAATTGTACTCTCAGCTCATGCAGGGTCCAGCCTCCCGTTACCTCAGTTTCCCATCACAGGGTTCTCAGCCCCCTGCTCACTGCGCCTGCCTGGGGACTGATGCTACCCTCCACCCCTGGAGGAGGCTGGGAGCAGGCAGGGAGAGGATAGTGATGGGTCACATGGCCTTGTGAGCTACCACCAGGGTCCTGTGCTCTTGTGGAAGTCCTGGGTGTATCCTCATGGGGAAAGGAGTGTAACTTCAAAAAGCAAGTAAAAACCAACACAGGCCTGGGGGCGTGGCTCAGCAGTTGAGCATCGACCTAGGATCCAGGAGATTGTGGTTCGATTCCCGGTCAGGGCACAGGCCCAGGTTGTGGGCTCCATCCCCAGCAAGGGGCGTGCAGGAGGCAGCCGATCAATGACTCTCTTGATCATTGATGTTTCTATCTCTCTCTCCCTCTCTTTTCCCCTCTCTCTGAAATCAGTAAAAATATATTTTAAAAACAAATAAACAAACAAAAAAGGATAGGATGAGAGAGAGAGAAAAAGAAAACATCTTTCTTCCCCCTGATTTTTGAACAGGGACTTCACATTTTTTATTTTGCATTGAGCCCAGAAAATTATGTAACTGGCCCTGGGTAGCCACATACTATTTTAAGATTCTTGATTGTTAAGCAAGTTCTCCTCAATGAAAGGGTTCACTTCGTATCTGATGCTCTTCTTGGAGATCCTAGATAGTCCAAGCTATACTCTTTAAAGGTGTTTTTGGGAATCTCTGCCTGCTGCCTATGGACCTTTTAGGAGGGTCTTGTTTTACAGTACAGAATTGTTTTAATTTCTAGAATTGTTTTTAATTCTAGGTGCAGGTAACACCCTCTCCTGAAACAAAAATTTATAACTGACATTTGAGTAACTTTGTTTTCCTTAAAGCAGGGTGAGTTTTAAAAGTATGTTCTGTTCTTTTTTATTTCTCATGTTGAAGTTTAAGAACATAGAAAATAAAAACCCACATTTCACAGTAACTGAAAATATCTCAGTGTTAGTGTTTTTTCAGCTGATTGATCATAGTGACAGTTAAGACCTAAAATTTAATATTGAAATGTAACAGTGATGATTTAATGTTAGTGATCTCTCTGGCCATGTTTTCATGTGTATGTTTGATTGATGTTATTGTCTTTTTTTTTCTCTCTCTCTTTTGTTTATTTTGTTACAAAACATTGTTTTGAAAGCTGATATAATTGAAAATATGTTTCATCTGGCAGGGGAAAAAAAGAATGAATAAAAAAGAATCATTTGAGACTGATAAAAAATCACTTAAATATTTTTTACAATGCACTACAGGAAATTATTACTTTGCTTTTCATGAGAAACTTCCAGTTCTGGGAGTTTTTAATCTCCCAGGTGGGGAAAATTTTTAACTGCTAAACACAGAATTGGGTTAATATGTTTTCCTAAGCTAGATATATTAGTGGTAAAATTGATAATTGGAATTTGTTTCTATGGAATCTGTGTATTCCCTGACAGCTCATCTTTGGTATCCAGGGAGGCTTGTCAAGATCTGTATGGTATGTGTCTGTTTTATAAAGATTTTAAAACCTCAAAACCATGTATCTTTGTCTTTAAGCAATTTTTTACACACCCAGTGAAATAATCAGATGTGGGCTGGAGACAGTACGATCTGATTTAAGCTCATGAGGTTTTGGTGAAAGCCCTAGAAGCTCATTATTTTCTCTGACATACTATAGTTCATATCATTCTCTGGCAAAGTAAAACTGAAGCCACTATATAAGTGTTTTTCCCCTCCAGCCCCTTTAAGTGCCTTTTCCCAAATGGAAGATTCAAACTCATTTGAGGAGTTGCTTGAGTCTCCTGGAAAAAAAAAATCTTCAAAAAGCTCTAGCTTGTCATAGAAATAACAGCAGATAGAAAACTTCTATTCCAAATGTGTACTGCTGCTATAATTAAATGTTCTTTATTATGAACGTTAAATTCATTGTGAGGGAATAAGAGGGAGTGCTTCCCAGGATAAGATAAGCTTGAATAGATTTTGCACTTTTGAGATGATGTTCTGTTATTATAACATGAGGAGCAAACATGGGGAGAAAGCCCTCTGTAGATGTTAGATGTAGATGTTAAAGATGTAGAGTTAAATATTTGGTGCCAACTTCTGCCTACAGATGAAATACATCATCTGTGTTTATTTTTAAGATGTTACTTTTCATAATGTGGCTGCTTGCCTGGTTAGGAAGATTGATGGGTGACCTGGAGTCATACACATTGATTAGGTGACAGCCTGTATTCTGAACAGCAGCTAGGCCTGTGGCCTGCAGAGTTTTCCATTGTTGGCAGTCACTTGCTTGTGCAGTATGGACAGTGTAATGGTTTTCCACAAATTAAACCACTCTGTCTTCAGCTGTTGCAGGCCAATAGGTTCTGTTGACCCTGGGCGCTTCTGAACAATCAGCATCTGTGTCATGTAACTTTTCAAGCTCTGTTTCCTTTCCCACTTTTCTTTCACTTGGGTGTAAAACTGCCTTGTGTCTTCATGGATGGGGCAGTGAATTCTGAGCCCAAGAGAGCATTACTCTTTTTTAATAGAATAAATGAAAATCTATATCATTAATATTTATCTCATCAAGATAATTATTTGGGAAATGCTCTCCTCCAGTTCTGGTACCAGAGAGAATATTTACTGCACGGAGAATCTCCTAATGTGTATTTTTAACTTAGGTTTAGATGCCTGGCAAATGAGGTTATTTTTCAGCATTTTGGATGGCTCTTAGGAGAAGGCCAGTAAGAAAATGGTTAAGTGTGGCTTTGGAATCAGACAGCTTTACTGGGCAATATTCAAATCTCTAGTATGGGAAAAATAAAAACATTGCAGAACTAGGTAAGTTTTGAAAGTCAAAATATGCTCAGGTCCAGTTTTCTAATGATTTGACTAATATATTCATATTTACTTTAAAATTATTCCATTTTTAATGGCAACCTTTAATCTCCTTTCAAATTCTTCCAAACATCCCAGCTATATGGCTTTCTTAAGTTATTCCTTCCATCTGTAATGCCTGAAGTATATACTTCTTTGCCTATGTAAAACCTTTAAGTCCTTGGGCAAATGACCTTTGAAATGAAGATCTTATCAATAACTTCCATACGAATTATTTGTAAGAATCTGGATATTACTTTAAACCTGCTAAAATTTTTATAATTTTTAAAACTTTAGTTTTCTCTGTTATTTTGAATTGTTCAAGAGATTTCAGACATGGAATTAAAAAAATATGTAATAATATCTTTCAAGTTTTACTATTGTGATATTGTCATAGATTTTATGAAATCTGTGAAATCCGCAGGTCCAATAAATATTGATGTATATTTTCTTTTAAGATTTTAAAGCTTTTTGTTTTTATATTTACCTCTGTAGTAAAATTACCTAAATTTTTTGTGTGTAACACATAAAGATAGAATCTGGGTTTTGCCCTTAGAAAGTAAGCAGTTATACAAATGTTAAACAACACTTATTTTTCTTCTTGATAAAACTGTGAGGGAATGAAATAGAACTAAATAGGAGATAGCTTGAAATAAAACAAAACTATGGCCAGCGGATTAATGGTAAAGAACGAACCCAAAGAAAAAAAGAAAGACTTACAGATACAGACAATAGTATGGTTATTGCCAGAGGGAAGGCGGGGTGAGGTGGACTGTTCCTTTTCCGGTTTGCCTTCTTCTCCATGTGGGCGCTAATTCTGAATGCATGTCTTCTTCTTTCTCTCCCTTTGGCACATGATTTGTAATTTTGTCAGCTCCTGACGTCTCAGCTCTAGCTTCTGGGACACACCATCTCAGAGGACTTGTGGTGGCTGAACTCTGTTCCCTCCTCTAGCAAAAGACGCTCGTCAACCTCCTAGGGACTTGCTTTGGAGAAGCCTCGCTAATCCCTGGTCTCTTCACACTTTCCCAGGCTCAGAAGTAGAGTACATACAGGTCGTTTTTTTTCTGCCCCTCCTCAGCTCTTTGAAGAGCAGAGAGGCAAAATACAGGTAAGGGGGCTAACACTGCCCTTTCACTGGGTGGGGCCGCGGGAGTCTCTAGGACCCAACCCTTCTCCTAAAGAGCTCTTGTCTGACTCCCTGGGGAGAAATTCCTCTACCATCTCTTTTTCATGAAGCTGGGGCCTCACTTGTGTGTCCTTGGCCTTGCCTGCCTGCTACTGTTTGCAGCCACTGTTGGTGATAAAGGAAGAGATAGGAGTTAGGAGTTGAAGTGTCCAGGATGAACTATTCAAACCAACATTCTTCTTAGAATCCCTTGTGCTTTTTTTTTTGCTTCAGCTCTTTATGGCTGAACAGACATGTGCCATCTGTAATGTTGAACCTACTGAAAGCATCTGCATATAAATTCATGAATTTTCTTGAGTTCAAATTGAAGGCTAACTACAGAGGCTGGAGTCTGTCAAGAATGATGCTTCTGTGTTCAAGGTGCAGGACAGATTCTGGGAACAAAAACAGCACTGTCAAAAAAAGGTGGGGGCATGAAGAATCTGTTCTGCTAATTATTTTTCTTAATGGGGCAAACACATACTTATTGAGTACCTACTATTTACTAATGAAGGGCTATTAAACACACACATTAATAAGGCTCATGCATGCACCATTCTGAAGAGGTGATGCTCTGCTCTTTTTAGTTTGATTTTCAGGATTTTGACTGTAAATATTGTATCCATCTTTATTTAGACATGCAAAAAATATTTATTGTTGTTAAAAAATATAAAATTATTACTTAAAAATAATTATATTTACATAAGTGAATAACCCTTTTTTTTAACTAAACAGTGCTTAAATGTATACACTATATATTCATTTCAAAATATTTCTCAATTAAGTAACTATTTCCAAACACCCTACCACAATGAAAAATCAGACACTTTTGTTTATCTCATGGATATGTGGTGAAAAAAACACACACAATGTACAATGGGGAAAGGGTAGTCTCTTCAATAGGTGGTGCTGCAAAACTGGACAGCCACGTGTGTAAAGAACAGAAGCAGAACCTGATCTCACATCATTACACAAAAAGTAACCCAACATGTATTAAAGACTTGATTGTAACACTTGAAACCATAAAATTCCTAGAAGAAAACATAGGAGGTAAGTCCATTGCCATCGGTCTTAGCAATGATGTTTTTTTTGGATTTGACACCAAAGACAATGGTAACAAGGAAAAACTAGAGGAGCTACATCTAAAAAGTTCTGCACAGCAAAGAAAACCATTAACAAAATGAAAAGCAATTTATGGAATGGAAGAGAATATTTCCAAACCACATTTAAGAACGGTTAATATTCAAAATATTCAAGGGACCCATACAACTCAATAGCAAACAATAGAAAACCAACCAACCCCCAACAAAAAATAAACCAAGCAAAAAATGGGCGAAGGACCTGAATAAACAGTTTTTCAAAGAAAACGTGTAAATGGCCAATAGGTACATTAAAAGGTGTTCAACATGACTAATCATCAGGGAAATGCAAACCAAAACCACAGAGATATCACCTCATACCTGTTAAGATGTTTATTATTAAAAAGACAACACAAGAGCAAAAACAAGAGATCAAGAGATACAAGGTGCTGGTGAGGATGTGGGGAAAAGAGAGCTCCTGTGTACAGTAGGTGGGAATGCAAACTGGTCCAGCTACTACGGGAACAGTATGGAGGGTCCTCAAAACATTTAAAAAAGAAAGAACTACCATATGATCCAGATGCAGCAATCCTACTTCTGGGTACACATCCAAAGGAAACAAAATTATTATCTTGAGGAGATATCTGTACCCCCATGTTGGAAACAACCTGTTTGTTGACAGATGAATGAATAAAGAGAATTATATGTATATATTTTTTAAATTATATATTTATATATATCAACACACACGCACACACACATATATTTCAGATTGTTGGTGCCCTGAGCAAACTCTTGTGTTGGTAATGGCAGGGTGTCAGCAGGTTGGAGCAGGGCATGGAGTGAATGTTTAGTGAGGGACAGAGATACTGAGTGTAGACACCTAGATTTTTTTTTTTTTAACTGCTGGAAGCAGTATCTCTGATTTGTAATTTGTATCTCTGAAAAAGTAATCTGATTGTCCTAAAACATTTAGGAAATTTTCAAATTTACTTTTAATATTGAGAAAGGACAGGTGAGAAACATAGGGACCCTTCTTTTAAAGGAGAGCCATTAAACTTTTTTCCCCCATAACATTTACAGAGTTTTTGGAGGCTGTCCAGATACAGAAGGATAGGATTTACTCACATTCCATTAGTTTTTACAGTATCACAAAAATTATGATCAATCAATTATATCTCTCTAAACTATAGTGGTTTTGACATGTTTATTGTAACAATCCCTGATTAAGACAGACATAACAGATTCACATTTTAAAATACTCAACATCTAATAGTGTTGCTTCCATGTTTAGGATAATTGCAGCGTTCTATAGCATTTTCTCTGTGAGGCACTTTAGATGGAATGTTGTCAATATATTAAAGACTTCCTTTGCTTAATGGTAAGATGTAATATTAGATTGCCAAGTGGGAGTGGGAGTGCACTTAACCAATCCATAATCCTCCCCCAAGCTCCTGTATGGATAATTACAGCAACTATGCTTCTCACTGAGTACTGTGCAAGCCACTGCAGTGCTCAATTTGACAACTTTTGCTTTTGTTGAACGATATGTATCTTTGGAGGGGTTAAAACAATGTTAAAAGTGAGGTGACAACAGGTAACCAGTTCAATATGGTAGTACTTGAAACTACAAAATTGAGATGTGATTAATATGCTAGACAGATTTATTTTTCTAGTAAAAAGAAGATACAGAATCAAGAAATGTTGCCAAAAGTTACAATTAAGTTCTAGTATTTGATTTTCCACCTGCACATTAAGTTAGATATTTTTAAATTATTATAGTACGTCTGTAGTTGACACCTTCCTTTTCCCTTTGAATGAAAATCTGAGAAATGCTTATTAATATCTTCCATAATTTTTACAAGATGAGCCACAAGACATAATTTCAGTATATCGCTACTCATTTGGCTTGAAGAGTGAAAACAGTACTGGTCATAGTGTTTAGAGTAAGGTTTGAGATAAGATGTACTTTGAAATAAACCTTTGAGTGATGGGTAAAATTCAGGTAGATAGGAGGAATGGTGACCATCACAGATCGATGAAAAGAGACAAATGTGAGTGTGTGAGTGAAAAAAACCACCAATAAAAAGTCTGGTTTGGGAGGCTTAGGAGGTAGATTTTTGGCTAAAGCTATGAGAAAGTGAAATTGCAGTGAGCCAGAAGACCCCCCTCTCTTCCATCCCACTGAACTGAATCGCGGGGTTCTTGGTTCTCTAGGCCTATTTTAGACATGTCCACCTGCGTCAGGCAGAAATCAGGTGTTAAGGTCACTCTTTCCACAATGGACCTATAACACGCACAGTCCTTGGCTTGGAGAATAGCCTCACCTACCTCCCAGTTGACCAATAAGTGTAATACTAAGAAGACTAGGATGCCTCCTTTACAGGAGCAACACACTAGCTACCTTACCTTTACAAACTATGATGGGTTTTAGGCTGTTTGTCTATTTGTTTTCAATGAAGCTCTCTGTTTTAAACAAAATGGCGATACAATGTTCTCTGAAGAACTGGACACTAGTAGTTTAAATTTAACATATTAGGGAATATTGTTCAAGGCATTAAGAGAAGACAAGTGGACTCTCACTTGTCTTTGCTTTCGTTAACAACCTCGTGTGTGTTAAGATATGTAGCTGCATTCACGGTTGCACCATTCTGTTATATATTTGAGGAAACTTAGCTGCTCTGCCTAAGTGACATCAGTTTGTCACACTAGCTTATCTTATGATGCTGAGAAATCCTTCTGATAAATGTCAGGGCAGCCCTTCTGTGAGTGCATGTCACAATGTATCTCCCCAGGAATATTTTCTTCATTTCTTTCATACTTGAATTTTTAATAATCCCAACCAGATGGACATTTGCCTTCTTCTCTAAATAGCAATGCTCTAGAGCTTGCTAATCCTGAAATTTTTAAACATTTGTGATGAACTCTTTAATGAGCAGCAGCAAAGGGATCCTGGAGTTCAACTTGTTAATTAGCGGTACAGTTTCTGGCTGGTGTTAGGTCGAAAGTAATTGATTTATATTTCAGTGCTCTGTCATACACATGTTCTCACACAAAGATATTTGTTAATCTTACTGCAAAGAGGATTTTCCAAAAACATGCTCTAAATTGTATCTGCTTATAAAGCAAGTCAAGAAAGTAGGTATTGCATTTTATTCATGTGAAAGATTAAGAGGATTGTTCTTATCTTAATCATAGCTTCTCCTTACAGTATTTGAAAATGTAACAACATACAAGATTTTCTACTATGATTCTGGGTATCTGTAAGATAGGAATTTAAATGAAATTGGTTTATAAATGGATATACGTATACCATGATTATATGTATACCATCAAACATTAGCAAATAAGTACTTGGTCGTAAATGATTTAAATTTATCCTTGATTTGCTTATTAGCATAGACTCATTAAGTGAAAAACACATTGACTTCAAGTCAGAAGACCTGGATTCTAGTATTAATTCTGCCGCTATTTAGCTATACAACCTTTAGTAAGTCATTTCTTTACTTTTCTCATCTGTAAAATGATGCAATTGGTCTCTAATCTGTAGAGTGATTTGTAATTCTAAAATTCTATGAATTGAAGTTTCTCTTTTCAGTTTCCTTTCTCCTTTGCTGGCATTTCCAGTGACCCCAATGAGCAAGTGGCATGCTCTCATCTTCTGATTTCAATCTGTCAGACCAGAATATGTATATTAAGGGCTATCATTTTATTTTAAATACTTTTGTACCAGGATATATTCTCTGAAAATTTCCATATCAATATATTTTAACTGCAATTGGAAATAATAGCCTCTGTCAACCTTTAGAAGATTTTATGACCAGAGTTAAACAAATGTGCATTTGGACTTTTCTATTCACTTCCATAAATAGATTATGCTTAAATTCTGAAGAAAAACGTTTCAGGTGTTTGGCAGCCTGAGAAGTGGGGGGAATATTCAGATTCTGTGTCTTCTCCTTCTCTGTACTCTAATCTCTATTCTGACTTAAGCATGACCATTAGCAATTCTGATAAAGAAATAAATGGTGTGCTTATCAATTTTTCCATATAGATCCTCGATGAAAAAGCCAAACAGTACATTTGAGAATCATGAATTATCTCTGGAGCACTTCCAGGAATTAACAACAGGATTTATAATAGGGAACAAAATGTCAAAGCCTGAATATTGGAAAAACTACAAAATCAACAAGACTAATGCAGAAGTATAGAAACTTAATTAAAAATAAACTTCATAAAGACAAACAGAAAGATGCTCTTAATTATCCACAAAATAGGCTGCGTTAACATAAGTAGAATATTTTGATGTCAGAAGGAGATATTTTTTCTTGTGACACATCTAGAGAACTGCAAGTATAAAGGGAAAAGTTGTTTTGTTTTGTTTTGCCTTGTTTTTTTTGCCTATTCTGGGCAGCAGAATTAAAACTGAAAGTAGAGTTATCCATGTTGGAGTGTCCAATTCTTCCTAAGAGCTGGTTTTTAACTCTAAAGCCAGACTTTTCTTTTGTGTCTCAAGTTCACCTGGTTTGACATCACCTGTGCTGAGATTTCTATATCTCACTTTCTGGTTCATACTGTTAAGTAAAAGTGTTCTCTCTGCTTTATAGCCATGCGTGTGTACGCACAAATTTCTGCATTCCCTCCTCTAAGCTGAGGGCTCATTTTATAATTTCTTTGAAAACTATTGTAACCAGTTTTTTTGTTTTTGTTTCTAAAAAAATACTGTTTTGTATGAAAAGACTCATCCTGAGATCAAGACAGTTCTCCATATTTTTCAAATCGGTGGAATTGGTAACTCAAGTTACCTTGGTGGAAACCACACTGGTGCAGTGGTGATTGTGTTGATATCAGAAGGTCAAAGGGACTGGGAAAGAATGGTGGGTTGAGAGACAAGTTCTTAACCACATTAGCTCAGTTGGAACAGAAAAGGTTCAGAAAGATATCCTTGCTGCAGTGGGAGTGGCAGGTTAGCTCAGTTCAATTTGTTATCACAGCACTAAAAAGGAAGAAGAAAAAGCCTTGTGGGGGTTTCTTATACACATATTTAACATTCAAATGGATATTAACTCCATGAAGATACAGGAAACTGGCTAGGACCAAAGAACTATAAGCTTCAAGTTGATTCAAGAGATCATGGACTTGAACTGAAATTTTAATTTCTCCCCTTTTATGTATGACCCATGTAATAAACATTGCACAGAAGATATAAAAAGCACATAGAAGCATAGTTGTTTCTTTCTTTAACGAGCTTTTATTCTGAATATATTTAATTTTGGAAAAACTTTTTATTTCAGGAATTTACATATACATCTTTCTTTTATTTATTAATGTTAGTTGCACTATGAAGAAAGACTTAAAATGTGCTTTTACAGAAGTGAAACATTTCTGATTAATAAGGATTTCTATAGTGATAGAAAATTATTTCAGAGAAAGGATGACTGAAAAACAAAAAATAAAAACGAAACAAAAATGAGGAATAGGCACAAATGAGTGTACATATATTTCTTTGCAAGTAGCAAAAAATAATCTTGAGAGCCTAGCATACCAGAGGAATTTTGCAGGGAATCCTTGATAAAATTATAATTAATATATAAAGATACACCAGATGGAAATGTCTATTTCTGTGGCATTTGAAATATAAGATTTATGATTTTCAAAATGCTGTTGAAGCCAACCAAATACACATATTCACTACTCATTGTTTGGAGGTTTCTGTGTTAATGTTGGGTGTCACTAAAAGATTCTGATGCAAGGACTTTGATTATGCCCTCGATGAGCTCAGGAACTTTTGAGGCAAACTCGATTCATATTTGATGCAATGTTTTCCTCAATAAATTCATGTCATAATGAATACAGAGGCCATAGAAATGATGATTGATTCTTCTTTTGTGCACAATGTGCTATCGATTTTTCTTTGTCGGCATAAATTAACTTACCCTTTTAACTTCCCAAGACAAAACAAGCTAACTCACCTTCTTTTTCTCTGGTGCCATATTAGAATGATGTATATCCACCCAAATTTTTGCTTTCTTTATATATTGCTACCATAATTTTATTAAAACCACGAATTGCTAATAAAAGTACTTAGTTCACTCAGGTTGGTGGTCAGTGCAATTTTTAAAGCTTCTGGAAAAGACAAATGATAATAATGGTAATAAGTGTTACATTGTGCATGTGTGTGTGTGTTGAGATAGAAGGGAAAAAATACCTTAGGCCTAGTGAAGTTCTGAGTACCTTATAATATGAAAGTTGTGCTTTAGTGGGTTTGAACATTAGATTTAGAGAATATTAAGGCAAAAGATCAATAGAGATTAATTATTTTATATAAAAAACAATGTTATCGTTGCTTAAAGGATTACCCATATTGTGTTTCTCACTTGTAAACAAAGTATTCTGGTATCAGTGAAATAGAAAGTGCATTCTTTAAATTCCAACTCATATAATTGAAAAGCCTCACTATTCTTAGACCCTTAACAAGTAAAAGTATGACTTGTTAAGTATAGTATTTTAAATTTACTCTTACAATAGTATACCTGCCAAATATGTATAACCTAAGGTGATGGTTTCCACCTATTTCTAAGTGGTCTATCATTACTCTAATATTAAATAGAAGGTATTGGGATTCTAGAATGAAAATAAAAGTGTTTTCAGGGCCACTCGGTTATGGACATCTTCTAGGGGCACCATCAACATTATAATCTATGAATGATCACTCATGGAGTCATGTGATATATAACCCCCATAGGAGTATTTTGCAGCCCTGATTGTTTTTTAATAGAAGATAATGATTTCAATTTAAAGTTATTTCCAAGATCTGATTTTACTTTAGAACATGTTGGGCATAATAGAACATTTATTTATTTTCTGCCTTTCAATTTTTACTTCATTGAGACAATTATTTGCCAAATAGCAGACATAAAAACTTGTGGAATAGATTTCAGTTGACCTTTTGGCTCTGTAGATTCATCATCCTCTCCATCTCCCCCATCTCCTTTGCATACCCCAGAGTGTTAGCCTTCAGGACATACGTTATTACAAGTTTTATTAGTGTCATCAGTTTCCCCTTCTTTGGCCTCCATCTAGCACCCCATGTACTCTCAGCTGCCTTCTGGTAAACTCTGTCTGCCTATATATGCCATACTTGCCCACATCAAAATAAGCAGGACAGATGGATAGTATTCATTTACTACTCAAAACCCTTCTTCCGATAAATATAATTTCTGACACCCATACAAGGCTGCAATCCTTTTTAGGGATACAAAGAGTAAATCTGCAAGTGCAGCACATTGAATTTGCCTCAGTTGTTGGCACTTCTCATGCTGACATATACACTGGACTCACATAGAGGATTTGGGGGCGCCCCTACTGCAAATAGTAAGTCCTCCCATGAAGAATTATGAGAAAAAGCTTTAAGCTTCTACATCTGCTGTCTAGAAAAGATTATCTGTTTACCATAAGACTCTGAATAGAATTTCTTTCAGTCTTTCAAGATTTCCTATGCTTTCTGAAGTCTGATTTGTCGTGGCTTACCTGCATTTTGTTTGTTTGTTAATTAATTTCCCATTGTTGGTAACTTTGTGTCCTAAACAGAAACAATTCCCATTATTTCCTGATGAGGCAGGTTCCTCGTGCTGTATTTCAGAACTTGCACCACACCAGTTTTTCTAGGGTTCTCATACTCCATCTAGATTTTTCAGCTCCATTCTCTTTTCTGGGTAAAGAGAGCATGGAAGTGGTACTTGGTTCCTTCACCCCTGTCTTCCTCCAGGCTGCCTTCTAAAGTCCCAGATCTACAGATGATGTGCTCTCTGGCATAACTGCCCTGGATACCAAGTTTGGTTCCCAATAGTTGTATTTTTTAATTAATTTCCTGAATTCTTAAGGAGTAATACATTTAACACTTACAATGTTCCTGGCACTGAAGTCAGTGCTTCAGGTCAGATGACCTCTCTGGACGAGTGAGCTGTAACTAAAGGAACAGCAGTGCCCCATGGTTAGAAAGGGGGAGAAAATCTCCACGAGAAGGGAAAAGTTAAGCAGACCGTCCTATAAACGTCTCATACAGTTTCCCCTTCACCTAATCAACAGAATGTGCCAAACTATTTGTTCATTATTTAATTTCATTTATTATTTATCTCGATTCATTTTGTTCTCTTAACCTTGGATGATTAGACTAATAACTAACAATAGAGACAGAATCAAGACATTGCTGTCCTCTTAGCATCACCAGTTTGCTTTCTCTCTTCCTCTACATACTCTCTGGCAGCTCTCAGCAGCTCACACGATCTGATCCAGATTTGCCTCCCCAATCTGAACTTCCAGCGCAAATTTCTCCCAGGTTGTAGGCACATGCATCCTGATGTCCTTTGCCTCCCTCGTGTCCCACAGCAAAGCAGCCATACAGCCCCTTAAATTCTATTTCCTGAAAATCTCTCTTCCCACTCTCATCTCCAACCTCATTCGCTATGCTTTAGTAAACAATTTAATTATCTTTTTGTCTGTACTATTGCAGTGATTTAAGAATTGACACCTCTGTCACCAGTCTTCTGCACATCAACTTCACCTTATATATTCAGATACCTTTTACCAAAACAAAAATGATCATATCGGTCTCTATTTAAATCCATTGGTCAATACAGGCTAAAATGCAAACTTCCCTAAGTCCACTACAATTTTATCCTCAAAAACCTCTCTGGTCTTGACAGTTATTCTGATCTTTATAACTCTCACTCCATCTAAGCTGATGCAAGTAGTGCTAATATACAAAATGTCTCTGCTGTGGCTATAAATGCTCTTTTTTCTTAAGGAGAATCCTGCTCTTTTCCTTTCTGATGACAAGAATAAATATTTCTAATGACTTTTATTTCCTAAAAGAGTTATAACATAATGTTTCAAATATAATGATATATAATATTATCTCATATAAAAGTGAAGCTATTATCTCCATTTTACTAGTAAAGAGACTAAAACTTACAGAGGTTAAGTAACTTGCCTAAGGTCAAGAGCTAGGAGCTTGTCAGAGCTGGTATCTGTAATAAAGTAATGTACACTGTTATTACTGAAGGACTTATCCATATTAATTTTGTGCAAAGTGTTAAGACTTTAAACTGAACAGTTTAACCCCCAGTGAAATGTATAAGCTAAATATAAACCAAATGCTAAAAATAATTAAAAGACACATTTATTATTATTTATGTGATTATTTGAGTCTTAATCTTTGGCCTAGAGGCCCACAAACCTTGTGGCTTAATTTAAAATAGGTAGAGTAAAAGATTTAGTTAGTTAGGCAGTACATGATAGTACACAAGTGTTTGCAGAGAGCAGACAGAACTGTGATCAAGAAACAATAAAGGGTTATTATCTCAATCACCTTTATCAGAACAGAAGCTCCAGATGGATGCTATCGTGAGCCATACATCACTTTCCAAAGCAGGCTCTTCCACCTAAAATAGCTACATGGAAATTCTGGGCCAATTTCAGAAATGAGAACAGTTCTTCTGTCACATGGCAAAGGTAGGGATGTCCCTCACAGAGACACTGACGCATGCTAGTACTTCTGTTTTACCAAGTGAACAGCCAAATTGTGATGGTTTAATTTTAGCTAAGTTATTCTCATCATCATTTCACCATTTTTCTGAGAAAGAAAAATGTAAAAATGGTCTTTTCTGTTTCTAATAAGTGGTTTCTTAGAACACAGTGAAAGAAATCTTGAGTAAGAGATCTTGGAAAAATTAAATATTTCATACACATATTATGTTCCTCTAAAATTCATGAGATTTTCTTGGCATTTATTATAGTGGAAAAATAGTGCCCTTTTTATTTTTGACAGAACACTAAATTGCAACTTTTGAGGGTTTTTTTGCAAAGCCAAATAGCACCATTATCTGGTAGAAAATTTATTCTTGCTACATTTATGCCACTCTTAGAATGTAAAGGATCACCATAATACATCTGACAGAAATAAATAGATAGAACCATGAATACACTTTTTTGTATTGATTACTTCTAAGCACAGGCATTGCAGCCTTCTGGCCAGACTCGCAATGTTCTCCCTTCGAGTCAATACATAGCTCTCCAGATCTACTTACTTCTATAAGATGGTCAATGCATTGTTGAGCAGACTGGCTTTTGAAGACAGAGAGGCAGTACAGCATTTCAATTAGAATTCTTTTGACTGGAGGGTTGGGTGATTAAGCTGGTCACTTGTGGAAATATATTGATTTCATGATATATTTTCAGGAACCGATCTTTCTTTTCTGAAACATTGTGTCATGATGTGCTATTTAGAATTTTTTCTCTTCCCAGAGGGACATGGCCCAGCTTTCAACAACAGAAATGAAGATATAACAATGAAAATAAAAAGAATAGTGTCATAGCTATATTCAGTCCCTTAAATTTTAGCATGGAAGCCACAAGTAGGAATTTGTGTTTTCCTTGATATTTAAAGGCTATGAAGTAAGCATATTTCAGTTTATTATGTATTAGTCATACTACTCAGAAAATCAGATTATGGTATATTAAATTTGTAAGTCACAGACAACATATGAAATGTGTAAAATAGTTTGGTACTTGGCATGCAATGTTGCTTACATTTTAGAATAGGTTTTTGTTTTGTTTTTTTCATTCCCCCTGCTTTAGAAATTCGTCTTTAAAATTGACTATTTTAGATGAATAGTTCCATGGCCTCTGTTTGAATACTTACTTTTGGGGGGAAAACCTGACATTCAATGAGCATATATTATATGACCATCAAATTTGAATATTATTTTTGATTTAATAGTCATAAGAATTATTTAAGTGGAAATTATTACTTTTTGCAGGTAAGAAAAAAGATGACTCAAAAAGTTACATTTCATTAATTACCCAAGTGATAAGTATATTATAATATAATTATAATACACTATGGCATACACTTTTGTGTCATCTTCAATACCCAGTCTAATCTCCTTTTTCTTTGTCTTCGTTTAATGAAGATTAGATATTTAAAATACTTTATTTTTAAGCTTAATTTTTGCAGCTAGAAGTGATCTAATGATACAGTTCTGATAAATGAAGTATAGAAATAAGTTCCTATAGGAGGTATTCTTTTTATTTTTGTTTGTTTTCTTCTGTCTGAAAAATAAATTTCATACCTGTAATCAAGCAGTCATTCTGAGACCACACAAAAATTGCCAATCAGAAGGACAAATGAGTCTATGACACAGAGACTCCCTGGAGTAGTCATATCAGGTTGGGTTACCCAATCCTGGACCTGATATTGACTAAGAAAAATAGATTGCTTATTTTTTGAAAGTCCATGTTTATATGATTTTTGTTACTTTCAACCTTACATATTACTAACTGATGTAAAAGTATATTTTAATTCTCTAAAATCAGCTTAAAATGAATCAGAATAAAGGTAAGCTTTAAAAACTGAGAACATGATTAGGCCAGAATCATTTAGTTAAAATATTTCTTTCTCAACTCCACTTTCTGCTTTCTCCCATCAATGCCTTTATTTCCTCTAATTTACATTCTATTAAGTTATATAATGGATTTTCAACCACAAAAATTAGCTCAATATTGAATTATTGAAACCAGTAGTGAGATTATTACCCAAAATACAAATTTGGTTCAGTGTTTATGATACTAAAAATAAATTAAGAAATATAAAGAGTTATATGATTCTCATAATCAAAAAGAAGAAAACAAAATCATTACACAGGAAAAGTACAACTATTCCTGGCACTAATACCAAAGAACACCTTTTCTCATGGGTCATGATAAAAAGTTTATATTAAGATACTGAGATCCCCTCTTCAACACATCAAATTGTTTAGGGGTGTTTCCTACAAACTTCCTTAGAGCTCCATATTATTACACTGGCATTATGTTTACTAAGCACAAGCATTACATCAGGCAATAGGGAAGAAAACAATGCAGGCTAGTGGGCTGGGTAATCTGCAAGTCCTTCAGAAGACCCTCTGCGTTTGCTTCCTTCTGCTGAGTCTTTGCTAAGTATTAAGCACATGATCATTGCTGGTTTCAGTGGGGTTTGGGGGAGGAAAAGGGGGAGGGTTCGGATAATGTATCTCAAAAGTCCATATGTAAAGAATAGTTAAGAAAATTAGATAGTAGTTTGAATGAATCAGATTTAATTAAAAAGCCCCTATTGAGGCAGGTCATTTAGATAGTGAACCACAGAATGTGGTTGAGTTAATGTTTCTCGTTTGTTCCAACTTCCTACCTTAGCTCCAATGAAGTTGAAGAAATGAGATTTCTGATTTCTGACCGGCTCTAGGCAGTGCTGGCTGGGTTCAAGAAGGAAGCATACCATGCCTAACTTCTCCCTGAATATTCATTTCCCTGGTTTCTCTAACTTTTTTTTCCTCCCCCTTCTCCCTTTATCCTGTACCCCTTCCCTCTGCCCCCCTTCCTATCTTTTTCTTCTCTCTTTCTACATAATCAGGTTTTGTTGATTCTGGCTGATTTTTGTTTATTGTTCTTTCCTCCCTCCTAAAAATGCATAAAATTCAGGTTTGGATTGATGGCATTTTAATAATTAATGTCTGCATTTGTGGTACATATATGATAATGATGATGATGAAGAAAGGTAGAGCCAACTCATCTGCATGGAATAAGTGACTACTAGGAGATACAGGGCTATAAATCTTGTTATCCTTGCCTGTAAAGTTGTGAATTAAATTTTTTTCCAGAAAGTAATCCTATCAGAAAATATGTGAACACTAGAGTAAGTAGATAACTGAAAAGGAATAATTGGATAATTAACTTTTTCAGAAAGATGCTGGATGACAGTGTTCAGTATACAAACAGCCTCCTAGCTTGACAAAGCTAGGTTAAACATTCGCTATTTTTTAGGTTGGAAGTAATTTTTTACACCTTTTTTCATCTCTCCCTCATAAATTGCAAAAAGATGGGAGGGTCATGGTTCATCTAACAGTTTCCCTTTCAGTTATAGCAATTTTAAGGCAAATCAAAATAAGGCTAGACAAGCTGGCAAAGCTTTTTTAAATACCTTATTTACTGTTTAAATATAATGTGAGAATCCTAAACACAAAGCCCAAGCATTTGAAACACAGTTCAGTCAGGTGTATGGAGAAATTTTCAAGACTGAATTAGAGATGAATGATTATTAATGTTGGACTGGTGGCTTGGGGGTTAAGGCTAAGATTTCATTAGACGAAGATAAGGTAAGTTATGGAGCAAAAAGAGAGCTAAATGGAATGCTATGCTTCTAAACTCGTTTGATAAGCAAACAATTGGCAGTGAAATAATATCTGAACAAAGAAATTCAGTTGGAATTTTGCTAGGCATTTAAACAAACAATAAACTCCATGTAGCTTTTCTTCCCACTCACCCACCCCCCCAAGAGTTAATTGGAGAGGTGTGGTAGAGTAGAGAGCAATCTGGGGGAGAATATTCAGAAAGTAAAAATTAAAATTATTATCAATTTCACTATCATAAATTTATCAGAGGATTTGTTATATAATTAGGAACAATCAGAAGAATTACAGTGAATTATTTTAATGTTTTATCAATATTAAGTGAATTGGGACTTGTTTTGGAAATGCTAAACCATTTTGAAGATTAAAAAATTAACACATGCAATGTATAATGTGAAGGTTCCTCCTCCGAATGCTATGGATGATTATATCACAATGGAGAATGAGGTTAACTTCTTTACTGTAACTGTGTCAATTAATGATACTTGTCTTCATTTCTCCCATGTGCCTACTTACTTTTTATGTCTTTTAATTCACAGCAGTCATGAAACTGAGATTACCATTTATGCTCAATTGTTCCTATTACAATTTAATAACACATATATTGCTTTTAAAAAGGGGGGAAAGGGAGGGGAGAAATTAATCAAAGAACTTATATGTTTACAAGCATAACCCGTGGACACAGATACTGGTCTGGGGAAGGCCTGGGGGTGGGGTGGATGAGAGGTAGAGGGGATCAATGGGGGGAAAAAGGGGACATCTGTAATATTTTCAACAATATTTATAAAGATAAAATTAGTAATTAAAAATTTTTTAATTAAATTAAATAAAAAATAAAAATATTTCTTGCAGTACCAAATTTTTAGCAGATGAAGTAAAGAATGTTAAAATGGAATGTAACTAAGCAGAATGTCCAAAAATAAAGCCTCTTAAGGAAAAATCTAAATTAAAAGACTTAATTGTTGAAGTTGATGCTTGATTTTTAACCTAGTAGTTAACCTAAGCAAGAATTATAAAAATTATTATACTTTTATTACTCAAACAGCCAATTTATAAATATGTTTCCTGACTAATACAGTAATGTCCCACAGAGAACAATTAGTCAGGTAGCTATAAGTGATGCTATCAATTAAAAAAAAAGGAAAAAAAAGAAAAGTATATTATTGCATAAGGCCTGTGAGAAGCCAGCCATGGAGGGAGCACATAGCACCTGTTTATGGTTAAGTGGTGCAGTTTACGTTTTGTATGAGTAGTACACAGTCGCCTGCCCCAGCTCTGTTACCTGATTCCCTGGACTGCACGCCCTGGCAGGGAAGGAGTGGTTGATGGTTGGCACAACCTCACAGCCCTGGGCGTAGTGTAGCATGGCATCCAGGGCACAACCACTGCTCAATAAGCCTTAGATAATTGAAAGGGAATAATTAGTTATTATATTAGTTTCCTAGGTCTGTGGTTACAAATTACCACAAACCAGGTAGCTTAAAACACCATAAATTTATTCTCTCATAGTTCTGGAGGTGAGAGTCCAAAATCAGTTTTTCTGGGCAGAGACCAAGGTCTCAGCAGGGCTGTGCCCCTCCAGAGGCTGTGTTCTAGGGCAGAATCTGCTCTTTGCCCCTTCCCGCTTCTTGTCACTCCTGGCATTCCTTGGCTTATAGCTGCATCACTCCTACCTGCTCTGTGGTCCATTGCTTCTCCTCTGCCTACTGTTTCAAATCTTCCTCTGCCTCCCTTATAAGTATACAAGTGATTGCATTTAGGTCCACCCACATAGTCTAAAATAATCTCCTAGTGTCAAAATCTTTAATTTAATAACAATTACAAGATCCCTTTTCACCATGTAAAGTAACATCACAGTTTCCAGGAATTAGAAACTAGATATCTTTGAGGGCCATTATTTATCCTACTTCAGTTATAATTCTCATCTTCTTGTTTTTTCTCTCTGTCAGTTTATGGTTATAAATGTATTAACCCATGTAATAAATTACATGTAGACTAAAATTAGCCCTTTTCTTTCTAAATGTGTCTAGTACCTATTTGATTAAAGGCTTTGTTTTATTTGGAGAGGAAGAATTGTGATAACTTACTTTGGATTGTTTTTTCTCTGATTATTTATGTAATATAGTCTACATTTTTTGAAAATTCAGAAAAGGTTTTAAAAAGAAAGAAAATATGAATATCTTATGACCTCATTCCCCAAAAGCAAGTTTTTCTTAGAAATATACTGAGCACAATTCAGTGGACATGGTAGCATATAATGTTCTTTATCAAGTTCTTCCTAATGATACCAAAAACCTAAAACTGAAATACAATTGTGATGGCCAATTTTATGTGTCAACTTGATTGGGCTAAGGGATGCCCAGATAGCTGTTAAAAAGATTCCTGGGTATGTCTGTGAGAGTGTTTCTGGAAGAGATTAGAGTATGAATTACTTCGCTGAGTAAAGAAGATCTCCCTCACCAGTGTGGGTGGACATCGTCCAGTTCATTGAGGCCCCCAGGAGAACAAAAGCTGAAGGAAAGATGAATCCTCTTTTTCCTGGCACTGGGACATCTATTTTATCCTGCCTTGGACATTGGTACTTCTGATTTTCGGGTATTTGGACTCAGACTGCGAGTTATATATAACATCAGCTGCCCCAATTCTGTGGCCTTTGGACTTGAACTGAATTACACCTCTGCTTTCCTGGCTTTCGAGCTTGCAGATGGAAGATTGTGGGACTTCTCCACCTCCATAATTGCCTGAGCCAATTTCTATAATAAATCTCCTAAATCTCCTCTCTCTGTCTCTCTCTCTCTCTCTCTCTCTGTCCGTCTCTCTCCTTAGCTCTCTCTCCCCCTATTGTTTCTGTTTATCTGAGAACCCTGACTAATACTCTAATGAACGTTAAAATCTACCATGATACACTCTCTGATACTGGTGTGGTTATGTGGACAAGACTAGAGGCAAATAACCACATGAAAATGATACTTTCTAAGATTTTGACTGAAGGCACTAATGTTATAAGATAGGGACATACGTTTTCTCCATTATAAGAAAAGAGTCAGGCCCCTGGAAGGATCACTGGTGACTGAATGACCGATGCTGGAAAATTATCAAGAACCTGGGCACCTACCTACTTCATGTCCTTTTCTCTTTATGTGCTTTGTAATTTTCTCTCTCTAGTTCAGCTTGCTCTTTCCCCCAAGCACACAGAAGTAAATGGACTTGATCTCACTGTTTACATGCTCCCTCAATCCACACGACACATCCAGGGTATGATTCCAGTTTATGTCTAGTGTCTTGTGCCATACGGTGTCATGTTCCCCAGTTCCCTTCTCTTATTGTTGTAGGCAGTAAAAAAAGATGGTTTTAAAGTGAATAGATCCTGAAATCAATGTCCACTTACATTTCATTGGACCCCTGGAAGTCCAGCTGCCATATGTCTACCATGTAAATCTATACATACTCAAAAAGTAGGTGGCTGAGTTTTGACCCTTGTGATATTTTGATAGCATGTGCCTGGGTAAAGTAAATCGTTAAGGCTCATTTGACTTATCCATGTGAATGCTGCTATTTAGAGCAACAAATACTTAATTGATGTTTCTTTTACCCTCCCCTTTTCTCTGACTTCAGTTTCATCTACTTTTTCTATTAAATATTTGTTTGTTCTCTCTTTTGAATAATTTTCTCCATTGCTGCAAATATGCATATGAGAGTCATTGATTTGTTTGGAGATATACTATGTTTAATTAATTATCACATTGTTTCTTCATTTCGCTGACTTTGTACAAATAAACCAGGGTTACCAAGAACTATAGAGTCTCTGAGCTTTGCCCACTGTGCTTGTTTCTTTTTACAATGTGAGATATAATTATGAATAATCCATTTTTCAGTATTTTTGGAGTATCCAGGTTTTATTTTAGCTCAAAGATCTTGGAGGAAAGAATAAATTTACTGCATTGAACTTGAAAGGGGAAACAACTAAGGAAAACAGTTGGAAAAAAGTTAAACTTGTAGCTTTTTCTATTGGTGGAGTCTAGTAGTGGCTTTTCTCTGGTTACTAGGAGGTAACAGACCAAATTCAGTGAGAAAAACCCTTGGTTCCCTGGGGGACTGCTGATTTTTTCCTGGTGATATTCTGTTTCTGGGTCAACCAAAAATAGAATTTAAATGCTTTTTATCGTAAAGATATTAACAAATGCTCTGACCCTGTGATGCACAGTGTTGTGCAGGTTTGGAGTATGGATCCTTCTGGGGACCATTAAGGCTGACTCTGAAAATGCCAAGGAGTGTGCAGAGCATGCAGGGGAGCCCAGTGATGTTTCTGATCTCTAATCCAAACAGCTGGTTTTAGATTTTAGATCCGTTTCTTCCACAGTCCAAGCAACCCACCAGAGCTGTTACCACATGCTATGCAAATGGCAAAAGCAGAGCCTGAGACTCAAAGTATGTCCAGGGACCTAAGATTATCAGAGAATGTGTCTGCCTCTTAATTAATAATAACTCTCCAATATAACCTTTTCACATTTATTTTTAATGTTGCCTGTCCTGGTATTTTAAAATTACAGTGTAGAAATAGACATAAAATTTTAACACTCATGGACTCCTGGTGCATTCTGCATTGTCTACTACAATGGGATCACAGTGACTTCTAAGAAAGCAGAAAAGGGTCTGCCTCATACACGAATCACAGCTTCAACATTCAGACCAGGGGTGTGCTGAGGCTTTTTTGTGTCAGAGCCAGCAGTGTTACTAGTCCAGTTTATTGACTCCTATATATTCTTTCTATTTCCCCCCCTTTTTGATCTGTAAGATCTGTACTGATTCTTGGTGTGTTAACCTAGAAAAGGATTTGGTTTTATTGCAAATTTAGAATTGGAAATCAGATGTGATATGAGAAATGTCTTTGGAGATGTTATATTCTGCTTTTCTTAGGAGTTTTACAAGTTAAGTAAGGAACTTTACAAGTTGTATCATTCTTTAATGATACATTGTTATTTCTAAGAGGGACTTATTTAGTACTTGATAATTTAGCATCATCCTTCAACAGTTTTTATGTATGCTATTAAATTAGAGTGTTCCCTTTGTTTTCAGTTTTATTAGTAATATTAATGATTGACATAATCTTTGGTCTTAATTTTAGCAGCTAGTAAATGTACAATGTGATATAAACATTGAGACTGTTAAAGAAATAGATTGTTATCAGCCAGTGTTATTGTGGCATTACAGATAGAAATCAGTAGATCAATTGCATGGTGAGGGAGGGCAGATAAAAAAAGGATTCAAGATGGCACCAAGGCATTTCATATGATGTCCTGCACAGATGGTGGTTTCTTTTACATAAAATTTTGAAAGGAAAAAGTACCAGAAAATTGCATACTAATTGCATTAGTATATCCATGGCATCGTATTTGACTAAAATAGCTATTTAATTTTGGCAAAACATTTGCCATAGCAAAATACTGTAATTAATTTAACTATTTAGTTGTTTGGTAGTTTTAATTGTATTTAATTTGTAAATCATTTTGGTTTTTTTACTTATCTGTACCTTATTTAATGTTTAACTTTGACAGTGGGGATACGTAAGAATTCTTTTCTTTAAAAATGTTTCATTGCGCTAGTTAGAGAAACACTCCCATATATCAATTCAAATGCATTTGGGATCTAAATAATATGTGAACAAGTTGTATCAGTCAGGGCTACAAGAAATAGTTGCCTCATTCTAAAGGGATTAACTGTAAAGAGTTGAGTGACAGGATGACTCACTAAGCAGTGACCATGGAAGAGAAACAATGAGAAAACCACAGCCACTTTAAGACATTAGGAGCAAGAGCTGAAGCTATGGAAGAGAGACTGTGGCTATACGGCCACACAGACTCTACCAGATCCCCAGCTAGGCAGGTGCCTCAGGGGAATCTGAGGACGGGGTAAGGTGGAATAAATATCCTGATCTTCCTCTTTGCCTGCCCTCTGCTAGTCTTTGGCATCTCCCATTGGCTGAACCCTATGGGAGGCCACATGGCAAATGGGCCAGATGATGTAATTTACATAGATCAGTTCCCTGAGGCTCAGACATCACAGGGATTAGAAATGGGAAAAGGGTCATAGGATGAAAACCAGCATGCAAGCAAAGAATTATCTACTGAACACAAGCTACATACTCATGTTTTCCTAGTGTATTAAAAATGGTCTCAGTTACTAAGTGTAGAAAGCATTTCAATGACTTAACATTGTAGAGTTAAACTGCAAAATAGTCACACAGATATTAAAATTAATGGTGAATGAAGACTTAAAAATATGTGCAGAGGTGCTACTGTGATGTACAAAGTATACCAGAGTGGGGATCAGCTCAAAATGTGTTTTACCTTGGGCCTTACACAATTATAGGAAAAAAGCTATATACTCCTAAAGACAGGAATTAACCAGTAGTATAAAATATGGAATATTCTCTTCACCAAGTGTCCCAGAAGAGCAGAAATGTGTTCAATGCAATTTTATTGCTACCAGCTACTATAATTTTTCTTTATACTTAAAGTTGTCATTCTTAGGATGGAGCCTATTTGCAATGCAATGTGCAAAAAAAATATCACCTCAGCCTTTCTGAGCCCTGACCTCTATTCAAAGTGCTTAATTTTTCTGGCTCATCCATCTAGATGCTTTGTCAAGTGCAAATTCTTAACTTCTAACATAGGAAGAAGGTGGTGTGGGAGGGATAAATGGTTTATTCTCTGCCAAGTTTTAAATCAATGATCACAAGTGGGCATTTTTCAATTAATACTTTCATTTATCATAAAATCATTGAGTAATGACTATCAAATCACAGACATGTTCATAGTTGATAGACATTATGTTACAACCCAATGTGTATGATCGTCAGAGAACTACTCACACTGATAAGACTGACTTATCAAATAAACATATAATCAGCATATAAAAATTGTTTAGACAAAAATGATCTCTGATACCTTGTTTTGGATTTCTGATACTTTTGCTTCTCTTAAAAATTTAGAATTTCGGGTGCACAGGTGAAGCTATGAGATTTAATGTGTAGAACATAACAGTATACAGTATGTGCTGATATGTAAACACTCACTTCATTGCTACTTTGTGAAAACAAAGATAAGAGTAATTGATAGTGGTATTAAATGACTTGTCCCAAATTACACAAGCTTCAACTTTCAAGGTTATTTTCTTGCTACTCCAGCTATGCCAACTACCCTAATATGTGTCCTCATATCATGAGTAAACTGATAATGAAATTGATATTGATAAAATAAGGAACTGAAATAAACTGATTTTAAAATATGTTTCACCTCTGGGTAGGATTCATGGCTGTGTGTTATACTGAAAAGCACACTTAGAGTTACAAAATAACCCATGTTCAAATAGATCTGTCACTTAGTGGACGAGTAGACACTGAGCAAATCTCTTCTCTGTCAGTCAGGTTTTCTCATCTCAGAAACAGAAATCGTATCTGCCTGTCAGAATTATTCAGACGATAAGATAATCCATACAAATACCTAAAACAAAATCTGCTCAATCTTTACTAAATCTCTTCAATGTCCTTTTTCATTGCAAATATTTATAAAATTGTCTACTGGCAGGCTTTATGAGTTATCAAATTTTCCCAATTAAGGGAGAGTTAACAGTGATGGTTAACAAATTGATCCATGAGGTTGGCGGTTTTCCATACCTTGCAGCCATTTTCAGCTGTTCTGTAATATGCAATAAGCACTTTCAAGGCCAATAGATCCCAAATTATGTTCCTAGTATTTGGAATCACCAGGAAATGCTAACCTATGCGATTTTCTGAAATCTGTGGGAAAGAAACATGGCTGAAATAATAGTCACCACCCTCTCAAACTCCGTGAAGGAGGAATGTAAAGTAAACTTTATAAAAATATTAATGCCTCCATGCCAATAGCTGCATAAGTTGATTTTATTACTATGGACTGATATTGTAATATTCTTGTTAAATGGAACAAGGGAGACAGAGACGCTGGTCACTGTATCAAAAAGCATGACATTGCATGCAAGGAGATCATGAAGAGGGGAATTTGCATTACCTTTTCCTTTTGAATTTGTTAATTTTTGTTTTCCCCAATATTTTCAGTGACATCAATATTCATAAAGCTTGCAATACAACTAGAAGAATCATTAGCTACTAGTTGAGTTAGCTTGGGTTGCAAGAAAAGAATAGAAAACTAGAGAAATATCTGACTTGTCATTAAACATCTATAAGGTCTGAGCTCTTTATATACTATAAAATCTAAAATCTAAGGAAGACATAATTGAGGAACTTACACATATTTTATTCTTTCAGAAAATCTTTTTGAAGCTCTTTAATATGCACATCGCACATGAACACTAGTTATCACTTCTTTGCATCTTAAGTATCTCCATGTTTGGTAATAAAATATAGAAAACAGAATTTTGACCTTGGTATGACTGAATGTATTTGTGTTATTTTCATGTTAAAGTCTAGTAGCCTATATATGAAATGTTATTTATTAGGCATCAGTGATTAGAAATGCACTATTCTAGTTGCTGTGAAGGGTACAGGATGGACTATAAAGGGGAGAAGGAGAGAGAGAAAGAGAAACCAAGTAACTTAGCTATAGAAGAGAGAAATGTCCTAGGGCTATGGACCATCAGCGAGGAAAAGAGCTCATCTGTGAGGGGATCAATGAGGAACTCTTTGGGGAGGTAGGATTTGCAAGGTCTACTAACACACTCACAGGAAGAATGACCACACATCTCATTTTGCTGGGACAGATCCAGAACAATTACTAGTAGCACCTTTTTTCATTCTCAAAGTTGCCCTGCTTGGAACAAAAACTTTATTGTAATTTAAGCTGTAGAAAGTCTTGGAATTTATTCCTTCTTGATGTTTAGATAATTTTCTTTCTATTTTGGGACCAATATTATTAAGATTTTTACAAAAGCAAAAAAATTTTAAAGTGAAATCATGGGAAGTATCACTAATTTTCATTGCATCTTGCTGCATATATGAATTTTTAAATATTTTCTTCTTTCCTTGCAATCAAGATAAACAAAAAATCATTTTCAATTCACGAGGTTCAGAATGTTAAATAAGATCTTTATATAAAGTAATGATCATATTTTTGTGAATAGGAATATAGTTTAAATGAACAGGCCAGAAATATAATGCATTCCCGCTCAACCATTATCTGTAAAATTAGAAAGGCACCCTTGTATAAAGATTAAATATCTCACTAGGATTCACAGACCTTGGGACAGTGCTGTGTGACCCTGGGCCATACTTTTATTCTCAAAATTTAAGCTTTCTTGTCTTTCAAATGACAAGGTTAAAATAGATGATCATTATGATCTCTTCCAGCTCTAATAGACTATTATTTGTAATTCAAATAGGCTAATACAAATTTTGCTTTTGGTGGTGAAACTTTCCTAAAGTGATTGCTTAAAATAATTGAGAAAGGGTAAAAGTCTTCAAAACAAAGTACAAAAATATTTCTGGAGCATGCAGTGATGGAAACTGGAACCAGTAGACAACAATGAAAGGCCTTTATAGGGACATGTTTAATATGAAGAAATATATACTTCTTACTTTATTCTTAAACATCAAATTGCAACAAGTGACTAGAACGGCTCATTAAAACCCAGATTCTAAAACCCACTTCCAGATATTTTGCATGTAATCATAATGCTATAAAGTAGTGTTTCTAACTGTTGTTTCTAAAGTCATAGGTCCAAAATATTCAACTGCTTTAAGTTGTGTCATTTAGAAAGACACCCTGCACCAAGGATCTGAGTGCAAGTGATTTATTAAGAATATGCTCCCGCGCCCGGCCGGGCGTGGCTCAGCGGTTGAGCGTCGACCTAGGATCCAGGCGATAGGGATTCGATTCCCGGTCAGGGCACATGCCTGGGTTGCGGGCTCGGTCAGTGACTCTCTCATCATGATGTTTCTGTCTCTCTCTCTCCCTCTCCTTTCCTCTCTCTGAAATCAATAAAGATATATTTTAAAAAAAGAATATGCTCCCGGAAGAAACCACTGGGAGGTGGAGGAGTGGAAAGCAGAGCAGGATACATGACCTCCAAGTAAGGATATAAAATCAGGTGATGCCCCAGGCTCAGTTTAGTTCAAGGGGAGTTTGGAGTTTGCTGAGAGCTTCCCCAGCAAAGGATCTGGACCTTGGGATCCCCTCGTCTGTCAGTCATTGGCTATGAGTAAGGGCTGGGAAGGGCGGGAGTAGGAGTGGGAGAGGATATCGATTTCCATGCATTTCCAGTTTTTCCAACTGGCAGGTAGCTCCAGTGCCTGAGCACAATCCTTAGAGGACATTTTCAGGGAAGGCATTTTAGCAGCAACACAAACAGAAGCTGGGGAAAGGGGCACAGTGTGCCAGTAAAGGATATGGGGTATCTAGGTTATATATCAGGAATGTCCACTATGGCTAGTCACCTCCCAAACTCTTTCCATGATCACACTAATGTGGAAAATCTATATGCCTTCTGAGACCAATGATGCACAATAGCATATTACAGGTCTTAAGTAGTAATGTAATAAAGAAACTATTCATTTTTCATCTTAATCCAGTGTTTCCCAAATGTATTTAACTAATTTATCACATAGCTATCATCTGGAAGAAACACACTTAGAAATATTGCCAATTAAGACCTCAAGAATTTTGAGTCAAAGAGGAAAATTTTACTAAATCACAGCTTTCTGTTCCAAAATTTATCAGTAGCAGCCTCTGAAGGAGGCCAACTACCCACTAAAGTTTCTATTAAGGAATGTTATATGCATACAAAGGCATTAACAATAAGGGATGCCTGTCAACATATTGTAACAAATGGTGAAGGATTATCTCTAACTAAAGAGCCAGAGGGAATGGAATTGAAAAATGAAATTGATAATTTATATAGCCACTGCCTGCAATTAGTTAGAAAAACACTTTCTGCCTCTTGGCTCCTACATTCAAGATCTATATCAATAGAAAAAGCAGTCGACTGTCTCTCTCCTGGGGGTGTGCCACTTACTGTGGCAAATTGCTGACCTCAACCCCTTCTCATCTCATCACTAAGTATAAATTTGCTTTTTATATTTAGTTGAAATCTAAGGGGGAAACCCCCAGAGGGGGAAACCTGGGTAGGAAGGACTAATTGATGGTGATTCATTTCATCCTGGGAGTGTAACAATAATTAAACCTACCACTTATTTTCATCTGTGTGGCCTGCCCAGTGTTGGAAGCTTGATGTCTTTTTTTCATATAATTCACACAACCACCTCAAGAAGTAAGTGATTAGCCAACTGATTCAAAGAGGTTAGGGAACTTTCTCAAAGCCATAACACTAGACAGTGATAGAGTAGAGATTCAAAACTAGGTCTCTTTGAATTCTCATTAGGCCAGGCTAGTTGTAATTAAAGCAGGCAAGATTAGCTTTGTCATCAATGCATAATAAAAATGTTGGTAATACAAGTGCCCTACCTACTCAGAGAAACATAAAGCTAAAGCGGGAGTACAGCACTCTAAGTAAAAAAGAACCTCCAAGAAAGAACCCAGATGCTGTATGTCCCCTTACCTCATTAGAGCTGCCCCTAGTCTGAGTCAGATGTGAAGATCTGGGTGGCAGAAGCTGATTTTAAAGAATCAACATACTGTACATCAGAAACAGCGAGTGCTCTGACCCTGCCTTAAGTCAGACAGCAGTGATGAGGGTAGGGCGTATTCAACTCAGATTTCGACTGGAGTTGAAGAGGCAATGGGTAGATATTGGCCAAGAAGGGGCAATGCAGCCCCTCCTGGGGAAGAAAGAACCGGGATGAATATTTTCAAGCTCCGTGCAGGGACAGTGAGCAGATTCACAGTTATAAATTGTGGCGGTGGGTGAAGGACAGTTGCAATCTTGAGACACTTGTTTATCAGAACCCTATTGCTTCTGCCTCATTTCCTGCTTGACCATGAAGGCATAGGATTGGGTAACCCCCAAACAATGCCATGGTTGTCAGAAGCCTACCCAGTTAAAAAAGGGGGGGGGGGGCAAAAGCTCTTTTAAAAGATTGTTTTTAAAGCTAAAATATAAAGAAAAACACTGTACTGAGAATGAGAAAACTTTCAATGTTCCAAAAATTTACATGGACCCCATATATGGCAATATTTGGTAAAAACAAGCTGAGCGTGAAGAGAAAATATGCCATTAGGCATGATTTCTAGGTACTCTGACAATTGTGTACTTAATGAAACTTTTCTGTCTTCTGATTTCCATTCTTTATAAGTGAGTCAACACCTTCAGAAGCTGTCTGCTGAAATAGATAAAAATAATTCTGCAGCTTTATCATCATTTCCTGGACCTGATTTGAAATCTCATGGCAGCTATATTTTTGTTGTTTCCTGACATTTGTTTTCTCTTTCACTTTTTTCTGATCTTATCTTTATTATTTCACTCTATCTACTTCACTTGGGTTAGTTTTGCTGTAGTTTCTTGAGAAGCAATGTTGGATATTGACTTTTAACCTTCTGATTAAACATGTCTTTAAAACTATGCATTTCCCTCCAAGCTCTGTGTTTTGCTTCATTCCATCCATTTTGATAAGTTGCTTGTTATTATTAAGTTTTAAATATTTTCTTAATTCCCATTCTGATTTCTTCTTTGTTCAATACATTTTCTAAAAATATATTATTTAATATTCCAGCAGTTTGAATTTGTTGATGAATTTTTTATTGATGTTCATATTAATTCCAATGTGATCAGAGAGCATACTCTGACATACTTCAATTTTTGAAAATTGTTGAGACTTGTATCCTGATTTAGCATATGGCTAATTTTGGAAAGGGTTTTGCAAGTCCTTGAAAAGAATCTGAATCCTGTCATTGCTGGGTGCAGTGTTCTAATTATATTTTTATAAATTGCTTTATAGATAATATGTTTATTTTTAAACAGTATTCCAAAAGGGAATATTTTATATAAAAAGTCTATATCCTTTCCATTTAGCTATGTGAAGTTGAATGGTAAAGAGAGACTATTCATCCAAAGGTGCTTTTTTTTAATGTGAGAATATTATTGACTCCATTTCTCAGAAGAAATTCTTTCCTCTATATCCTAAAGGCTTCTTTCTTACAGTTTAATGTAAATCATTACATCATTTGATAAGCTAGTGTTAGATATAAGAAAATGGGGCTATAGTTTGGGTTTCTTTTAGAAAATGTTAGCTATTTTGAGAATAAGTCCGAAAGTGTCATTCTTTTATAAAGGAGAGAAAAAGGGGACAAAAAGCTTAAAAAATTAAAAAGAGAAACCTATCTCCCATCTCATTGTCACCGTTGATAGTGCAATCCAGGTGCTGAGGTGCAGAGCTGAAAGAGCAATAATCCATATCTGCCCTTTGTTGGTGCAACTGCACAGGAAAGTGGAAATAGAGATGTCAGTACCTCTCTGCGGGAACATGACCTTGCTCTTTCTGTACCTGATTGCTGGCTGAATTCTGAAAGCACATTGGGAGTGATTTAAGAGCCTGCCATTATCTTCTGTTAAATGCCTGATGTCATAGTGCAACTCAGAACCTCATGTGATCACTTTCACCTGGCAATTCTGCAAGTGTTAAAATTGTTTATGCCACCGCTTTCTGGGCTTCTCTTCTTTCCCTAAACTCATTTTCCTACTTGCCACACTTACTCTCATATATCTGACGCTTTTCCTCTTTGTTGTTATTTAGTGAAATGGAGCATGCTTACGCTTCCCTATGGAAGGACCCCCGCCCCCAACCCACAGTCAACTATAATCTATCACCACATTATATGAATTCCATTATTTTTCCACTGTGTTAACTTCAAGTGCCTTAAGCTGAGTTTTTGTACCATGGGACCAAAAGAACTACGGTTTGTGAAAGTGAACTTATCATCCAAGCTATATATCTATAATTTAATAGATTGCTTATTCATTCAGGTGTTTGTAAGATTTCCCAGGGAGTTTCACAAGTTATGCCATTTTAATGAAACCCATCATATCTAATGTTCAAGGGAGAATAAACTAGATTCTATTTGGAACAATCAGTAATGACAAACACGGGAAGGATGAGACATTCTAAAATGAATAAGAATTGAATGAAGTTCTTTAAGACCTCACTTTCTAACTTGCCTCACCCTCATCTCCTTGGACTCTTTATTGTATTTACCTGAGTTTCATAATGCTTCATGTTCATGTAATTGATGACATTTTAAATTTATTTGGGTACAAAGTCCAATAACTCATCTTATAATTAAATTTAATATAATAGTTCATTAAAACCCTGGTATAATCCATACAATTAAACTTGAGAACTACATTTTCCTTCCAAGAAATCAAAGCTGGGCCACAAGAACTTATAGAATATCATAGGAGAAGTTCATTCTTAGTGACATCTCCTATCTAAGCACTTAATCATGTATCCCCAATAATATGAATTTGAGGGCTTTACAGTTCATGGTTCACAGTCTGGAGGTACACTCTTTGGAGTCTCCCTACTAAGTATATTGGCTTTTTAAAATGCCAATAATTAAACTAGGAATCAACCATGGTGACTGCTGTTTTCTCTAGTGTTAAAGGGTGAATGCTACTTTCCTTAAGTAAAGAACAAATACTTAATTTTTCACCATTAAATATGACTGTGACTATTATCAACAAGGCATAGAGAAAATGCAAACCATGGTCACACTAGAATGTGAGAAGAGTTCGGTTCGATTATACAAGACTAACAGAACTCAAAGGTCAAGTACTGTCTTTATCTATTATGATTATACTCATCACTGCTTTTCTGCCTATTACCAGTACCATAGCCAGACTATCTGCCATCCTTTAAAAAAAGACTTCTATTTTCTGTCCTTTCTCACCCCCAGTCTCTCCTTCCTTTTTGTGTTCCTTTCTCTTTTTCTCCTCTCATCCACTCTACATTAATTCGACTGTTTATCAAGGTTGGCTGGCACTAAGTCATTCTAGTGATTAAGTGGAGGGGAGAATCATTTTAGACATAATAAACCAGTTTCCACTGTGGATCGTTTTTGTGGTCAATCTATTTGTGTTTAAAGGTAGAGTAGACAGTGGAGGTGCCCAAGGCTGAGTGAACTGGCTTTGATCCCGTCCTGACATTATTTAGCTGAGTAACAATATCTAAGTTCATAAAACTCCTTGTCTTCCAAAATTGGGACAATTCCTACTTCATTGGGTTGCTGTAAATATCAAAGGAAATATTGCATGTAAATTTTTTAAAGACCTATTATTATTATCATCTCTTAAAAAGTGGTTAAAAAAAGTTAGGGCATCAGTAGAGAGAAAGGGAATTGTGGAATGTGTATTCAGTTCTAACTTGTGAACATTCAAATAATGTAATAAGAAATTTTACAGATTAATAACGACAAGTTTAATACTAACTGTGTATGTGTGGGTGTGTAAATATATTGATTATATAGAGTTAAATTTACCATATGCAACTTATATTGCTAATAGTGTCTCATAAGAAAAAGATACCTCCCAAAATGAAAATTTCTTTAATGTGACATTTTGACTTGAGCCTTGTTTTCCCTAGTGTTGTAGTCTATTTTGGTAAATGCACAAAGATGACTAAAAGGAATGTGCCACATATCTTATGTGGAAGTAGGGCAGGTTTTTCTCGCCGGGAAGGCAGGCGTCATTGCATAACAGGTAAGAACACGTGATGCAGCACCAGACTGTCAGCCCCATCGCCTACTAGCTGTGTGAATGTGACAAGCTACCTATTTATTTATTTTTAAATTTATCTTTATTGTTGAAAGTATTACAGATGTCCCTTTTTTCCCCCCACTGGCCCCCTCCACCCTGCACCCATCCGCAGGCCTTCACTGCACTATCGTCAGTATTCATGGGTTATGCATATGTGCAGATAAATTCTTTGGTTAATCTCTTCCTGCCTCTTCTCCCCCCTTCCCTCTGAGATTCGTCAGTCTGTTCCATGCTTCTATGTCTCTGGATTTATTTTGTTTGTCAGTTTATTTTGTTCATTAGATTCCACATATAAGTGAGATCTGTGATACTTGTCTTTCTCTGACTGGGTTAGATTCTGGAACTGAAAAAAAGCAATAGATAAAGTCTGTAATAGTTAATACAATAGTACCAATATTAAGTTCTTGGTATTGATAATTGCGTGGTGGTTATGCAAGATGTTAACATCAAAGGAAGCTAGCTAAGTGAAATTTATAGGGAGACTATATACATCTTTGCAGCTCCTCAGTAAGTTGAAAATTATTTAAAAATAAAAGGTGTTAAAATATGTTGCCTAGATCACTTTTTATGTCTTTCAAATACTGTGACATGTTCAAGATTTTGAGGTTTATCTATGTCAAAGGTCCTCACGTATAGGTGAGATAAGAAATTATTCTCAAGTTGGCTCAACTTTTTTTTCCCCTTTCTTTCTACTGTTTATCTTTTTTTCTTATCAGTTTTATAATCACCATGAAATTCCAGTTGGAGATAAATCAAATAAGCGAATCCTCATCATGCATGTTTTGTTTGTTTTATTTTTAAAATTTTGTATTATTAGAGTTTTTAAAAAAATTATACTCGGAACCCAGGGCACTTGATGGATACCTTGATAGTCATTTTTCTAAACAGTAGGAAACAAACAGCTACATTTACCCATTTCCTAATTTGTAACTAAAAGTTCTGCACCCAATTCCATTGTGAATGGGAAAAGTATTTTCTTCACATCACTAATAAGCAATTCTCGAACACCAACCAGGTGTCCTAAAATTCAACTCAATTCTGACACTAATTACCTGCAGACAGCCTCAGATCCCACAAGGTGAGGGCTCATTCCTACAAAACTGCCCCCTCTTCCCACTTCAGAGGTCAGTCCAAGTCCAGGTGGTTACCTGTGCTCCTGACCAACAAGCTATATAAACTGGAGGTTCTAACACCACCTCCTTGGGTTCCATTAATTTACTAGAGCTGCTCATAGAACTCAAGGAAATATTTTACTACTAGGTCACTCATTTATTGTAAGAGGATATAACTCAGAAACAAATTGATGGGAAAAATGCCTAAGGCAAGGTATGGTAAAAGGCCATGGAGCTCCCATACTCTCTCCCAGTGCCCACAAAATCTTCACATATTCACCAACCAGGAAGCTCTCTGAACCCCATCCTTTTGGTTTTTCATGGAGGTTTCATAACATAGGCATGATTAATTAAATTATTGGCCAATAACTATTGATTCACCTCTAGCCCCTCTCCCCTTCCTGGAAGTTGGGGACTGGGACTGAAAGTTCCAACGCTATAATCACAGGTTGGGTCTCCTAGCAACCAGCCCCTATCCTTAAGTTAACATTTTGCTTTCCAAAAGTCACTTCATTAACTTAACAAATGACACCTTTATTATTCTCTTGGATCAGAAAATTACAATGGTTTTCAGAGTTTGTCAGAAACAGGGACAAAGACCAAGTAAATATTTCTTATTATAAATCACAATATCACTGCAATGTAATTAAATAAACTGCATTGCTAATGCTGTGTGCTGAATTTAGGTCATGCTTTCAGTCAGTTTGCTCATCTGTAAAATGAGAGAGTGGGATAGATGAACTCTATGGTCCATTCAGTGGTAACCTTCTGAAAAACATTACATAAGGTATGAATGTTATTCTGGAGGTTACATTGATTTATTTTGTTTAATGTATTTGGATTTAAGACTTCTCAAACTTAACATATAACTTTGTATATTTGCAAATTATTCTAAGTCAAGAGCTTTGGAAATATCCTCGTCAGGTGGTTAAACCTATGATCTTTAGCTTTCCTGTTTATGTTATTGGTCTCATGAGTCCAGATATATTTTGTCTGTTATCAATGATGACAATATCATTTTTAAACAATTCTGTTTTCATGCAGTTCCTTCAAGGATATACTCTGGAGCCAGCCTTGTCTTTGGCTTCCTGCTTTATACACCATCTGGAAACTTCAGCTGGTAAGAATTTTAGCCCTCACTATTTAAAAATAATTGCCCATATAAGCTATACAATGACCACCAATATCAAGGAAATATTCTCATCACACATTCTCCTCCAAGAAGCAGAAAGGATAGAATGGATACTTTTAAACAGCCGTATATGTTCTTTTACCCAAAACTTTTTTCTAGGGACAACACATTTATATTTCTGATAATAATAAATAATTGGATTTTGAATGATTCATGTAATTTTCCAGATGAAAAGTTGATTTTGAATGTGGAAAAATAATCTTCGTCAGCAACAACAAAAATTGCAAATGGTTTTCTTCTTAACTTGGCTAGGAGAGGACAAGAAAAGTAAAAAGGAAGAAATTGCTACTATACATAAACCCCATGATTAAAAATAAGTGCACCATGGATAAGGGGACACCACAGTATCTTGTTCCTCAAAGCTAGTGATCCAACAGAAGGAGAGTACACTTCCTAATTTCTTGGTGTATCTGGGCACCTATTCCTGCCTCACTGGCTCAGGACAGCCCTCAAGTGCACACAGAACACCTCGCAGGCACTGATGCCCTCTAAGGCAGAGGCACAACTTTTAAATGTTGCACTTCATTGCTTAAGTTGCTGCAATTGTGGCTCACTCTTGCTTTTCAGTTATATCAAAAGTCCTGCTTTTGCATTTGAGATTTAATGCTCTCTTCAGGGGCTTACTGTAGGGGGGAAAAAAAGACTGCTTTTGTGCTTAGAAACTTCAGGGATCAATCTGGAGTCTATGAAATGTTTGCTTAAATATTACTTGCTTAATGAGGCTTTTCGCCGGTTTCTACACAGTTCAATGTTTGCTTATGCCGTTCTAGAGGGTACTGTTATAAGCGCTCTACAAATTGCTGCCTAAATGTACATTATTATCTGGGGGTCTTATTTTATTTGGCCATATTCTCTTATCTGTGTTGGAGGACAGTAAGAAGTATTTAGTTTTTCTCTTCAAATCACCAAGAAAAATATGAGCTTTCAAGAGAATTTTCTGAAGGAATTCATTATGGGTGTTTGAGATTACAGTACAGTTTTTTGTTTCATAGCCTCACTTAAGTCATAACTTTAAATCCATTCAGAACCATTTTGAAGCACTTCCTGATGTGTCTAAGAAAAAGAATCAAAACGTGACAAAATAACCAACCCACAAAGCACAAATATATTTGTGATAATTACATATGAGAGGAGTCCTCTACAATGTAATTAAAGAGTCTGATTGGCACTCTCAGTCCTCATGTGTCACAATGTACAAGGTAATAGATCCAGGAGTTACTACAGCTGCTTGAAGTCATCAGTTCATATATAAGTGTTAAAGCTGATTAGTATAATAATCTCTACTATTTTTTGGAAATTAAAGTATCTTAAATTCAAATAATTTATATATGTTCAACGTATATGTAACATTTTTGTTATTTCATTTTAGTAAATAATTTTTTTCTTCCTATGTGTAAGCTCGGTGAAGGTAGATGTTTTTGTCTAATGTAGTAAATGTCTTCACTACCCAGAACAATTTCTGCTCAACCAATGCCTTTGTTTTCAATGAAGAAATGATATAATATTTAAGGCCCATGACAGTTTGCTTCTTGCTATTTCTTTTCTTTCTTTTTTAATGCTCACCTGAGGATATGTTTTCATTGATTTTTAGAGGACTCAGGAAGGGAGAGAAAGAGAAACATCGATGTGAGAAGCATTTATCGCTTGCCTCCAGTATACTCCCCGATTGGGGATTAAACGCACGAGCTAGGTGTGCACTCTGGCCGAGAATCAAAGCAACCACCTTCCGTGCACAGAGCAGTGCTCTGGCCAACTGAGCCACCTGGCCTGGGCTGCTTGTTTCTTAATGCTTGCCTCTTGACAACCCATAGCAGCTGCTCAATAAATGGCAGCCACCTTGGAGTCTGCCCCAGGGATATGCAGGCACAATACAGGCCTCCAAGTGGCAGTTGACTGGTTATAATGCTCCTGAATCTTCACCAGACTTTATAGGGTTCATATTTTTAAAAAATCCATTTTCCTTTCCAAGACGATAATACATCTAACAGATAAAATAAGTTACTGTGACAAGCATAAGCCCAGGCTTACTGAAATCAAGTAAAATATTATTTGCCGATTCTCAGGCACTATTTCACCAAAAGTTATAGGTTGTTAATGAAAAATTGTTCTATCAGAATTTTCATATCAGTCCTGTAATATCATTTTATTTGTCAATAGAACCTCTTCCTGAGAGATGTGCTAGCAGCCCTTCAGTTTAATCATTGGCCAGAGGGTACAGATTCTACTTCAGAATGCTAAAGAATACCTTTTTATATTGAGAAAGCAACCAATATTTTTATGTTTAAGTAAATGTGTTGTTTCCTATATCCAATTAATTGAAAATGATCACTCCAGACTTTAAATATTTAGAGAAAATATACCCAATAATATATACTATGAGACCTTAAAAATGTTTTCTCTATGAAAAAAATTATAAAATATTTCACTTCATATCTTATGTTTATTCTTTTTATGTAAGGCTGATACCATTTTTTTAGATACACTGGAAGCCTTTGCCATGTGAATGCCTCTCCATTGTTTCTCTCCATATATAAATATTGTTTTTATTTTCATACTCC
Organism: Miniopterus schreibersii; assembly: GCF_964146895.1. Lineage (NCBI taxonomy): Eukaryota > Metazoa > Chordata > Mammalia > Chiroptera > Miniopteridae > Miniopterus > Miniopterus schreibersii. The sequence goes on from NC_138107.1 coordinate 58,782,280, forward strand.
TATCTCTGCAGAATCTCTCAAATCCATATATTTTTTATCTGTTCCACTCATCTTCAGCCCAGTTCATACTGTGCTTCCTTATCTATGTTAGCAACCTCCTGCCTCATCTTCAATTTTAGTCTCTCTCTGGATCGAAGGCATCGTTTCTCACCTGGGCCCTCATGCTTCAACACTCCACACATTCATTCTTCTTCTATGCTAATCTTGTCTACACTACAACCAGGGTGATCTTTTAAAAAAGTAAATTACATCTTGTTCATTCCTGGTTTTTATCTTCCCAGTGAATTCCCTTTGCACTGAGAATGAAATCCAGACTCCTCAGCAAGGCCGGGATGATTAGGGAGATGAGTCTCTGCCTATTTGGAATTTATGCCATTTCCCTCTCATTCTCTGTGTTCCGGCTTAGACTTTACAATGAGCCTAGCAACACCCATTTGATAGATGAACAAATTAAATCCTAGAGAGGTTAAATTTATCCAAGATTACACAGCTATTCAATGACAATGCAGCCTTGATTCAGCTCTATTTGACTCCAGAAAATACACTGTCATTTAATGCTACAAACTCTTATTTTGTCCTCTGTAGAACCTTTCTGGATACTTTAATTTGCACTCCAGGAAGATTTTGGACATTTACCAGTACTTATAAAATGACGTTGCTAATTATAATTGCATCTTTCCCTGCAAACAGTGGGCTTCACAAGGCATATGCTACTTAATTTTTGAAACAATGCCTGGCACATGATAGGTAGTGACTAACAATTTTTAAGTAATATTAATTTATTATCCTGGGCTACAATTAATTAATAGAGCAGAAACACGATAGATCTGTTGTGAAGATTTAAATAAAATAAATTTCCTTGAATGCTGACAATTAATCATAATAGAAAAAGTTGAGAAGGAACACAGTGTGCTTTCTATTTTTTCTATTTACTAACAATTTTATTATTTTAGAATATTCACCCAAAAGAAAAATAAAACAAAATTCTATAAAATACTTGTTACTTCTACAAGCAGGAATATAAATCGGACAATCAATAATATTTGTTTAGTAGTTCTTCATTCCAGCCCCCTTGTTATACAGATGTGAGGCCATAAGGTGGGTGTGATTTGCCCACAGTCATGAAGATGATGACGTGGGAAGCAGGCCTCTAACCTTCCAGTTCTTTCTGTTATCACTTTCCTCCTTCCCTTCACTTACTTTTCTTTTATTGAGATGTAATTGACATAACTTATATTAGTTTCAGGCGTATTGGTTCAGTATTTGTTTCTATTGCACAGTGATCACCACAATAAGTCTAGTTAACATCTGTACCCATACATAGTTACAATTTTTTTCTTGTGATGAGGAGTTTTTGAGATCAACTCTGCTAGCAACTTTTAAATATGCAATATAATATTAATTATAGTCACAATGCTTTATATTCCATCACAATATACAATTTGGGAAGGGAGTTACCTGAGCCAGTATATGCTTCTAGCAAAAAACAACACAAAAATTATTAACAGATCCCACATTTAAAGACTTATTTTTGACTTAGCATTGAATTGAAATGGGCTCCTGATATCTTGAAAGGAAGAATCAGGTTGTATTCTTTTTAATTGTTTATTACAACATCATCTGAGGGGAGTTGCTCTCTAATGAGGATTATACAAGCAGCCTCTATGGCTGCTCTTCTCTTAGTGATCATGCTCAGTGGCACCTCCACACAGACCAGAGAACTGAGCCAATGCTCATAATAAAACTATTCTTGGAAAAATCTCTGATACAGGGTTTAGTAGAAGTTGATGCTGTATTAAATGTGATTGTTGATTCTGGTCATCCAAGATGATCACCTTCTTACAATGTTATGGATAACTGTCACTGAGCAATATTTTTACATAGAGCTCACTGTTTTTCTCCAACTATCCCTTTCCTTTGTGGGAGAAAAACATTTATACGACATTTGGTAGATGAGAAGCAATTTCCAATATGCTTTGAAAATGATATGTTACAAATACATAGAATGTGTAGAGACCAACATTTCATTTGAGAAATAAGCTAACAAGCAGTTACTACTGTAATAGAGCCCCTCCCTCTCGTTATGGGTGATGGTTTGGTTTACATCACCGAAATGCTGCCATTCCTGGACGACTAACTGCATCACCCTGACAATATTTTCGTGTCTTATTCAGACTAAACGATTAAATTAGAAATGCAATGTATTTGTTCTCAGAGCCCTCATCCCTCACTTGTTTTCCAGCTTTACATTTCTATCCATTCAAAGATGGTCTGGTTCAATATTGCACTACTCTGATTAACAGATGTTTACAAAATATGATTGAGGTGCCGAAATGTTTAAGAATGTGGCACTAACACGTTTATAAATAGGTGTTTACCAAAATGAATAAAGTACCGAAAGTTTCAAACTTTTTAGGTAATGGAAATGTATGTTTTTCATGTTGATTAGTCCATAAGAGGAAAACAAAAGGTGGCAGTAATGGATTGGTTAAATGCCTTGAAAATTACAAAAATTATAACGCAAATTACCTTACAGGCAATTTAGTTTCAAACCCCTTAGTTTTCAGGTTTGGGAACAAACACCAAAAGATGAAGTGGTCAGTGAAATAGTTCAATATTCTTTCGTCTCTTGTTGAATTAGTACCATTCATCTTGACAATAGCAGACATTTAATTGGAACCATATTGTATTGAGTTAGAGAAATCTGTTCCTAATCCTTGCTCTGAGAACACAAGGTTTATTCTCAGGGAGTGGAGTGTCCAGGGTTTTCTTTGTTTCTTCTCTTTCTTTTTTTGCTTATAAAACTTTGTCTTTCAATTTTATATCACATACAGGCTGTCTCTTTCTCCATGCAGCTGCATCACTATTTTGAGGTCTTTTAAAAAATGGTTCCTTTCATCCACATGTCTGCTACAACTTATACTTGAGGCTATATCCTAATGGAAGCACCGTAGTATGAATCATCGCAAATCTGAGAAGTCAGGACATGCAATGAAATCACAAATATTTGAAATGTATTTTTAAAAGCAGCCCTGAAGGTGTCAGAGAAAGCTGTAGTTCACATCCAGGAAACAACTATTTCAGAACAGAAGACATTAGCAGCCGAAAGCACTAAAGAAGGCAGATGGAAGCTGTGTGGTTCCAGAAATAGCACTGACTACCTGACTCCATTACCAGCTAGAGAGGTGACTTTACACATATCACGTCAAATAACTGGGTCTCAGTTTTCTCACCTCCACAAGGAACAGATCAGACTGGGGAGTCTCTGCATTCTCTCCCTCTAAAATTCTGATTTCAGCTCCCAAGTTTTATCTTTTGCAGCTGTATATGCTGGATATAACTTGGATGTAAATTCATCATTTTCAGGTCATCGTGCCCATCCCATGTCTGGGTAGAATAAAAAACAATCTAGTGCAAGAAGAGTTAACATACAGGGCTTTTTAAAAACACTATATAAGCACATACGGTCATGAGTAAACATTTTAAACCATAATTGGGAAAAAGAGTAAGCAAACTGTCTTATCATATTAAAATTTCAATAGCGATATTTCAAAGGAATAGCTAGACTGTTACTTCCAATTTACAATTTGAGAGCAAAGAAATACTAGAGTCTATAAATCATTCAAAGCCCCAAATGACTGGGTTTTGTTATTGTCCCTACACTTGAAAAGAAAACATAAACCAAATATGGTTTGCAAAATGGATCTTGATTTACTCAGTACTCAAAAACAATACAAGAAGTGATAGAAGGAATCAATATTCCCTTCTCTTACAAATATGTTTTGCCTAAATGTCACATCTGAGACAGCTGTGGCTATCTGAGTTCACTGCATAGAGCCTATAATTTAACCAGAGACAACACTTTAATATGTTTCAGTGCATGATCTTAACATAATTTTAATGCCATTGAGTGGAGGTTATTATGGACCCTGCTTAATAGATGATGAAGTAGGGAATTTTGTCAATCTTCTCAGTATCAAGTAGAATATAAATGATGATACAAAACCTCAAATCTTCATCTTATAGCACCAGGTCCCTGATGTAAGCTCCCTACATTTTCTTGGCATTAAATATTCACTTACATCTGAATGACAAGACCCCAAACCAACCATCTGGGCTTAAGAAGGAGAAATTGTCTTGCCCTTAGAGCACCAGAGTCGTCTGGTTTTACTCCTGGAACATGGACTAGAAAGACAACATGTACCTTAGTGACTGAGATGAAATGAGTTGTAGCGCTGAGCTTCTGGAGCACAATGGAGTTCTAGAGCCAGAATCCCTGCCAGGAGATACTGCATTACATGGTCACAAGTGTCACTGCCCATAAGAAGCAGGGAGATCACATTGGTTCAACCCTCTTTGGCACAAGGGTATGTGCCAAAGTATCTTTTAAACATATAAAGAATATTTCTACCAATCACACACATCGTCTCCTTTTTTAAATTTTGTGTTTACATAAATCTATTTCTGAAGGAAGAGTCTTGATAAATTAAGTGAATGAATTAATTACAAGTTAACACATTGTATGCGGGAAACGTATTTATACGTTTTACATTGACTGGTAGTAGAGCGCGCGATGAAAACTACCTGCAAACAATGTGTTAATATGGTACAATTTTTTTTAGTTGAAAGGAGTTTAGAAGCTATTCAAAATTTATCAAATTCATAAATTCACATTTGTGGAATATATTGTGGTGCATCCTGGCTACATAATAGCTTCATACTTTGGAATAAGAAACATGCATTATAATTGGTATAGCACACCACCTTATAACCTTAGAAGCCCCTTTCTTCCATGGACCTAGCTGGCAGGGAAGTACATTCACTTACTCTTTATTAGAAACTGCAGATAGATGGCTTCCAATGACAAGATTCTTATATTCCATCCCATTCCATATTGTGACTTTTCTAGTGGTATTAGAGGGTTAGACTTGTAGAAAATAGCAATTACTATGATTCTTACAATTGGGTCCATCTCTATAGACTACAAAATGTCACAAACTGCATCTTTTTATGACAACCTTACAACCAGCCTAGAGGTGTATATTTTCTATTCAAATTTAAAGTTCAAACAAGAAAAGAACACAAATAAATAACCAACCTCCGCCACCACCAGTACAGAACACCTAGACTCTTTTTTTGTTTGTTTTTTCTTTCTATAAGGAGTAAGTGTTGTCTCTAATTCACCATTTTTGCGGACTGACTTATGGAACCAAAGAGCCACATCAGACTAAATAGACGACTGTGCATTAACCGGAAACCCTCGTCTTAGAGTTGGAGGCATTAACTGGACCATTAACCCCCTGGGAATGAAGTGTTTCCTTCATTTGGAAGAATGAAGGGACAGACATCTGTTAATGAGGAGAGGGGTTGAGGCAGCAATACTGCTATGTGTTCAGCAAACCGATTTCATTTTCTTCCTGCTTACACAGCCAAACCACATTATCATGTCTTTTGTAGTTAGATTTAGGCCATGTGATTGACCTCAGGCCATTGAAATCTGGATGAAAACTGCATTATTTTTCTAGGCCTTGCCCTTATAAGTCTCCCACATGTAATTAGCCACCTCCCACCTCTGCTGACCTCGATGAATTGTGACATGAGTAGATGAAAACTTTTAGTGTGTCAAATCATTGAGATTTGAGAATTATTTATTTTGTTAAATAGTTCCTGTAATTTTTAAAGAAGATAATCTAAAAAATTGCCTGATCCAAGACTCAGCCCTTCATAAGTCCTCACACTTATTTAAATATAAAGTAGTTTAAAAATTCTAAGATTAAAGTAGCAAGAATGGCATTTAAGTTTAATGCACATAGATAGGATGGAAATTAGTGATTGGGTGTGCCAGAATAGTTTTTCTAATTGTATAGAAAACCGATGTAAAATAAATGCAGAACATTTTTATTTTCCCAGAAGTCAAAATCACAACGAGCTATGCTCTAATTTAACTAAGAAGAGACTTGCTAAGATTACAAGAGGCTTTCTCCAGGGTGACAGCCAGCTGAATCTAAATAGTTACATTCTGGGATAGACATGCATTTCCCAACCTGTCTTGAAATTCTACTATTTCAAATTATTTATGCAATTTTATTTAAAAAATTACATAAATGCTACATACATGTATGTATTACTCATTTTTCTATAGAAGAAATATCTTAAATAAGGAAATAGTAAATTCGCAAACGTTAGTATGAAGAAATATGTTCCAATAAGCATTAAGACAAAAAAAACTACGAGATACATGAAGTAGTATTTAAGTGTGTTTCAAAACATGAAACTTGAACAACCTTTTAATAAAATTATAACTGATAAAAGAATACTTTATAAGTAGATTTTTTTTAAAAAGGAACATTAATGCTCATTGTTAAAAATGTCAAAATAAAAATTCTATCCTCGCCTGGCTGGGCCTGGCTCAGCTGTTGAGCATCGACCTGGGATCCAGGAGATCATGGTTAGATTCCCTGTCAGGGCACATGCCCGGGTTGTGGGCTCCAGTCAGGGGCGTGCAGGAGGCAGCCGATCAATGACTCTCTCATCATTGATGTTTCTATCTGTCTCTCTCCTTCTCCCTTCCTCTCTCTGAAATCAATAAAGATATATTTAAAAGAGAAATAAAATTCTATCCTCAGAAACTAAAGCCCAGATCTAGCAATATTTCACTGCTAATGGAATTGGAGTGCTCTGTCTTTGGGTGTTCTGATTACTACAGGAAGTGCCATAATGTACGATCATCCCAGCAAATTCAGTTTTACTGTAAGAGAAAGTTCTCATTCAAATTTTACTTTTTAAAATTTAATTTTTCTTTTTTTGTATCTTCTTAAATGACTGAAGTACTTTGTAATTCAAACTAAAAAGATACACACATTTAGAAGTTTCCTAAGTATAAGTTTTCAAAACCATAATTTTCTGATCATTGCCTGGAAGATTCTCTAAATATGCTCTGTTCCACATTATGAGCACTATTAACACTTATATTCTGAAACACATACTTCTGCATTTATAAATAAATCTTGGTGATGTAGTATTTCAGATAATCCTTTATTGACAGCTTAATTTACATATCTCTGATTTACCTTTAAAACTTCCCAGAATCACCATACTCCCCAATTATCTTTACTTACACGTATGGAAATAGTCTGTCTTTTCATTTATATTTATCCACAAAGGAAGGGACTGATAGAAAGTTCCCGACTATATATATGAGCACATGAAAGTAGTTACCAAAACAAGCAGGCCAGTTCAAAGATACCCTGTGACACAGGATGTAAATTTCCTCTAAAATACTCCCAGTATAGTCTTAGAAATATGATAAAGAAATAGTTTTTATTCTATTAGATACATCATGTATCATATAATCTTTAAAATGCATGGCACATATGTGTAAGTGTTGATATATACATATACGATTCAACCTGGTATTTATCATCTTCAGGGCTGAAAATTGAGAAGGTAGAAAATGGATGTAGCATATTCCAAAGAGAAACAATGAGAGAGAACACAGTGATAACTGCCCAAGTTATAAACAACTGAACTCTGACGACTCTTAATTTTACTAAGAAACAAGGAACAACTTCAGAAAATAACGTTAAATTGAAACAAAATAATGCAAGTGGCAAAAGGGACAATTTGTCCTATAGACTTTTGCAGAACATTTGTGAAAACGCTCTGCAGCATTAGCTAACATTATTACATTGTATTGGATACTGACTGTTCTAGAGAAAAATACTAGCTGCGAGCTAGGACGGAACGCGCTAGATGAACAGAAGGCTGTGCCTCACTCAGCAACCTGTTTATATCGCGGTTTAAGGGCCCCCATTGTTATTTACCCTCCGCTACCAGGGGAAATGCAGACTCTTCGCAACCTTGAGCCACGTTCACTGTAACGTTGAATATTGTATTTGTGGCCGATTGTGAAAAATAACTCCAAATCCTACCTACACCAAGTAGACTTTGAGGAACCGAAAAATAAAAATAAAAAAGGTCTGCAGTCTGCAGTTTTATACTCTTGCTTTGTCTTTTCTCCATTGTTACCAGTACTGGGTACTGGAAAGCCAAACAAATTAGTCCGATAAGGCACCCAGAGACAACACAGGCAATTTCAGTGTGTCCCTATTGTGTGTGGATTGCCAAGCGCTGCTTTCATTTAGAAGCTCACCCTAATTAAAGCACATGTTATGACTCTAAGTTTATTCAGTAGATTAAATTTTTTTGACTGATTTTATTTTAGGTTTGTATAATCCAAGAAACTAACTAAAAATTATGAGAACTATAAAATATTTAGTAAGTGACTGATTAAATGATTAATGAACAAAAATTCATAGCTATTCCATAAACAAAAGTGTTGGGGGGAAATATAATGGGGAAAATGTATTTCTAACAGCAGAAAACAGGTCAAGTGGTCAGAAATAAATTTATAAAGAAAGATAATAGTGTGCGTAAAAAGGATTGTGAGTTGAAAGTGTTATTTAAATCAGTGCAAGAGCCCTGGCCCAGTGGTTCAGTTGGTTGGAGCTATGTCAAAAAAAAGGTTGCAGGTTTGAGTCCTGGTCAGGGCACATACCTAGGCTGCAGGTTTGATCCCCAGTAGGGGCGCATGCTGGAAGCAATCATGCCTCTCTCTCTCTTTTTCTCTCTCTCTCCCTTCTTCTCTTTTTAAAATCAATAAACATATCCTCGAGTGAGGATTAAAATAAATGAATAAATAATAAATGGTGCAGCACTCAATAAATATTACAACAACTGGTAGAACCCTTCTGAGTGGGGCAAATCACTACCTGCTTTTAAAACACACACACACACACACACACACACACACACACACACACACACACAAATCAATTAACAGGTAGAACAAAAACTAATGTTAACTATAAAGAACTTCATAGAACTAGATGAAAATAATGGGTGAATTTATTTTGTTTTAATAATAGTAAGGCAGCAAAAGCCATTTTAATCAAGCTACTTTTAAAAAGCCATAAAGATTGATAAATTTGATCACTAAATATTTTTCCAAGAGGGAAAAATATCACAAACAAGGCCAATAAATATCAAATGTAAAGATATATATTTACAAAATATATTACATTGGATCAATCTCTTTATTTTGTAAAGAATTCTTACATTCAGTAAGAAAGGAACCTATAGTTCAATATAAGAAAGGGCATACAGAAGAAGTTTGCAGCTTTTAACTTTTTATTTATTTATTTTTTTCAATAAGTGATATTCCCAGGAAACAAAACCCAATGATACATAATGATAAACATTGAAAATGTATTCCTATCGTTGTGCCCATGTGCATACTATCCCCTCACCCCCGGTGGATACAGCTTTTATTAGTCTTTAAAACGAATCTGTTTACTGTTTATTTATGTAGACAGAGAAATGTGAATATATAGTTCTATTTCCTTTCGTCTTACACAAAATATAACACATAATATCTAGTTTACTGCACCATGCTTTCTCTTTTTGATGTAAAAATATAATGTGGAGTTTTTGCTTTTTTACATAGAGAGCATCTCACTCTTTAGAAAGCGGTACATATTCCATTATATGGACATAGTATAGTTTACTCAATGACTTCCATGTAGATGGCCCTTTGACTTATGTTCAATACTTTGCTATTATAAACAGAAAAGCTATGAAGAATGATGTACATAGATCATTTCTATGTTTATCTGTAAGACATATTTCCTAAAGTGAAATTCCCGAGTCAAGGAGTAAATGTAATTGCAATTTTGAAAGATACTGTCAAATTTCCCTTCATTAGAGGTTGAACTATTTCACACTCCTGCCAGCAATCTTTGAAAGTACCACTTTCCTCAAAGCCCTGCAAATAGAGTTTTGTCAAATGATTAGCTTTTGACAGTCTGGATAGATTATATATATATCTCTTGCTGTAATTCTTAATATGGATGAGATTGAATGTCGTTCATATGTTTCAGTGTCGTTTTTCTTTTTGTGTGTGTATATGAATAGCATTGTATTTGTTGTGTTTGTTTTGCTTTTGTTTTTTTCTTAGATTTGCAGACAATTTTAATTTCTATGTAGTTGAAGACTCAAACTTATGTTATATGGCTCCTGGAAAATTTTTAGCAGCTCCTGAGGCATGGTAGAAGGGGCCTTCCGATTACAAAGCCGCAAAGTAAGCCCCTTATCCTCCGCCCTGACTCCCAGGCCCTGTTTTCTTCAAGTACTTTAAAGTTTCATTTTTTTAAACATTTAAATTATTGAAGATTTTGTGCTTTATACTTGTGGTTTGGTATGAGATGGATCCAATTTCAACCCTTTTCTAAATGGCTACCCATTTTTCTAACTATTGAGTAACCAGTTCATATTTGCCACTGCTGACTTGTGGTACAAAGACCTTTCAAATAGTAGGTTGACGTGCAACCTTGATCATACGTTACAAAAGTATGTTAAAACAGCAATAGAATATACTTTTATATAACAATTTTCACAATAAATGATATAGCTAATTATCACTCTGGTGCAGTAGGTACTTTTATACATAGCTGATGGAGAGTGAAATGGTGCTACTTGTTGGAGAGCAATTTGGTATATCCATTAAACAACTTATTTGCACATACATTTTAATACAGATATTTTACCTATAGAATCAATATAAACACATATATGTAAAGCCAACATACTTTACCATTAATAGATTCATTAAATCTATTAAGATACATTCATTCAATGCTATGCCACTAGCCATTGGAACATGAATGAAGTGGATTCATATGTATCAGCATAAATAAATATTCAGAATAGCATATATTTAGAGTGCTGAAATTTATGTAGACAAAAATGTTTATAAATATGTATGATTTTAAACATATAATGTATACAGTGTTATGAATATAAATATGATTGACCATGATCCACCCTACTATATACATATGTATGCATATATAATACATCATATTTATTGACATATATATTTTGCCATATATATATTTAAATGTATTATATATAAACTATTCTATATATATATAATATATATATGTGTGTGTGTGTGTGTATATATATATATGTATATATATATTTCTATAGATATGAAGACTATGAAAGGCAACAAAGAAACCGGTGCTTACCTCTGAGAAGAGAACTGCAGAATTAGGACCTGCATATGACAGGAGTATACCTTTTCTAAAATAAACTTCTTATTTTAAAATTGCTTTAAATTTACTGAAAAATTGCTAAGATAATACAGAGAACTTCCACATATCCTGCAATCAGTATTTTTATTATTAACATCTTTCATTAGTATAGTTTATTATTCAAAATTAATGAACCAATATTGATGCATTATTAACTAGAGTTAATATTTATTTAATTTATTATTAAATAAATTATTACTTTATTCTAAGTTCTTTGTTTTTCTCTAATACTATTCTGTTCCAAGCTCCCATTCAGGACAACACCATACATTTAGTCCCCAGGCCTTCTTAGGCTCTTCTTGACTGCAGGAATTTCTCAGACCTTTCTTGACTCTGATAATTTTGAGAAATAGCATTTGAATCTATATTAAGCTAAATATGAATCCTTATGGATGTCTCCAACTTTAATTCATTATAACATGGTTTCCTCCCCTTGCTTATCTGTAACTGCCCACTCCAAAGATGAGAAATCTTATTCCAGTATCCACTACTCATTTCCTTAATTATTCCATTCAGATATGCATGTATAGCAGTGTCAGCATTATTAATCCATGCCCTCATGGAAAACAGCTTTATCAATTAGAGTTTGGTTACTATGCACAGTCTTTTTTGCCTTTATTGTGTAGACACAACTCATTTCCAACTAAATGAGCTCTTTCCATTCTCCCATCCTTTCAGTATTATGTTGGCCATTCTGACTTGCAGTTCCATACAAAACCCAGACTTAGTTTGTTAATGTCCACAAAATAACTTGATAGGATTTTGAGCAGAAACACACTGTTAATTGTATATAGTTTTGCAATTTTCTATTTTATTTTTCACCTGAGCATATATTTCTTTAAATCAATTAACAACAACAAAAATCTGGTTCAAGGAGATCATGCCTTTGTACCATTCTCAGTTTTACAAAATTGAACTATATGGTATTTAATTAGCTAAAAGTTCCCCTCTCAACATAAAAGAGATGACTTAGAAATAAGGAAAAATAACCTCCAGTAAATGATGATGTAATAACCTAATTTTAATTGAAATTCTAAATTCGTATTTGCTCTTTTGTGTATTGTGTCCTTGTCATAGGTTTAGCAATACAGAAGAATAAAACCCATGATCCCTGGCCTATATAAAATGATAATCTAGAGAAAGGATTATAAATATACAGCCCATGACAACCAAACTTAATGAGAACAGGGATCTCACCCATCTTTTTCATCTCTTCACTTTCAGGACCTACCTTTTTCCAAAACATATGTTTCCCGAACGGCATATAATATAAAAATTCCAGGTTTTCTCTTAAAAATTTTCCTTCTAACTAGGCACAGCTTTATATATTCTATTTTCTATTATTTTAAGAGGATAAAATTTCTTTTTCTTTAAATTAAATTAAATTGGGGTGACAATGGCTAATATGAACATACAGGTTTCAGGTGTGGGTTTCTATGTTACAAGATCAGTATATCTCTCGCTGTGTGCCCACCACCCAAAGTCATATCTTCTCCCATCACCATATATTAAGACCCTCTTCCCCTCCACCCCTCCATCCTCCACCCCCCACCCCTCCATCCCTCCATCCCCCCACCCCCCTCCCTCTGGCAACCACCACACAGCTATCTGTATCCACGAGCTTCAGTTTTATATCCCACATATGAGTGAAATCATGTGGTTCTCAGCTTTTTCTGACTGACTTATTTCGCTTAGTGTAATACTCTCGAGGTCCATCCGTGTTGTTACAAATGGCAGTATTTCACCCCTTTTCATGGCTGAGTAGTATTCCATTGTGTGCATGTCCCACATCTTCTTTACCCAGCCCTCCATCACGGGACACTTTAGTAAGCAGTCTTGTGACTCCTCAGGAAATTAAGAATAGAGCTACCATATGACCCAGTAATTCCTCTCCTGGGTATACACCCCACCAAAACTCAAAAACATGTATTCACAAAGATACATGCACCCCTGTGTTCACTGCTGCATTATTCACGGTGGTCAAGACATGGAGACAAAGAGGGTAAAATTTCAACATGATGTTTTAAAATATGCAGTCACTTCATAAATTTTAATTGCTATTTTCCATACCAAGTGTGTCAAAACATGACTAATTTTCACCTGGGAATATGACACACAATATTGAAACAGAAAGACCTTCTATTCAAAAAGGGTTTGATGAGGACTGACAAGGTTATTGACTAAAGAGGGAGGTGGTTTCTGATATGTGGGGTAAATTAGGAAATTCATGGTTTGGACATGGGAAAGGAGGTCTTAGGTGTAGAAAGTATGGGAAACTATAGAAAACTCCATAGTTATGTGAAGAGAAAAGTGACTGTGACAGTAACCTGTGGACCATTGTTACTTTTTTAGTGTCCCATTCAAACACCATTCTGGAGGTGACAGCAGTGGTGATGGAGCAGCTGAGCAGTGGACGTGGTGGAGTGTCTGATATTGCTGTCATCATATTGTATTAAACAGGATATTCTTGGGCATACTCTTTGGGTTTGTTCTCTACTAACTAACCGCCTTGGTCCCTGCCCAGCATGGTCCCTGCCCAGCTCTCTCGTCTTCCTCTCAAGTTTGGGAACCTTGACATGTCATTGCAACCCCTTACTTTCCACTTCAATTAGTCAGTTGATTTCTGTTGCTTCCAACCAGAACCCCAACTGAAACGAAGCACAACACTGAGACACTGAAAAGGAAGGACGGGAAATCATTTTTAAAAAATCATTTCCGAGGATGTACAAGAGGACTTACCAGGCTCTCTACTGATATCTGCAACCAGGAAAGATCACAGCACGCAGTGCCTTGCTCTATCATGCCGAGTGCGTCCTGCTCAACAGTATCTGTCCCTGCAACACGAGGTTAGAGAGAACGTGAAGGATGACACTCAGATTGACTGTAGGAGAGGAGAGAACTTGAGTCTGCAAAAAAGGAAGTTAGACAATTGGCAGAAAAGATGCTCTACAGAAAAATCAATATAGGATTTCAGTTGTAAGAATGGAAAATTATACATGGCTTACACTGCTTTTGGAAAAGTTTCCAAGTGCAGTTAAAGGGGAAGCAGAAAACAACTGAAGTTTGTTGTTTTTTGAAATTAAAATTCTAAGGAAATGAGGATCCTTATGTGATTGAAAACAGATACATCTTAGTAGCTATCATAGAAAGAAGGCAACTTATTCTTTAAGTTTGTCTCTCTTAACTGTGGGATTAGGAGACGTTTCCGCCCATGCCTATTTTGCCCTGGTCTCCTTCTCAGTCCTTATGTGTGCGCTTCCTTCATGCAATTCTCTTTCCTCCACGCCTCTTTTCCAGTAATTAAATCTCCTCATTATTAGCCCGCAGGTTCCTGGGCCCACTCTTTCTCAGGTTTTCTCCCAATCACCTCTTTCCAGTGGGTATGTCTGGTTCCAGTGAAAGACCCCCAGTGTGTGGGCTAAACATTCTGCTGGACCCACCGCCTCCCCCAGGGAGCAAAATCAGTTCGTCCGGATACTGCTCAGCCTTTCTAGCCACCACAGACCTCAACAGCGTTAGGACAAGTCTGCTCCCAAAGAAGGAGTTGCTCTTTGTTCCAACTGAAGAAATGTTCAGGAAAAGAAAAGAAAGCACACATACAAACACACGTGTACACTCCACTGGAAATGACACTCTTTACTCCACCAGTAGTCCTCAGCATGATGTTCCAGTAAACACTTTATTTCCTCGTGAAGATCTGAAAAACCTTTCCCAGCATATGTAGGATTGATAGTCACAAACAAGATGCAGTGTATAATATAAATCCATTACTTAATGAATCTACAAAATATGAAGAATTGATTGGACAATTGTTGCCTGTAGAAAAACAAGTAACAATTACTCATTTTACACCCATCAGAATGCAAGAATTAATATGTCTAATGAAAGTAAGTATAGATGTAGAAGGGAAGGAAGACGTGAAATGGTACTTAATTTTAGTTGTAATTTGATTTATATATTTTCTTATCTTTATTGAAATTAAAAAGTATATTCTATGGCCCTGGCCTCGTATCTGTTGGTTGGAGTGTCGTCCTGTGCACCAAAAGGTTGCAAGTTTGGTTTCTGGTCAAGACACATACCTTGGTTGTGGGTTCGATCCTGGTTGGGGTGTATACAGTAGGCCATATATATATATATATATATATATATATATATATATATATATATATATATATATATTCTGTGGAGTGCTTTTTAAATTCTTTGCTCTTTTTTTGCTTGAATTTGGTTATCTTTTTTTCAGTGGAAAAGTATTTTCTTAAATCTTTAATAGTAATGCAAATTTCTTCCTGTTTGTGATTTATTTTCATTTTCTATATGGTGCATTTTGATTAACTGAAGTTTTTAGTTTTTGTGTAATCATATGTATTAATCCTATCCTTTATAGTTTGCAAATTTTATTTCTTTCTTAAGAAATTCTTTCTTGCACATTCAAAAATATTTTCATGTATTTTTTCTAAATGTTGTGCAGTTTTTTTAATGAATTCAGTCTATATGGAGTGGATTCCAGTATGTGGTGTCTGTAGATGTCCACGTTCAATTTTCCAAGTTACAAAACTATCTTACCATCATTACAAACTCCCTATTTTTTCTACTGATCTGCAATACTAGCTAAGTTATGAATAAATTTGTCTTATGTGTGGCCTATATCTACGTTCCATAGCATGTTCACTTGAGCTATTTTTTTGTTCTCATACTCATAATACCTTATCTGTTTCAATAGAGTTTTATAATTTTTGATGTCTATAAGGCAAACTGAACCACTTTTTCCTTGCTTGAGATGTACTTGGTTATTACTGGACCATACTCTTCCAGGTTAATTGTAGAAAAAACATTGATCAGGTTTTATAATATATAAAAACTACCTAGGGCCCGGTAGTAAAGAGTTTAATTTTAGCAGACCATATGGTCTCTGTTATCACTGCTCAACTCAGCTACTGTAGTGTAAGAGCAGTAACACACAATCCATAAGCAAATGCATGAGTTTGTGTTCTTAAAAAAATAGAAAGCTTTATTTACAAAAACAGGTGGAGGGCTATATTTGATCTGAGGGTTGTGTTTGCTGACTCTGTTCTATCTGTGACATTACCACAGAGGCTTGAATCCTTAAACAACACAGTACCTAGTGCTGCCTTTTGTTTCTTTTTCACTTTACATAAATGTAATCTTAATATATTTAACCTTCTAGGACTTATATCTCTCAACATTGTTTTCAAGTTTATCATATTAATGCATCTATTTATTGTCAATTCAATCTCTTTGATGTAGTATTTCATTTAAATGCTGTTACGTTTTTTTCTAATGGGCGAGTACCATTTTGGCTGTATAAATTCTCCAAACACTGACTACCCAGTAATTTTTTCTTTCTCATTTCTATCTACTCAACTGGTCTTCAGAATACTAAAAATTGAGTGAAATCATGCTGCACATCCAATATTGCAGACATGAAACATAGTCTTAGAGAATTATTTTCTATCATATTAAAAGTGCTTTATGACATGTGAAAGAAAATGCTAGGATCTTGGGCAAGTTTAGAGATTACGGTAAACATTAGGTTATTCTATTTTGGTTCTCATTTCATTAAGTAAAAATGTAGAAATCTTTGGGTGGAACCATGGTATTTCTCCTCCACTTATAGGTATTTAAGGATTTTTTTTGAAATACGGTTTTCAGTATATTAATCACAAAATTTATTTTTCTAAGTATTGACCAGGCTCTGAAGTTTTAGGGGATCCCAGTATGCTGGATGGGATTCTTTCAGATAAAACAGAGACCCATGAATGAATTTTCAGCAATCAAATGCCTTATGTAGAAAAACATATGGGAGGAATCATGTACTGAAAACCTAGGGCACAGACAGTGGCCCTTTCGCCGTGTTGAAACCACTAGGTGCAGTTTCAGAAGACACACTCAGAAGAAGGGATGTTTACCTTCTGTCTCAGTGCAAAGAGACAATCAGATCCTTATTATGTCCCCGAGCCTGGGTAATTTCCCACCTGAATGAGTCCCTGGGGAGACTGCCAAATAAAAGAATTAGTCACCATGATGAAAGGCAGTCATTAGTACCAATTCTTATATTAGTGGTTGACTACCTCCTCTCACCTCCGAGCCAAGACCTTCTCCTACTAGTCCTATTTTCTGGATTTACCCAGTCCCCTGTATTAGAACTTTCTCTTCATCAGTCTCATCTGCTTTTGGCTAATCTTGGTAAAGATTGTCAAATGTTTTCCATTTCCATCTGACCAGGATCCCAGAATAAATTTCCTCTATTTTTTTTTTTTTAGGTTGAATATGCACCATGGTGAGCAAAAGTATCAGTTAGAAAAAGTTATAAAGTTAAATCTGGAACCAGACAAGTAGTTATGTATGTTGGCAGCATTAACTGTATCTTCATATTAAATGTATCCTCATTTTTCTTTGTGTGGTAGAAAGTTATCTTCTAACCAGTTTATTTTATTTTATTTTATTTTACTCCTTTCAACCTAGGACTTGAGTGGTAATATTGTGCTAGTTACAAATTTTCTTTATACAAAGATGACATACAAGTCACATAATTGTCTCACTGATCCACTCCAAGTTTCAGTGCGCATACGGGGGGGGGGGGGGGGAGGAGGGGAGGGCAAAGTAGGTTTACAGGTGTTTGTATGGAAAAGAATGCAATAATTAATAAGTAACAATGCAAGAATAAACCCTGTGTTTTGCATGCTCACAACTGTAAACCTACTTTTGCACCACCCTGTGTGTGTTTGACTATCACTGCGCATTCTCTTGTGACAGAAGAACCTAAATTAAAATTAGATCATGGGACGCCTTTTGGAATTGCTTCTCAGAAATGGGTGCACCTCCCTTTCTCTGAACCCCATTATTTTTCACCCCACTCTACTTTCTGTATTGGTTATTATGATATTATATTACAGTTGTCATAGTGTATAAGATTTTGACTGGGAATTATTTGTATATCTTCACCTTTCAGTAAACTCTCCTTCCCTCCTTTCCTGACAATACATTGCTTCCTTAAGAAGGACAAAGAGAACTTACTTGAATTCTCATCTCAATGGAGCTGGAAAGCGTTTTCAATTGCCAAGTAAAAGCAGAACTCTTATCTGCACTAAATTGAATCTTGACTTTTTTTCACAGTCACTTTACTCTGTCGTTGTGAGAGATCATGTCTTTTCAACTTACTCAAAGCGGCTGGCGGGGCTAAACGCAGGCAGTATTTGTGGGTGTCCCCGGGGGACTTCTGCTGTCCAGTGCACTATCCTTCTGCCGAAAAGTATCTGAATGAATTGTATCTGGAAATGATCTGCTGCCACATTGGGCACACTTCTCTTTCAGATGGCAACAAAATAGACTTTGGGGAATCCTGTAGCATGTTCCATTAAAAAAATAAGCCTGTAGAAATAAGAAATCCTTATAGATTAAGAAGTATTTAAATTATTACATGGGTGTTTTTTTTTGGCTCTAGTTTCTTAAATTGGCTATATAGTATGTGTTTTTGAATTTTCAAATACTTTTAAAGGTTTTAGAATCAATGTTTTCCATGACTTAAAGCTGATCTTTGGATAAATGAGGATAATATGAACACACATAAGTAGAGAATAAGTTTCAAATTATGCTTTGGAAATCCTGAGTTCCAGAAGGAAAGATTGTGTGAGAGCCATTATTTTGCACCTGAAAAGAACTGAACTTGAAGACTGGTGGTGTGTTTAGACTGTAGAGGCCAGACTGAAAGTGATTTTGCCAGTTCTTTGCCTCTTCCAGTTCATTCTCCACCCTGCTCCACCCTGCTCTGTTCGCCAGAAGGTTGATATCTATGGGCTGCGCTACCTGGGTCCCCTTGCTTTCTGGCTTCTTATCGGTATCCGATGATAGAAGGCCATGGCAAACGATCCCAGGGAGGGGAAAGAGAGTACAGCAGTTCTCCCCTTCTTCATGCAGGACATGTCCCAAGACCACCAGTGGATGCCTGAGACCATGGAGGGTAATGAACCCTATTAATACTGTTTCTTTGCAGTACATACATACTTATGATAAAGTTTAGCTTATAATTAGGCACAGCAAAATAGAACAATTATAACAATATACTGTAATAAAATTTATGTGAGTGTGGTATTTCTCTCTCTCTCCATTAATTTTTATATTTTTTAGTCCAAACCTATTTCTGGATCTGTGTAACCATCTCTTACTTGCAATAAATGACTTGGTGTCACTTGTTTCAGGGGATCCCTTGCTGAAATGGTGTTTGTATAGGCTCAATGCTTTTTAGCACATGTTGCCATCAGTCAGAACATGTTTTCTGTCCATATCTCCCACCCACGAATGGACTCTTTTCTATCTTAACTAAGCACTTATCATGCACTGTGGCCTTATGTCTTTCAGTCTGAGGTGCAACAGCAAAATTATAGATTTGTTCTCACCATAGATCTTAGCAAACTTAGCATACAATATTTTTTCTTTGCTTAAGCAGATAACTTTTACCTTTTCACTTAAGGAAGCATTTTATGGCTTTTTTTTTTTTTTTTTTTTACCACATGTGAATTGACAGGATCACTACTCCTGCACTTTGGGGCCATTATTAAGTACAAAAGGGTTACACTTGAACACAAGCTCTGGGATGCCACAAGCCAATGTGATAAACAAGACACTACTAAGTGACTAGTGGGGGGGCAGGCCGGGTATACAGCTTGGAGATGCTGGGCAAAGGGTGATTCACGACTTGGATGGGGTGGGCAGAGCAGGAGGGTGAGAGACTTCATCATGCTAATCAAAATGGCGTGCCATTTAAAACTTATGAGCTGTTTATCTCTGGAATTTTCCATTTAATATTTTTTGGACTGTGGTGGGTAATAAGCCACAGAAAATGAACCCTAGGTTAGGAGTCTACTGTCCTGCTTTCCCCGCTCCCCTCCTTTTTTGGAAGGTGTTTCCTGATGATGGCTGGATCCCTCTACAACTTGTGGTTGGAATAAGATTAAATGCTGGATGAAGGAAGGATGGGGACAGGGGGAGGAAGAGGGCCTCTTAGTGGTGACATGGACAAAGAGAGGCTGTGGGGTCAACTGGAATATTTAATTAGGGCTGCCTCCTAGTGTATGTGACACTCAGATGAATTACAAAATATCACTCCTTCAAGAGGATGAGTTTCAAGAAGGTAGCACTCTCAGGAGATACAGCATGTGCTCCAAGGCCGTTACCCCTCTAGAAGGATGCGGTCTCTCAACAGGATTTGCTTGGCTAGTGGACCGTGGCCTAGATTTGTCTTTGTGTTCTGCACTCCTGCACAACCGCTTCCTCCTGCTGCATCTCCGGTGGGGGTTTTATTAGACTGATTGCTGTGTGGCACGAAATATGCTCCCTCCCCACCCCGTGTAAAATACAGGGGACCAGCTCAGACCTACCTAGTTTGATTCTCAGGAGCTAGTATGTTTCATAAAATTCTTGGAGTGGGTCTGATTCATCGGCACGCACACTGGTCATTAGACCACACTGCTGAACCGCATCCTACACGTCATTCTCAGGTAAATCATCCTCAATCCCAGATTCTCTTTTCTTCTGAGTCTTGTTACAGAATGGCCTCATGTTGGACCCTTTCTGGCCCTTCGGTGCCCTGCTGACCTGTGAGAGATCACTGGCCTTTTCACTTTGCTCCCGGGCTCCTCGATGTATGGAATGAGGTTTGCACTACATTAATTCAGAGTTTCTGGCTTTCTTAATGACTATTTTTGTGAACACATTACTTCCTATTATTTCTTGATCCCCATTTCAATTAATGTGATTAAGAAAATACCAGCTAATTCACTTATAGAAATAAAAAGAAAATAATTACTTAGAAATCTGTAGTCAATTTCTCTGACAAATTCACTCTTTGAAGAATCTTTAACAAATTATAGGCACGTCATGGGGAAAATAATAATTAGCATATCATTCAGTTCACTTTCAAATCATTTTACGTCAGATTCTTCTCTCAGGCAGTGACCACATATGTGGAGACATAGAGTTGAGTAAAACACAGTTTATTTGAATTGAAGGAACAGGCTGCCTGGAAAGAGAAATGGGCATGAAAGCAAACAAATGATGCTACTGTGCCATAGCTAAGAGTCCATTCCTTTTATTTTGAAGTCCTATATTTTTAATTTATTTTTTAAAATTTGATTTATTGGGGTGATGTTGACTAATAAAATTACATAGGTTTCAAGTATACAATTCTACGATACATCATCTGCACATTGCACTGTGTGTCCACCACCAAAGACAACTCTTCTGTTTCGTGGTGTAAAGGTGAGCACACTGGATACTAATGGTCTATTCCTAGTTTCTCCTGATTCTGACTTTTGCCTCAGTGGCAATTTCTTGTTTTGTTTTGTTTTGTTGTTGTTTTCTAATCAGAGTGGCTCCCTTTTGTGAGGACTTTTTCTCTCCTCTATGTCTACAGTGGAAGGATCCCCTGATCTCTTCTTTCTACTCATAACAAGCTGGGCCAAGGTTGGACAGCTAACTCAAGAGGAGTCCAGTAGATTTTTTCTCTTGTGAGTTGTTAGAACTGCAAGATTCAGAAATGGCTGTGAGCCCGGCCGGGCATGGCTCAGCAGCTGAGCATCAACCTAGGATCCAGGAGATCACGGTTCGATTCTCATTCCAGTCTCATGCTCAGGTTGAGGGCTCGATCCCCAGTAGGGGGCATGCAGGAGGCAGCCGATCAACGACTCTCTCATCATTGATGTTTCTATCTCTCTCTCTCCCTCTCCCTCTCTCTGAAATCAATAAAGATAGATATTTTTTTAAAAAAGAAAAGAAGTGGTTGTGAGTGGCTACTTATGACTGACATAGGTCATGTAAACTTGGAAGGAATAGTTCATATACTTTTGGTCAAATGGCTAGAGAAAAGCCAGACATAGAAAGAAACCTGCACAGTATAGGAGAGCTGAGAAAGAAAGTCCTGATGGATTTTTATCTCCACTGTTTATTTCCTCTCTACTAAAGGCAGTAAGACCTGGCACAAGACCACCAGCCTTTCCATCACATAACTCAACCCCTGTCCTCGTGACCACGGGCAAGAGACTTAACTTTTTGTGCCTCAGTTTTCTCTTCTATAAAAAGGAAATGATAAAAATAGCACATCACTCCATAGTAACAATTACATTACTATAAAATTATAGTATATTACTTCAATAGTGATTGTAGGAGGAGTTTTGCAAAGATTAAATGAACTAATACATGTAATGTGCTTAGAGCAGATCTTGGCACCCAATAAACATTTGATAAATATGAGCTGATGTAATTATTGCTTGTGCCATTGGATTTCATGAGATAACTTACAATAATTAAAAATAACTTCACCTTTTACTTCCTTGTGCTAGTTGCTGTTACAAAAAGCTCTAAAATTTTCCCTTTTTATAAAATTATATCTTTATATTGGTGTTTTTACTTTAGTAGACAGCATGGGAGATAGCCCAGGCTGATTGAAAAAATTAAGCTTGAAAAAATACTTTTCTGAGCTTCATTTGTCTCTGTTAAATGCCGGTGTTAGTAACTATGGTGTAAGGCTGTTTTAAATAATGTACCGTATCTGTCAGCCGGTATATTGTGAATGAGCATCTATTATGATATTATGTTTATTATTTCTATAGATTTATTCTCATTCTTGATGCATTTATTATTAGCTGATTAACTCACTTGATGCCTGATTTGCCAGAAATCTTAGTTATTTCACTTAGAAATTGAGGCAGGGTTTTGTGTTTGGGACTCCTTAGCTAGTAATTTTACATCTTAAAAGTAAGTACTACAATAAAATGATTAAGTAATTTTATCCATTATGGGCATTAAATATCTCATTTTTTTGCCCATTTTCCAAAATGACAGTTATAGTAGGACTTAGTAATAAGTATTTAATCATTTCCTTTCAGTCCCTAATCTTAATACATTTCTACTTCAATAATATTTGATTTGATAAGTTGGTAATTTTCTTCAAAATCTAAAATTTTAAACTTCTTCCTGAAGAGAATTAAGATACTATGGTAATCAAACAGGCATTTTAAAAGTAATTTATATTTTCTCTATATTTCTTAGTTTCTTTCCATTCCACTTCTATTTGTCACACCAGCATTATACTTCTGGTTACATACTATTTACATTCAGGGTTGCACTGTTTTATTAGATACCAAATCATCACCTGAATTAACATATATTAAAGTATAATTCAACAATTATTAATAAAATGATTCATGAAGTTTTTATGTACAATAAATCTAAAAAGCTCCATTTAATAGAGGCCCTTGAGCCACAAGCACAAATCATTGCTCCCAAAAACTCCTGCATAAAGTCTAAAACGGAGATATGTTATAACATTTGAGCATAAAATGGCCACAAACAAAAGCTTCTTCAATATTAAGAAATATACTGAATAACCCTGTATAAATGAGGCATTTAAAAACCAAATGATAAATCATGAATTTAGTGGAAGGAAGAATACTCCATAAGAAAACCTATGGTCTGCAACTAAAACTGTACTCAAAAACTATATAACTTAAATTTGTCTATTATTTAAAAGCAGACAGAAATTCTTATATTAATAAATTAGATAATTAATTTATAGTAAAACAAAGAGGGAAGAAAAATAAGCCAAAATGAACTAATATTAAAACAGGACACAGTCAAAGGATTTAACAATATAATGCCTGCACTTTCAAAAGTCTAAATACCAGTTAAAGAATTATTTATAGTTGTATTTCTAAAACGTTTAATTTTTTAAAATGAAAATAAACATAAGTTAGAGAATGAATTCAGTCAGCGTAACAGAATGATCCTATCTCAACATGGTTCGGAAAGTTGTCTTGGGGCTGGGGATCAGCTTCATATACTCCGATATGTGTAAGTGTGTTATCTCTTTGCGGTCTGTTGTGCTGTAGCTGTAGGATGTGGATACAACGTCTCACCCCCCCCCCCTCCGGCATACATGCAGGAGATGCAGCGGGCAGACTATGGGAGCGGAGAAGGAAGGTACCCCTGTTGGGTGGGGGGTGTGGAATGTGAGAACATGGGCCTGTCCCCAAGCTCCAACTCCCTCTCCCACCCCGTGGGAATACAATGCAGGCCATCTCTAAGGGTACTGTGGGACCTTGGGAGATGGGCCAGCTTTTCTGTAAAGGAATGGCCCAAAAGAAACTGCTCTTGGATGTGAGCCCGAATTGTAACCAGCTAGCATTTTCATCTCACACAGCTTGCTAGAGAGCATGTTGACCCTGCATGCCCTGTTGGCTTTGTTTTATGTACTCTATATAACTCTGTTCTAAGAAAGCCTGTGTTGCAGAGACTTACCCCAATGCACACACAAGCATTAATAAACTCATGTTTTTCACACAAAAAAAAAAAGAAAATAAAAGAGAGTTTAGAGATAGAGAGAAAATATCAATAACTCAAGAATTATAAAGTAAATATAATCACAATAGTAGAAGAGATTCAAGTTAATGTGAAAAATTACTGGATATACTTCATTAAAAAAAAGAAAACCTAGCCCAGCAGGGCGTGGCTCAGCGGTTGAGCATTGACCTAATATCCAGGGGATCAGGGTTCGATTCCTGGTTGGGGCACATGCCCGGGTTGCGGGCTGCAGCTGCTCAATGACTCTCTCGTCACTGATGTTTCTATCTCTCCCTCTCCCTCTCCTTTCCTCTCTCTGAAATCAATAAAGATATATTTTTTAAAAAAAGAAAATCTATACATACTGAATAATTTCCTATCAAAATATTAACTATCCTTGAAAAAATTAATTAAATAACTGAGCAAACAGATTAAGGGAGAAGAGATTATAATGATAAATTTTATTTTATATGTTAAGAAGACACAGATCTATTGGGAAGTCCTAAGAGATATCTAGTTGAAGTCTATATTTTGAAAAAACATATTTAAACTGTACAACCATAAAAAAGAGGAATTTGTCACTAATTTATTTAAAGCTAAACACTTGAGTGACAAGAACTGATAAAGGTAGCATTAAAAAATCAGAAGCATTACTATATAAATATCATTTACTAATATGGAGAAAAGTGTATAAATAAATATTATCCAGTGACTCCAAGAAAAAATTAACTGAGTAATTCACCATGGCAAAGAAAAGTTTGTAATAAAAATATAAGTGTAGTTTAAGAGTTTTCAGTATATTAACAATTTGTTAAAACTTACTCTAACCTAGACTGCATTTCATGATCTGGTCCCTCTTTGTCACCATGCACACATTTTTAACCATGTCTCTCTCACTTATATAATCTAATCACATTGAGCACCTGTCAGTTCCTACCTTTCATCTTCCTATCTTGAAGCCTTTACATTAGAAACTTTGCCTGCTGAGATACCCATTAGCCATGAAGTTCACAAAACAGTCATTTAGCATTTGCATCCCGTGACAAACAAATGTACAACATTCATGCAGCACTTTATATTATATCCCTTTTGCTTAGATATATACATACATATACATATATGTATACAGATGCACATACACATATACATTTATATATACATATCTATCTAATCACATATTAGCTTACATATTTCCTGTGCTTATATATTTGTACATTTTCACTCCACTAGATTCTTTTATCCCTAGAGCTTAGAAAACTGTCTGGAACATAATAAAATCTTCATAAATATTTATTGATGAAATGAAGTATTACACCAAGAATTTAATGGAGAAAAAGTATCCTGATCAACAAGTGATCAAAAAGAATTTACTGCAATTAACCAGCTATTACAAAATATATTACGTAAAATAGAAGGAAATTGTATAAAGAATATAAATACTACCAGTAACTCAACTGCAAATAACATTTTAAGGTTGAAGTTCAAATAATAACCAAAAATAAAAGTTACAGTCAGCAACTTCAGCCAACATTTTTTTTCTTTTTAAGATTCAGGTATTACAATGAGGCAAGGATAGAATAAAATCAAGACAGATTAAGAAAAAGAATACAAAATTCTTCTTCAGTTATAGATGACAATTGTATTACTAGCAAATGAAAGATAATTTATTCAAACTTTACTAAAATGAATAAGACTACTTGGAAAATTGGCTGTACACCAGATTAATATAAAAAAACAGTAGCTTTCTCCATATTTTCAATAATCAAAATGGAAAAGGAAAAATAATACCTTATTAAAAATACTGCCAAAGATCATAAAGTAATATAAAAAACTATTGGACTATAAAACATTACTGAAGAACATTTAAAAATGTGAATTAATAAGGAGATATATTCTGTTACTGAAGAGAAAGATTTGATCTAATAAAATCAAATAAGCATACTTCAATCACCTTTATTGAGGTATAATTTATATATAATAAAATGTATACATTTAATTGTGTAGCTCTTAAGTTTTGACACATGTATACCTCAATGTAATTTCCCCCTATGTCAAGATATAGAGCATCTTGGGAAGATTCTCCCAAGCTCCTTTGCAGGGAATGACCCCCAATGTCAGGAAACCACTGATCTGATTTCTATCAGTATAGATTTGCCATTTTAAAACTTCCTATATATGAAACAATACAATATGTAATCTTTTATCTTAATTTTTTTTTGCTCAACATAAGTTCTTCTAAATTTATCCACATTATTACATCAGTAGATATATCAATAATTCATTCCTTAATTTGCATATCTCATTATAAAAATATATAAAGGTTTCCTCCCTTCATCTGTTCATGAACAGTTGGGTATTTTCTGGTGTATGGATGTTTTTAAGTGGCTATTCTAATATTATATTAGAATATGTATATTAACTTTAATATATAATTATTTTATGGGCATATTTTATCTTTTCTTTTGAGTAAACACCTAGGATCTGAATTACTAATTTATATAGCAATGCATTTTAAAACAATTTTATTTGATTTTTGAGAAATAATTTCATACCAAAAATTTGCTCATTTAAAGTAGAGTCCTCCCTTAGTATCTGTGGGCCTTGGTTCCAGGACCCCTTCCATAACCAAAGTCTAAGGATGCTCAAGTCCATTATATAAAATGGCATCGTATTTGCATATAACCTGTGTACATCCTTTCCTATACTTTAAATCATCTCTAGGTTACTTATAATAACTAATACAATGTAAATACTATGTGAATAGTTGTTATACTGTGTAGGTTAAGAAATAATGACAAGAAAAAAGTCTGTACATATTCACTGCAGTCACAACTACATGATACATGTCAGCAACAATGGAACAGTTTTCTTAAATATTTTCCATCTGCAGTTGGTTGAATCCTCAAGTGCAGAACCCCAAGATACAAAGAGCTGACTGTATGCAAGGCAGTAATTGTTAGGACATTCAGAAGTATCTGCAACATCACCATGGGCAACTTTAGAACATCATCATCTCAGAAAGAAGCCATGCATGCCTTGGCCGTCATCCCTCATCCCCTCGCGCTCCCCTCCCCACCCCTAAGAAATCACTAATCTACATTGTCTCTATAGATTTCTCTCTTACGGAGTTTCACATATATGGAACTAGGGTACCTGGTTTTTTGTGATTGCCTTCTTTCACTTGGTGTGATGTTTGCAAGCTTTGTTCCTTTTATGAACAAATAATATTTCATTGTGTGGATTTTGGAGGGACACATTCAGTCTATAGCAAGTGATGATATCTACAGCTATGACTGTGAAGTGTTTTATTATTTCCTTTTGCTTTTAACCTTTCCTTCATGAAATGTGGAACTCTTATTAAGTGTATGTATTAGGTTGATATGTGTTGCTTATGAATTGCCCCTTTGTCATTAAGAAATTGCTCTTTTTATCTTTTGCCTTGAAATAAACTTTCTTTAATCTCAATATAGCCATCCAAGTTTTCTTTTCCTTTTTGTTTCATAGGTAAATATTTTTTTATCCTTTCATTTCTAATGTATTTTTGATGTTATTTATAAAGTGTTTATCTGGGAGACATCAGGTAGTTGTTTCCAAATAATTATCTCTGCCTTTTAATTTCTACCTTTTTGCTTTTTCTCTAAAAATGCTTTCATTTTACCATCACTGTGTAGAGCTTTCATTGTACATGGAATTTGATACACTTTTTTTTTTTTTTAATTTTGAATATGCCAGCTTTTTGTCATCTGGCTTCTGTTATTTTTAATGAGAAATCATGGTAATTCTTGTCATTGTTCACTCTGAGCGCTGAGTCTTTTTTTCTGGCTGTTGTGAGTATTGTTTCAGTACTGTTTCTTTATCTTTTCAGCAGTTTAACTATGTTGTGATAGCCCCAGGTATTGTTTACTTTGAATTTACCTTGTTTGCAGCTTTCTGAACTTTGTAAATTTGAAAGTTTATATTTATTACTAAGTTTCTTTATAACTTTGGCCTTTGTTCTTTCACATATTTTTTCTGCTCCATTTTTACTCTATTTTTGGGTATCTATTAACATATGTATTAGACCTGAGAAGACTTTCTTAACTGATAGAGCAAGGAAATATATGTGTGTGTACCAAGCCATGTATATATATTCGTAACTATATTTGCTTCTATAAGTAATGATCTGCATATTATTGCTCTTTGCAGATAATGCATTTTCATCGACACTGAGACAAGACCCTCCACCAGCAAAAATAGTATGACTCACTGATGGCTCAGATGATGGTCAGCAATGTTTTTTAGCAATAAAGTATTTTTAATTAGGTATGTACATTGTTTTTGTAGATAATGCTATTACACACTTAATAGACTACAGTATAGTGTAAACATAAAGATGTGCACTGAGATGCCATAAAACTAACTTTATTATAATATCTGCTTTATTGAAGTGGTCTGAAATCTAACTCACAATAACTCCAAGGTATGCCTGTACACACCACAATTTGTTTATCCTCTTATCTACTGGACATTTTGGTTGCTGTTACATTTTTTAAAATGAAAGTACAGTGTTGATCCTGTAACAGTTAAAATCTCCCTGAGGAGACCCATCTCCTGGTTTCTGTTTCTGTCTCTTTCTCTCCTGTATCCACTGATGGAAGCATGTGTGAGCAAACTAGCCAGATTTCTACCTAAGAGCCCAACTCAATAAATCAGTGATTTTGAATGGTGGTTTCAGAATTATTCCCCCTTGAGAGCTTATTCTGATAAGTAGATGAGCATTATTTTTATTAATCCTCACCTGAAGCTATGTTTTTATTGATTTTTAGAGAGGAAGAGAGAGAGTGAAGGAGAGAGAGAGAGAGAAACATTGATGTGAGAGAGAAACATTGCTCTTGTCCTTACCCTAACCGGGGATTGGACCCACAACCTGGGTGTGTGCCCTGATCGGGAATCGATCCTGCAGCCTTTTGGTGTATGGGAGGATGATCCAACCAACTGAGCCACCCAGCCAGGGCTAGATGAGCGTTTTAAAAACTGCTAATCTTGTCTCCATTGACCACAAAGACCTTTTCCATTCTTATATGTCACCAAATGATATTTCCTGTCATCAGCTTGTCATCCCTTTCAATGCCTTAGATAACAACAATTATTGATCAGATTGTGTGAGTCCCCCAATTACAGCAGGAATTACAAAGAAGCTTGAGAATCGCTATTAAACCTGTAATTTTACAATTCATCTTTGAAAATGTAGGTATCTTTTACTTTTGTAAAAATAAATGTATCGATTTATCTATTCAGAATGTAGTGAGGTTTCAAAAAGCATTTTAGCATGAGTGCCGGGAGAACACAGCATCAATGGTTAGTTGTCACTATATCAGCTTGAAGTTTAGTATAAAACCACTATCCCCTTTTGATA
This sequence comes from Miniopterus schreibersii, assembly GCF_964146895.1. Classification (NCBI taxonomy): domain Eukaryota; kingdom Metazoa; phylum Chordata; class Mammalia; order Chiroptera; family Miniopteridae; genus Miniopterus; species Miniopterus schreibersii. The sequence goes on from NC_138107.1 coordinate 58,812,187, forward strand.
TGTATTTGTTTTATAGGAAATTAAATGGTAATAAAATTAAAGAGAGAGAGAAATGTTGTGAAGTGGTAGCATATTTTGGAGAGAAGGACTGGCATGTTTTTATTAGATTTTTAGTATAATAGCTAGGGAAGCCATCTAATCTGTGCGTTTATTGTCCCTGCTGTACTTTGAGCTTGTGATGATAACACGGAGATGAGCAGTGTTCAATAAAACTAAACAGATTTTAAATTCTATTCTCACTCCCTCCAACTTTTCAAATTTTGCAATAGCAAAGTATTCCTTTGCAAATGTTCTGGTCAAAAAAATTTTCTTTTGCTTTTCTTCTTTGTGAGTGTGAAATTTTCTTCTAACTATTTTGAAGACATGGCATCCAAGTAAATGATCTGGAACTCTCTGATGCAGAAGATATAGTCCTTACCATGTACAAACCACAGCATCTTCCTAAAAGCCTTACTCTTACCAATTAAGTAAAAACACTCTTGAAAAAGTATGTATCATTCCACACACATTTGAAGATAGTTGAAATCGTATGCTAGTCAATGGAAAGGAACATATTTGACAAGAGGCGAAGTTTCTCATTCTAAATGTAAAATTGTTTTCAAGTCAAATATTATAAGAAACTTAAAAGAGTCTTTGGCTCCTTACTACTTTTTCTGTAACCTGTACTATGATTTATATACAAATGAATACCTATAAGAGACACTCATTTATTTATTTTTCTTTCCATTAGTTTAATAATTCCAATAAAATTAGAATTTACCACAGGAAATGGCTCCTAGTAAGAGATATATTAACAATTGCCTCCAATAACTTCCTTAACATTCAAGGGCTATTTTTGGAAGTACCCCTATTTTACGGACAAGGTGAACATCATCAGAACAGGTGAACATATCACCTCTCCTGAATATTCACAGCTGCTCTATCAGTCGCACCCCCCATTTTCCCCTCTGCTGATACAATAAAGGTATTCCTTTCCAAGCTGTTTTGCAACTTGAGCCCTCACACCTTCTCTCCCCTCTACTCATCTTTTCTCTCTCTTGGATATTCAACTCATTTATTTCTTCTTAATAATCCTTAAACATAATCAAGTTTTTCTTATTCGAGCATTTTTAAAGATAACAAAAGGAATAGTAAAAAAGATGAATACAATAGTCCTTCCAACTGCCACTTGATCTCACCCTATCTTTTCAGTGAACTTTTTGTAAGAGATCTTCATATATTTAGTGCATTTTGTCACCTATCACAGAATTCATTGCTCATTCCACTCTAAGGTGATCTGTGACCAGATATCATTAGGTCTAATGAACATATTTTATTATCAATGTCATGAAAACTTCCAAAGGCACTTGACATTGTGTGCCTTGGTCTTTATCTTTGAGCACTATTACCTTAGCTTACTTGATATGACACTACCTTAACATTTCTTTTATTTCTCTATGTGTACCTTTCCTGCCTCCTCTGTAGACTCATCCTCTACCAAGCTATTAAAGGTGAAGTTCTTCAAGTATTTTCCTTATAGTTCCTCTCTTTTCACTCTATATGTTATACCTAAGTCATTGTATTCGTACCTATGGCTTAAACTTTCACTTTCATAGGACAGCTCTTTATACCCAGACTACACCTCTCCTCTGAGCATCAGACCCACGTATCCAGCTGCCTACGTGACAGTTCTACTAGATCTCTTTAGAATAATACAAGTCAACATTTTCAGAACTGAACTTGGCGATATTTCCCCGTTGGTTCTGGGTATCATCCCCCATCACGGAATCATTCTCAACACCTCTCTGTCCTTTTTCATCTGTGTGTGTTACAAAGTCCTGTTGATTTCACCTCCTACGTAGCTCTTGAGCGAATCCATCTGCCTGCATCTGCATAATACCTATGATTCAAACTAAAACAATTTCTCATATGAAAGACAGCAATTGTCCCCTAACTCCACTCTCTGAATCATATCATGCCACCCTCTAGTTACATAGGCAACTAGAGTAATTTTCCCAAAATATAAGTTTGGTCATATAATGCATATGCTTAAAAGAATTCTAAGAATCAAATAGAGAACCAAATCCTTGATATGGCATAAGCCTCTTCCTATCTCTCTAATCTTAACTTCACAACATGCTTTTAGATAGATTGGTTTGCATCTAATTTCCCAGAATGCTCTTATACTCCATTATGACACAAACTGTTGCCTCTGATACTTCTGGTAACCTTTGCTTTTACCTAGTTTTTTCCAACATTTCCCTGGATCATAGCTCAGCCAGATCATCTCCACTTTCCCTATTTTTACTGACTAGGTCAATTTTCTTTATTGTAAGTTTGGAGAATACTTATAGTTCTGATTCAAAATGGTTGTTACATTTAAAATTTTAAATGTAAATATTTGATTCATTAACACCTGTCTTTCCTACTGGACTTTAAACTCCAGGAGAGCAGGTTCTGTGCCTCATTGTACTCATCTTGGAAGCCCCAGGATGTAGTACAGTGCCTAACCCTTAGTAGGCACTCAAGAAACAGTCACTAGATGACAAAATAAATGAATGAATTATGGGTATTATACTAAGAATAAAAACTATGATACTGTTAACTTGACAGAAATTCAAGTTAAAATTGAGAACACTTAACTTTAAAAGTGTGATAGTATATCCCTATTCGATTTTGTTAAGACTAAATCTAAAACAATAGTACCATTTAAATGTAACATGTTAGAAAAGTGATACATGATGAAGATGAAGTGGGGGAACTTCCAAGAAAGACAGTGAAGATGATGAATGGGTTAAAGGAATTGATTCATGTGCAAAGAATAATAATGATCAGCTAAGCACTGAATTTGAAGTAGTGTCTACATAGATTTTGGCAGTGCTTGTGTTTTGCATTATAAGTCTTCACTCTTCCTATTTTAATTGTGATACATTTCATCAAATTAGGTTGCTCTTCTCCAAATAAAGTAATTATAATTTAAAAGCATGGCTCAGAGGTACTTTAAAAGAAATGTAATAACCATCTATAACTATTGAAAGTATACAAGCGCCAATGAGGACAGAGAGTGTTGGTAGAAGGATTAGTTCTAGGATTAATAGAATAAAATTAGGTTTGGAAAATTTCAATCAAGCATAATATTCCTTTCCAAAATATTGTTTTCTAAGATGACTAAATGCTCATAATATCCATTATGCAGAAATTTGATAAAATTATAGTACTAGAGTGGTGTTTCAGATAAGACCTAAACTCAGAAAATAAATGAAATAAAAATATTGGAAATATAGTGCTGTTAACAATTTTTTACTTTCAAATGTGAGTTCCCTGTAATTTTTAAACTTCTAGTCATTATAAATATTCACTGTACTTTAGGTTAAATTTGATTCCAACATTTCAACTTTTTCACATAGAAAGCTAATGACAAAAATAAAATTTACTTGTTTTCTTAGAACAAAACAGACAAAACACTGTGTTCATTAAGAGAAATTTGTGATCTTGGGTGTGGTCACAAATGTTTCTATATTATTTTAATATTTTATATCAGAATTTTACATTAATCAGTATTTAAATGTTCTTAACTTTGTGTTCACATTGTTTTTCTCACTGTCAGGTTCAATTCAAAGCCTTATTTTTCCCCCCGTATGATGATAATAGAATCACTCTGAGACACATAGATGAATGAATATGCCAGAGAGAGAATTTTTTTGCTTTCTTTTTGGGCACTAGGCTGTTGATATTTCTCCCACTTGTAGCTGAGTGTGGTCATGTGACAAAGTCACAGCAGAAGAATGTGAAAGGGGTATGTGCAACTTCCACCTCACATTTTAAGAGGAAATCAAGAGCTCTTTCCCTTTCCACAGGCAAGAATAATAGTGACTCACATGGCCTTGGAAGTACTCCATGAATGTGGTAGAGCTGCCCTCCTGGACCCTGAACCACTCCTGATGTTCCCTGATTGAGGAATGGCGTGGGTATTTTGATAGAGCCATTAAACATTTTACACTAATTAATACATAAGCAAGCAGGAAAAAAAAAATGTTTGAAATCTTATTAGTTGTGTATCAATATTTATTGTCTAAACAGAAAACTAAAAACAAAATACCTCAAAAGCACAGTTGCATTTGGGCTTGAGTTGAGCACTAGCAGGTTGTGGAAAGTTTATGAGATTTCTGGGGTGGTCTTTGTCTTGCTGACACTTCCCAACTTCACACCATTATGGTGTTTTTCTTAGTTGCCTTTTGGAATTAAATAATTGAAAATGAAATAAAGATGTCACTTGAAATTTGAAGTCTCTATTTTGAGCTGGGCTCTTGGGAGAAGTATCTGCAGATTGCCTAAGAATGACATCAGATGGATTTTGTGATAAGAGCTCTCTAATCTTGTGTCAATATAAATTAATTCTCCTGCAACAGCCCTGCATCTAAGATCAGTAATAGGGCACTTTTTGAGAGCGAACGTACTGAAACAGTGGGTTATAAGCCCATGTCTTAGGGTTATTAAATTTGCTGACCTCAGTAGTTTCATCAGAGGTTTAGTGTATCCATTTAACTCTCCTCTACCTTGAAGGAGAGAGATGTTAAATGTTCTTTTGTCTGTGTTGAATGCTTCCTGGGTGCCATTGTGTGGTATTTGCAAGCCTCTCTGACATTATCAAATAGATTGACATTTTAAATATTTGCAGTGCTCAGTGGGTACTAATTCAGCAAAGGTGAACCCGGAGCTGCTTTGACTGTGGCACAGCAAGCGATGTGTGTCTGTTTAATCACAGCAGCTGCAGTGAGATCAAAAGGCAGCGTTGTTCAGCCCTAAACCTGCTGTCACAGAAGCAACACCTGGAGGGTCCTTAAAGGGAAAAAGCAAAGTCGTGGAGAACCTACTTAGGCCACCGGCTTACCTGAACCCATTAACCCAGCTCAGCAGGAAAGTGTCTCCTAGCATGTAACGTTTCCATACTTCTAGTAAATTTTTTATCGGTGCAACTCAATCATTTGTGGACTTCTCAGCAATTCTTGATATTTTTAATGCTCTAAATTGAAGTTTTACATTCTACATTTTGTCAGAGTTGAGAATCCGTATTCTAAAAAGATGAAAAACATGAATAATTTTACATTTTGACTTTCACAAATTTTGGGAACTTGGTCCAAAAATAATTTTAGAGAATAGGAAATACTACTATTACTAACCTTTTAGCTGTTGAGTTTTCATACCTCATATATTATTTACAGATCCTACACCAATGTTAAAACATCAGTGAATGGAATGAATCTTTAAAATTTTATCTTAAACGCTTTTTTTTTCCTACAAAGCACAAACTTAATATATAATCCCCAGTATTTTTAAATAGTCCATTCAATAATCATTTATATTTTAGAGTAACTTGAATATTTTTAGCCCTCAGCTTCCTGCAAGCAAGAAAGTGTTTGCATTAAAATTTGTACACAAATTCTCCTGGCTTGCTTCAGTTACATATATACCTCCTGAAACTAAGCATGGCTGCCTTCCATCCCAGTCTTCCACAAGAGGTTTAGGGCATTCCATCAAATCAATGCAAGTGTGTCAAATGTATTAATATAAAAAATACTAAGGGCCAGGTTCCTGTACTTTAACTGGCTGTATGTTTTAGACTATATTGTATTTAAGAAATTAGTAGGACCTAAAGCTTAAAAATGTGTTTAAATGTAAATTGAGAAAGTCAATGTACATTTAGAGTTTAGGTGTATGATAGTGGGGAGTAATTCATAATTCAGAAGACAATTCAACAACTTTTGTTGTAGAGTTGTAAGAAGGATAGGTGATATAGATTAGATGTAGATATAGATAGATTTAAATGACAGATACAGGTATGGATATAGATATGGTATAGATATATAAAGTTGATTCATATAGCTGATTACTTCCTGTATCACTACCTAGTAGTCAGGCATGTTTCCTTGAGCACTGCAGAGAGGGGTAATTCTGTATCTCCTGAACCAAGACATCTTTAGACCTAAGGTTAGAATATTCTTTATGTTAACATCAAAAACTTTAATCTCAGGTTCTACATCATTCCTTTTATATTTTCAAAGTACCTAGCATAGGTTGAATTAAACACATTCTGTTGAACAAATATTTATTAACTGGCTACTGTCTAAAAGAAACAGTAAATTGAATGATAGAGTTATATTTTGCTTCTACATAAAAAAAAAAAAAGCCTAAACAAAATAAATAGGTTAAAAATCACCTAAATGATTAAAAACTCTAAACATTATCAGAAGTACTAAAGCAACTTTGAGTTTAATAACTGCACATGATAAAATGAACCACTCTCTGCTTGAGCAAAGGTGCGGATGTTGTAGCGTAATGCAAAGCAAGTCTACCATCCCTCAGAGAGGACACAGCACTTGATCTACTTTTTTCATGATATATTACCTTTCAGAAGCGTTTCTTTTATGTAAGTAATCACTTGCAGGACAGAGAGAAAGAGAAAAAAAACAGGTAAAAATACATGCTAGAGAAAAAGAAACCCCCAAATTCAACCACGTATCAGACTTGAGGAATTTATTAACAGTGACAAAGAATCTATAAAAATGAAATACTTATTTGAGAAGTAGAAAAAGATTATAAGAAAAAAATTTCTTTGCTTGTTCTAAAATATTTCCTTAGGAAGACCATTACATAGTATATCGAACCTTTTCCTCCTGCTATACTGTATTTAAATTACAGAATACAACAAATTCTTTGGTGAAAATGATAAAAGGAATTTACAAACATTTTTGTTTAGACAGTGTGGACAAGTTCTAAGTACCGAAAGCCCAGTCATTTATGCATTTGGAAATGTAACAGGAAAAATGATGTTATGACTATATTACATGCCAAATATAAAGTGATAGACAACATTATTTTCCTCAAATTTGTACCTCCTCTGATTTATGTCAGGTTCAGAAATGACATAGTATCAAGGTTAAGATGTCTCCATAAATGAAATTTCCCTGTGGACCACTGGAAAATGGAACTACATCTTTTCAATGCTTGTAATTCTTCAGAACTCGATGTTAACTTGAATCTGACTATAATATCTGAAAAGTGATGGTTGCTCTGATTTTGTCAAATGGTAAAAGAAGAAAAAATCGGGATATTGGGCAAATTGTGTTCATTTTTCTGTATCTTTTATATCTAGTGAAAGTCTTCACAGGTATCATATATTCTCTCCCAGCTTCTAATATTGTACAGATGAAAAGACAGGATAGAGGTGGAACGTTAGAGGATATTTTATGTTGGAAATAATTTGCGTATATTGGAATTGTGCTGTGGGGTCCTTAATAACTTGGGTACCTTTCTGAGCTGAAGTTCATCACCCAAGGTTCATTCTGTTCTCCACACCTTAGCCAGCTGTTACTGTCCTTACCTTTAGTTTCACATCCAATAGATACACTGTACTAAACACACCATCTTGGGATACTCAGAGCAAATTTCCTCTCTTCCTACTGTAAGAGAAACATGGCCCTTCAAACTAAGGACTGGGATACATTTTCTTGAGATGAGATTTGTACTTTCTTGGGCTATAATTAGTAAAAAGCTATTATTTTGTAGCTTCTTGATGTTTTAGTGTCTGGATTCATGACACTAATTTTTCTTTTTCATGGCCTCCTCCAAGTTTTTAGGGTTAATAATTAATGATATTACAATTCAGGTGAAACTGAAGAAATCATTTCTATTTTTCTTGCTCATACCGATATCTACTCCTCAGAAACTTCTCAATAGCCATGTGCTGATGACTTGGGAATTCTCAGAGATCATTGTTTTTCTCTAATTAGCAACTGAACATCGTTTCCTAATATTTGAAGCTACCTTTTCTCAGAAAGCTATAGAGAATTTTTCTTTGGTATGTCTGGAAAAGAAGCTCCAAAGTCAATAGATTTTTCCATCTCCTGCCCAAATGCCTGTAATAGTTTCAGAAGAATCTGGTGAATGGTGATTATGAAAAAAATGCACTGCAACTCATTGTTCAGATTTATTTAACTTAAGTGTAAAATAATTCATTATGTCTAACTGGGGAAACTGGAATATATTATTGACTGCCACTTGGGAACCAGATAATTCACTGTATCTCCATGGAGAGGTATAAGATGTGGGGCAAAAAGCCATGGAGGAAATAGCAACAAAATCACTTTTGTGAAACCAGGGGGTGTGGGGAGAAATTTTTTCAGGTTCTACCTTCTGCCCAAGGACCCTTCAATAAGCAATAAGGACACAGGGACCACTAAAAAGGTAGCAGTTAACTTCATCTTGGGGAGTCTGTGAATGCCACACTGAAGGTAGCACAGTTCACCTAAATCTTGATGCGTAAACAGAACCTTAGGTGGTTGCAGGAATAGGAGGCTGCGTAAAACGGAAAAGCAGTTTCCAGTTCCCAGAATCTTGGGACACCATTTAACCACTTCTTGATCAGTAAGTGAGATAATGAATGAACGCAAATAAAATTATAAGATAATAAAATAAATAGGTGTGCCATGTTCCATACTTTATATTCTTATGTATGTTACACATTACTCAAAAACTCCTTGAAGAAAAGATACATGTGAGATAAAAGCTTTGCGGAGCATTACAAAAACTTAACATCGGCAGTAGTGGCTAAGAGGGAGCAGAAGAAAATCAAGGGCATTGTTTAGAAGAGATCTATGGTATCCATAGATATCCATGAAATTTACCTACTCATTGATGACTGAATCAATATAGTCATACATGAAAGCTTTTAAAATTAGGTTCATATACTCATGGAATTGGTTATCCATTTGAGAAATTCTAATCCCTACTATAATTCATTTTAGCAAATATATATATATATATATATATATATATATATATATATACACACACACACATATGTTCACATGATTCTTACATAATATCAATGTCACATAAAAATATTTTTGAACAAATCATATCTAAAACATTATGCTTTCAGCATGGTTCCAGAGTCATTATTTAAGCCTGTCAAAGTACTTAATTGCAATACGTCTGTAGAAAAAATTTCAGTGAAAAGAAAAAAACTTTCATGGAAAAATGCATGGTACTTAACATAAACTTAATATCAGTAACACCAGAGAGACTGTATGGCATACAGAATCGAATTTTTGGAAGAGTTTGAGAGGGTAGGTATCAAATCTTCCTTGAGTGTTTGGCAAAATTCACTAGTGAAGCCATCTGGTCCTGGACGTTTACCTTCAATTTCCTCCATCATGCTAAGTGAAATCAGTGAGACTGAAAAAAGTTAACTGTATGATTTCACTCATATGTGGGATATAACATTGAATACAACCAATGAAAAAAAGAAGAAAAACAAATACCCATAGACACAGACAGCAGTCTTGATGGTTCCCAGAAGGAAGGGAGTTGGGGGTCAAATATATGGTGATGGAAGGTTTAACTTTGGGTGATGGGCACACAATGCAATATAACAGATGATGTATTATGAAACTGTACACTTGAAACCTATATAATTTTATTAACCATTATCACCCAAATAAATTTATTTAAAATAAAATAAAAATCTCTCAAAAAGGAAAATAAATACAGAATCGTGCAAAATTTCCACTCAGACTAAATTATAAAGGAAATGGGATAGGACTGCACAGAACAAAAAGACTGGCAGCAAAATATGAAAAACATCTCATTTTAGCTTTACTTATTCAAATCACTCATGGAGATCTGAATAAGCTTTTAGTAAAACTGACTCTTGCATCCACTGTTACTGTAGGACATATAGGCCTCTGTAATGCACTTTTAATGGTTTCTGTATGTCCCAGGAATTGTACTTCCTGTACACACACATGAAACCTATAGTTTTATTCATCAAATTTATAATTATTTTCTTTCTGACTTTTTAATTTCCTATTTAGTTTTACCATTTTTCTTTATAATAAGTGCCAAAGAAATGCTACTGCTTAGTTCTAATATCTCACACTTTTATCAAAAGATATTTCTTTTGGTTCATTCATTTTCTATCCCAGACTTCATGGTCCTTTGCAGACTCCGGCAGAAACACATGGTGAGGAGGGCCTGGGGATCATTTTGATGCTATTCCGCGCCTAGAATCAATCTTCCCTTCATCAAAATACTGCTTATGTGAAACTCGCTTTCCTCAGAGAGGACGATCCCCAGGAGTCCCTGCCACTCATGCATATGCCTGCAGGAGGGAGCACTTCACTCCTTCAGACGTGCTCCAGCTCTGTGAATTACAGCAAAGGATGGCAGCCACAGTAGAAGCTCAGTAACATCAGCTTCATTGCTATTAGGTAACGATAAGCATTGTGCTAGATGCCTTTGTTTTTAAATTAATCTCATCCTTTAACATGTAAAATACAGCTTACCTCTAAATAAACTAAAGCTTAGAATAGCTTTGTTCAAAGTCTCATAAAAGTAAATCATGGAAGAGTAATTAGAGCCCAGATTTATTTTTTTCCAAAGCCCATGTCCTTCAGTTATAACAAATTGCTACCTGATGCAATCTTGGAATTATAAGCCCCTACTGAAAAGATTTATATTCAAATCAGTTAAATTTTACAAATTGCATTTCTTTAGGCAAAGAGAAATGTAAGTAATTTGTCTTTTGTTTGCTTGTTTTGTTTTGCTTTTAACAGAACTAGAGCAACTAGATCTCTGAGCTGAAAGCCGATGTAAGGATTCAGTTGGTGCTACTCAGGGACCAGGTGTGGTGCGGCACATAGTGGCCACTTTCCGTTGTGATAAAATGAGTGTGTTAAGTTTGTTAATTTACTGAAATGAATAGATTAGAACATGAACAGTCAAAAATAGAAAATGCCTCTGTTTTTTCCAGATTTAATTTGGAATTTTCCTAGATTTATTGCAGTGAATCAACACAGGAATATAGATATGTAAGTTTTATGTTTTTCTTAGATTACCTTTAATCGTGCTCCGAAACATCTTCCTTTCCCACTCCTAATGACATCTGAGTGAGAGCCATAACTTCCTAATCACTTTCAGATAAAATTATTCAGTTCGGTTAAGTTACATCTTTTCATTTCATATCTCTCGTTGGCCCCTCTTCCCTCCACATCATCTTCGCCCTGGCTCCAGAGGCCTGCCCTGGGAAGGTGGCCATGCCCCATCCTGCTTCTCATGTTTCTAATCATAATTCAGGTTGCCTTGCAGTCTCTTTATTAACAAGCTTCGCTTTGCTAAAGGGAATGTCCTCTCCATAAATAATTAGTATGTGGTAGGGTTGTTTTTACCCAATTAAACAAAGTAGTTTGGCTTCTCAAGGAGAGTATCCAGAAAACGTTGATCAATAGTTGTTACCATTGGCAAAGAGACAAGGGCAGAACAATCGAATCTTTCAGAAAAATCCCACTCATGTTATCAGAGCTCTCTAGGCATCAGGAGAAAATTAGGCATGCTTCCTTATATAATTAGATACTTATAAACAGACAATCTTTTACTTCCTTTCCAATAAAAATATTTTTATATTTAAAAATATAAAATTTTCAAAGAAACCTATGAATATCAGGAGAAGTCGAAGCATATTTTCCCCCTCTCTGATTCCAACTGTCATTTTGCAGGCCCTTGCTCAACCAAATTCTAAAATAATTTTCATTAGTGTTTTGGCTTTTAATGGTATAAAATTAATTTTTATAATGTTCTCTAACAATAGGAGAAAATAAAGTTCCAAGTATATCTGTTATAGATATACACTTTGCAAATGTATTAAAATACAAAAGAAGGTGGCTCTTAATCCAGTTTCATTGGAACTGAGTGTATGTACCTGGCCAGGTTTTTTATCTGCACAAGAGAGAACAGTGATTTCATTACTATGGTCTCACATTCACTTTCTGCTCAAAATCTCAAAGCAAGCAAGAACAGGTCAGCAAGTAAAACCCAGTAAATACAGTAGCACCCAATAGCTAGTTGGGTAGTAAGGACAAGCCTGTTATACTCTACCTAATCTAGACTTTAATAAAAGAGATAAGAGACATGAAATCCAAATTGTGTTAATTGCCCCACCCTATATCTGACTCTCCACCTCTACTTTGCTCCATGTTTCCCCCCACATTCTAATGTAGTTATTAGAGTTACAATACTAGACATTGACTTCATTCAACTAGTACTTAATCTCTATTACACAGAGGTTAGAAGTCAAAAAAAGATCATCCATATTAGTGATCAGGGCAGAAGATAGCTGTTGAACCATGTAAGGCTGTTTAAGGGAGGGCAATGAGTTTCCAGCTATTTCACAATTCAAACACTATTGCGGAATCACATTACAATCACATTACAATTCTTCACTGCTAAAGGAAACGCGGGGTCACAGAGGATTTATGTTTGCAAAAGTATTATATTTTAAGACAACATAAGTAGTTTAATATCAATTATTTTCCTTTAGATAAAAGATTTAAAGGTAGAGCAAATTATCTGTGGGATAAGTGTTGTCTATCAATAAACTGAACATAATAAAAGAATTCTCACAATTATTTGTGTAGTTAGTAATTTTTATGAAATTTGTCTCTATGTTTAGGGAAAATGTCATTAGATTTCTTTCTAAGTTTGTAAATAGCAGATATTTTAAAATTTTTTACATAAAGTTAATATTTGGGAATCAAAATAATTCAAATCCAAAATGAAAGACACCTATTTTTAAAATCTTTCTTGAAATTCTATTGTGATGTGAAAATTTTTTGTTATGCAAATAATCTTTCTTATATGTTCTTATACCTTTCAACTTTTCTTAAAGCAACATGTTTAAAATTCAGCAACTGATTTTCTAAAAACACATTAGCTCATACATTTTTTTCAATCTCTTTAACTCCTGTCCATCAAAAAAAAAAATACAGACAATACAATAGTACAATAAAGCAGACTGTTTTTTGTCCCTTAGTGTATTACTGCTTTTCTTTCCTAAATGCGTGAGCGCTGCTACAAAACTGGGGGCCTTCTATTTCTGCAGCCCGGAGAGCCTCTGAAAATCACCTGCAGGGCTATGGCTTTAGCACAGCCATGTTGTAACAGGACATTTCAACCTGACAAACAAAGGGAAAGAAATTTGCAAAAATGGGAGGAAGCCTTCCTGACAACACCAACATTTAGTCATGTGCAAAAATGATAGACAGAGTCGCTCTGGCACCTGAACGACTCAGACACTGCAGTTTTGCCTTCCTGGCTGCTTCTTCCCCAAGTCCACATATAAAACAAGAATGAAAGTCGTTCAGGTGGTAAATTACTGTTCCTGGAAAGAAGATTTCCGTTTGATCAGTATACAAATGAGGTTTGAGGATGGAAATGTAGAATTTTTTGTGGGGAGGTTGTGTGTGTGTTTTTTATGTTTAACTGACAGAGACTGACTCCTGTGGTTGTAGGGCATATTTACTTTCTACATCGTGCAGCTCAGGAATTCTCTCTACTCCCTCATGTTAGCTTAGTAGAAACTTCCAAGGGAAGTTGTGAATTTCCCATAGACAGTTTCCATATTGACTTTAGAAAACTTAATCATTTTAATTTTTTTCTGCAGAGCTTGCTGAGGTCTCCCCATATGGTTTTTATAGGGAAGAGAGCCATCAAGCATGAGTAATGGATATACCCTAAGCCAGCTGCTGACAGTGGAATCTATCCTGACACAAAAATGTATAGTTAAAGTTATTTCACTTAATAATTTTAAACATTAGTGCCTAAGTTAAAAAATTTTGAAAATATTCAGGAAAGCAAATTTTAAATTATATAATCTTACTTTCTAATGATGGTTACTGTATTCTTCTTTGTACTTATGTACACAAATGCATACAAATATACATATTATTAACACTCTTTTCTCATAACCTATAGGTGAGATTTCTGTATTCCTGAAAAAATGGAAGAAAAGCAATAAAGAATAAAATGTTTCTAGGGACATAGAGAATTTTGTGTTTTTAAATGTCTTAACAGTTTAAATATAAAATTTGTGATGCAAGAAACATAATGATAGAGCCATAATCATCTCAAAATCATTTTCACAGCTCCCTCCACAGAAGGTTGCAGTTTCATGTAGACATGGAAATTAGTGTTGGCCAGAGGCCTGGAAGGGCACACTGGAAAAGGTTACACCAAGAAATATTAAATGTGCTAGTAAAACTTCATATCCGATCTCCTAGAGCAAATAATCTTTTCCTGGTATCCTGTACTTGCTTACTTGAGTATTCACATAAAACATTAAGTGTGAGAGAAAGATTTTGGGAAATTTATCCTTTTAGTTCTATGAAAGAAACAGGTGAGAAAAATTAAAATGTATTTAGAGCCTATTATAATGCATACATATGTTCTCACTGACTATTTCTTATAAGTCCATCTATTTACACATTGTTTAAGTATATATAAAATAATCTCCCAGCATGCTCAGGGAAAAAATACAGCTACATCTCTGCGTAAACCATAGAAATCACCTCTTGTACCAACCTCTGTTTCAGTGGAAAGCAAGCCTGATCATTCACCTACAATGATTAAAACTCTCCTGTTGCTTTAGGGTAAGATCCATTCTCCTTAACACAGACGATGAGGCTGTAGGTATTCCAGACCCTGCTTTAGTCTTCAGCTTCATTTCACACCACAAGCCACTTGGTTCCTCATAATCTATGTTTCCCTTGCTCCAGATTTGTTGAACTTCCTTCAGGTCCTCAAAGATGCCCATTCTCTCTTCTCTTTTGGACTTTGTGTCTAAATCAAACCAGTGGAGACTGCACAAGATCCATACAGGCAGTAGAGTTGGTGGTGAAGAGCATGGGGCCAGAGTCAGAATGCCAGGATCTATGTCCTAGCTCTGCATTGCAATGTTATATAAACAAGCTACCCCTCCCCCTTTAACTGTGCCTTCCTTATGTGCAGAAGTGGAGATAATAATTGTAGTCTCCCTCATAGGTCTACTGCTTTGAGATCGTGCATGTAAAGCACTGAGAATAGTGGTTGGTACACAGCAAGTGCTCAGTAAGTGTTAGCTATTATTATCATAAAGAACATGTCTTGGAGAAAGAAATGGATGGTTCCTATTTTTACTTAGATGAGGCAGAAAGGAGTGTGTTATTGTCTAATGCAGCAGTAATAGAATAAGCACAGTTTTACAATATTATGGGAAGGGGGTCCTGTACCTGGAATGCTGGAGTCTCTCTTGTGCTTAATTTATCATAGAAATTTAAGGAGAAACTAAGGTAATTCTAACTCTAAGAGTTATCAACGTGATCATTCAGAATAAATTGTAATATCAGAGTTCTGCAATTGATAGGGGAAGACCATTTTAAGATGAGCTTAGGGGTAATCAGATCTTTCTGAAACAGAAAATTTAAAGGCCAATTGTAGTTTGACGCTTTCCACTGTTCTCTTCTGTCAAACATGCAAACCCACTGTACTGCCTACAGAATAGTCTTCACAAGTGCTATCTGTTTAATAAAATGCCTACTTTTATCTTTCTTACGCACACATTATTCCAAGCTCACATCTGAGTCATCTTTCACTGGAAGAGCTAATCTCATTTCCTCATACCAGTTACTGAATCATGCTAAATATCTCACTAAGAATAATTCCCTCACAGCTAAATTTCTTTGGCCTTTCTAGGTACAAAAAGGGAATGACTTTATCTTTTCAAACAGCATCTTCTAGGATATATATTTTTATATTCTGCATAAGAGTATACGTATTATTTTGACATAATGATCAAAAAGATTCCAATGTAACATTTGCTATATTATATAACCTACTTGTGTCCAAGTTAACATAATGTGGGCCTTGGAAATATGGTCTCATCTCAGGAATTTTTTCAAATTTTTTATTACCTCCACTCCTTATATAACTAAATATTTAAAAAATTTTAATTTCCTCTCTATCACTGTCTCTGTCTTTGTCTCTCTCTCCTTTTCTCTCTTAAAGAAAGGCAACAGACGAGCTAACTTCAATATCCTGAGTTGCATGTGAGCTACTTGATTAATGTGCTTGTGAATTCTTAATAAGGGATGTGTGCATATTCATAGTGTTGTTTATTAATTCATAAGGCAGCTGCTAAAAGGCAGCTCATGAAGAGAGACAGCGACTCCTCCCATGGAAGCCTCCTGGCAGTGATCAGGCCTTTTCCCTGCCTGGTCATAGATCGTGGCCCCAGTATCCTAAACTGATGGGCCCTTTATCTGCCCTGGGAAAGGAGGCCCTTTTGCCAGCAGGAGGCCGAGGGATAGAAGGTTCAGATCCAAATCCCCCAATGTATGGCGGATGAAATATAAAACTTAATGAGACTAGTAGAGTCCACAGCTCATTTCAATTATTTTTAATTGTTTTCAGATGCTGCCCGGCATGCTTCATTTAGTTCTGCAATAAACAGAGCATGCAGTATGCTGGTGGATCTCACTGGAGACCCTGAAGAAACATCCCACAGGAAATGAAAAATAATAAGAGTGTTACATGTATTGGAGCACGTACCAGGCAGATGAGATGGAAAGCACAGGGGTGGGAAGAACAGCAACCGTGCCTCATCAACTTGGAGAGTCACAGGAAATCTCACTTTTAAATTCCTACCATCCCTCTTGAAATTTAAAATACCTAAATAAAAAAACAGTGAGGCCTACAGTGAACACATCTACTCAAGTTGACGAAAAGTTACCTATAACCTCTTCTGAATTATTTTCTGCCCACACACTTGGGGAAAAGTCTCACCATAGTTTAGAGGATTTTGAGATGTTGATATACACAAAGTTGCAGAATCCTAGTTAATAATCTGAGAGGTTTTATTACACCAAAAGTATCTCCTAACACCTTGATGTGAAATATGAGTAGATATTTATATGTTGCTTAGAAATATGGTTTAATTGAAAACTCCCGAAAGATTATTGAACATCATTAGAGAGCATGTTACTCAGGGAAATTAAAATATTTGATTTTAATGACTATAATATTCGATCATTTTGACTAGAAGATTGTATGGCTAAATTTAATATGTCAACTTGGCTAGGCAAGGGTACCCAGATTTTGGTCAAACATCAGTCTAAATGTTGCTGTGAAGGTATTTTTTTTTTTTATGTGATTAACATTTAAATCAGTAACTGAGTATAGCAGAGTACCCTACAATGTGGGTAGACCTCATTTAATCCTTTGAAGGCCTTACAAGAAAAGACAGAGGTTGCCCCTGGAAGAGGGAATTCTGCTTCTAGACTCCCTTTACTCCAGACAGCAGCATCAGCTCTTCCCTGTCTCCAGTCTGCTGGCTGGTCCTACAGGTTTTGGACTTCCCAGCCCTCACAATAAAATTATCCCATTCTTTAAAATAAATCCCCTTTTTCCTCTGTATATACATTCTATTGGTTCTGCTTCTCTGGAGAACCTTGACTACTACAAAGACCAAGACCGAATCTTGGGAGCTAAATTGAATAACATTATTTCTCACAAAATTCCAAATGTACTATAGGGGGTATTGAACATAATGCTTGTATTTTATGTTACTTTTTTCTTTCTTTTTTTAAAATATTTTTTATTTTTTTTAATATATCTTTATTGATTTCAGAAAGAGGAAAGGAGATGGAGAGAGAGAGAGAGAGAAACATCAATGATGAGAGTCACTGTTTGGCTGCAGCCCACAACCCGGGCATGTGCCCTGACCCGGAATCGAACCCCGATCACCTGGATCCTAGGTCGACGCTCAACCACTGAGCCACGCCCAGCCAGGCCTATGTTACCTTTTTCTAATAAAATTATTACATGGTAAGTATGATTAAGTATATAAAGTATAAAGATGAAGGCAAATTGCCAGTAAGCTCACAATTCATAAGTGATTACCTATATATTGGCACAGTTTCTTCCATTTTGCCCTCCAGGTAGATATTTATTATACTGTTTTGGGTAGATATTTTAATTATTTCAATAGATATTACATAGTTAACATTTTACATGTTATTGAATACCATTCTAATGTAATTTTAATATTTCATAGTTTTTCTTATAATTATGTTTCATATCTTATTTACCAAGAATCTATTGATATTATTTCTAATATTTACTTTTATAAATAATAATCTGATAAATGTTGTCATATATAAAGGTCACAACATATATACATCTATGTCTGATATTTCTCATTAGAAAAAATTGCAAGAAAAAATAACCAGGTCAAATGAGGACATTATTAAAGCTTTACTATATATTTCCCAGTGACTCAATGTTCATAAAACAAACACTCCCAGGAGGGCATAAGAGGGACCATTTCACCTTCTCTTCAGCCACATTGATGATTATAAGTTTTAAATATTTTAACCAATCTTATATTAAAACAATTCCATTGTTCTCTTAACTTTAATCTCCTTCATTACAAATAAGGATAAATATCCTGGAAATTGTCACTTCATGGCCTTTTTATTGGTGCTTTTCCATCTATTATAAGATCCCTTTAAACGCGGCATTAATCCAGTGCTTGTCATATTTGTAGCCCATATGTTCCTAGTTATTTTTAATTGCCTTATAACTTATTTATAGTATTCTTTCCCATCTAAATGATTTTATTTTATAGTGCCAAGATTAATGATGTACACATATATAATCTCTAGCATTCTTTGTAAGCTGAGAAAAACTTTTTTTTTTTCAATAGATCAATGAAAATTTACCTCTATTTTCTTCTATTTTGTGTGACTACATTTTTTGTTCATTTGCTTTATTTTGGGTACTGTATTAGTTGCAAACCAGCTAACTTCAGTTTTCCCCAAAATTTAATTTATGGAATAAGTAGTTCCTCAGTTTTTAGATTTCTTTAGTCACAAACATTTATAGATGTACATAGGAAGTGTTTGATCTAATCATTCACTTTTGTTCAAGTTTTCAACTTTTTAAAAGTGGTTCAGACTTGTACATTTAAAGACAGCTTAGAGGAAAATTATCCTCTAATTTTTCCTTTTTAAAATAAAATTTTCTCAATTTTCTTCAAAATTCAAGTGTACTTTAAATTTTCTGTAACGTTTTATGTTAATTTTGCCTCTTTTCACCACTGTGTTCTTGAATAATTTATTTGTAATACCTTTCTAAGAAACTTAGACATTTAATAAGAGCTTTATTTAAATTTATTCTCATCGTTGATGTGCTCAGATTCTGTCATTACATCATAAGCAAATGTTCCAGTTCTTTTTGTTTGCTTAACTTCCTCCCTCACTATTTTGTTTTCTGATTTGCTAGACTATATTTTGTTTCTTCTTATTATAGTCAAGACAAGATAATATTTATTTTTTTCACCATGAAGAATAAAAAGTTTACTCAATATTTTTCACCTTTGTTTATTTCACCTATTGTTATATACTTAATTTATTACTACATAATTATTAATTTAATGATCTGATTCTCTCATTTTGAATAATAACTTTTGAATTATTTATTAATAAGCAAAACATTAATACTCCAATAGAAATATGCATATCCTGCTGAAGGAGGCAATTCACAAAAGAAAATAAATTGATGTTAATTATACAGAAATCTCAGTTTCACAATTACAAATTCAATGTTTAAATAATAGCATACCAATGTTGTCTATTAATTTAAAAATTGTTCTTTTAAAAGAATCATCTTCCAAAGGACAAAGGAGTAATTCATTTTTACATGTATTCTCATGTACTCTACTAGTGAGAGTTAACATTAAAAGCCTTTAAAATATTCCTCTAGCTTGACCCAGAAATTTTATTTTTAGGAATTTCTCCAATAAAAATACTGGCATCCATATGAAGAAACATATCAAATGTAGTTATAAAATAGTCACAGGTAGGTAAGGTACAGCATAGGAAATATAGTCAATAACATTGCAATAGCTATGTATGGTGCCATGTCGTTACTGGAAATATAGAGGGGAACACTCTGTAAAGTATATGATTGTCTAATCACTATGCTGTACATCTGAAACTAATAAAAAATAGCATTAAATGTAAACTGTAATTGAAAAAAAGAAGCATTTAAAATGAAACAACATTGTTTATAATAATAAAAATAGAATATCTAAAGGTCTAAAATAATAATATCTCTCACTTATCAAGAACCATGTAGCAGACATATATGATTTTACAGGTATAACTTTCGCAACAATCCTAGGAGGTGGGTATTGTTAATATTCCTGTTTGTAAGATTTGGAAACTGGGTCATAAAGCTAGTAATGGTTCATGCCCAATTTGAACCCAGTCAGTCCAGTGTCAGACTCCAGGATTTAACCAATGATACAACAGATGCTTGTCATCAAGGGCAAATATAATTTAATTTTGTTAGTCTCAGCAGGATGACATTGATTACCTATTCACCTATAAAGTGCGATAATGTGCTTCCATTCTTGGTTTTCTGAATTTGATTAGTTTACAGTGTTATTTTATCTTCGAGTATATGCTCCAGAACTATACACAGGAGTTTTATATATTATGAGTCAGGTCTTTCAGCTTTTATACAGAAATTCTAATGTGATATATAATGTGCATTACAACATTTTCATCTCAATAGATGTCCCATTGTCTTTAGCACTTAATGTTGTGTGAGGTACTTACTGTTAAAAAGCTGTGGACCTTTTTTGGATGAAAAAATATTAAGTACATTTATTCTGTTTATATTCTTGAAATTATTTTCAGGAATGTGTTTCTCTTTTCACTGAATGCTTTCTTTTTTATGCTTTAATATCTTTCAAGGCTCCTGTTTTGTTATCTCTCTGGCTTTGTTTTTAGCCTTGAATTGAAAAGATGTTTTCTAGATTTCAAGTTGGCTACAGATTGAAGGGGTGGAATGACCCTATGCTTTCCCAATGTCTTTTTCTCAATATTTTTACATTTGGCAGTACAAAATTGTTCAGATTAACGAGTACAGCTCGAATGCAATGACTAAGCATCAATGATCTACTTCAAGGCTACAGCATAAAGAGCCTTCTCTGAAGCATATAGTCAGATATGTTAAGTGCCGATGTTTTTGGAGAACTTTTGTGCATGAAAAATTACACCCTGCACTGCATCGTTACCAGAAATTGTCTTCTTCCTTGCTTTTAGTTTCCCCCTTAACTAAACATCTTACTGTCCGTGTGTCTTTGCTCATCTCTCCTTCTCTTTTGTCTGTATTATATCCTGGCAGGTTATTTCTAGGAAGAAGAGATAGCAGGATTTTTTTTTCTGGTTCACAAAATGTTTTCAACATAGTAAGAGGCAAGCATATAACTTTTTTGTTCAGTGTGTTAATGTGTCCTGAGGTAGTGACAAAAAGCAGGGATGAGTTAATGTCTTTGCCCATTTCCATTAAAGATACCTGCCTTGCTCCATTTCAAAGTATGGAGCACAAAGGCCTAGTCTAGGGAAGTGTTTCACAATTCACCCCATCTACAATGGGTATAGAATAAATGTTCCAAATAATAGCCAGCGTCCTTTAGTTCTCAGTGCAAATGTCACTTTTTCAGCACTTTTATCAGAAAATCGGAGGTGTATCAGATATTTCACAGCCATATTAGCTCAAAAAGACTTCTTGCACCCTTTTACAAGACGCCAAAAAATATCCAACAAAGCAAGCAGTGACTGATACTTTTTCTTTTCATGTGTAATCTACATATCTGCTTTTCCCCATCATCTTCTTTACTGTTTCCCAGCTTTCTTGACTTCTACAAAAATGTTAGTGAACAGTGCTAATGATGTGTTAGAGGCATATGAGGGACAGGTTACAATACACTGCAAAGAGCAAGACCATCGGACTTTGGTCATTTCATTACCTCATCAAAACCAGGTCCCATTTTGCCCTTAGGCAACACAGCCTTCAGATTACTGCACTTCCTTAATAACTTGTTTGTTGATGCCAGGGAGAAGATTCAGATCCACCCAGCTTCTGTCCTCAGGCATGATAGTGGTACCTCATACCAAATGTTCCAAATAAAAAGTTAGGGGCTGGAGGAAGGGGTACTGGGGAGTTCTTGCATGTTCAGTGGGTATAGAGTTTTAGTCATATGAGATGGGGACATTCTGGGGACCTGTTACACAGCAATGTTCATGTGGTTGACACTACTGTTTTGTGCATTTGGAAATTGTTGGGACAGTGAATTTTACATTTTTTGTCACTATTTAAAAAGACTTTCCATTAAAATACCTTACACGAGTTCATTGGTGAATCATATCTTGTTATTTAAAATATGTCCTTAGAGGATAATTCTCACCCTATGATGTTAATCAAAATAATCCTTCCAAACACCTACAATGCTTTTTCCAAAAGAAAATCTGGTGCATAAAATGGCATCTATTGTGTTTATGACGATTACGAGCATGGCTGTATTTACTGCTTCCAGTACTGGCCAGTTCTGTCTGTACTTCAAATTCCACGTCAGCTCTTACTTCTAAAATCTTTCTAGTCCTCACAAATCCATAATTTTCTTGTTTTTATGCACTTAGGATGTTTATTGTTTATATCAGTTGTTTGGCAGTTAAGTGCTTAAGGAGTTATGATATCTGTTATGTTGTTACTTAAAACAGATTAACACTTTTAAACTTTAATATTTTGTTCATTATAAACTTTTGCCTTAATTTGATTTTTATAATATTCCACTAAAATATTATTTAACTTTATTACTTAATATTTTGACATCCCCATAAATTATTTTCGTAAGACAAGTGCCTTGCTTCCCTTATTCTAGGCCCAACTAGAGATCAGTAAACAGGTGTCTTTAACAAGTCAAGATGTCTGTTAATTGTGCTCTTTGGTTTTGTGCCCAACTGAAAAATTGAGTCTCAGATCTGAACCTGAGTCTTCTTATTGATAATATATATCCCAAGATCCCTGGATTGTCATCTCACTTCATCTAGAAGTAGGTCAGTGCCTGGAACTGAGTCTCCCTGCTGCCTGGCTCTCTGATGTGAGAATGGAACTCTTACCTGAATCTCAAACACATGCCTATTCTTTGAGTTCCATTTGCCATGCTAGTTGTGCTATTGATGGATTGATTGCCTTTAGAGTGTCCGCATGATGACTCTCATTCACTGCTTCACTTTCTCTCTACTGCACACAGGCCCCCTGATTTTGGATCTGTCTGTCTGCAAAGACTGCACCTACCTCACTGGCCATCTCTATGCTCTATTTTAAAACTCCAAGGTGAATTGATTGCCAAATGGTGAAGGTTTGGCGGGGAGGGGGGAGGACTCAAAGCTATTAACAAGCAGAGATATTTTGGAGCAATCTTCAGGGAATATGATAGGAAAGAGATGCATAAAATATTTGGCAAGGAGAATTGGAAGCTTATTAATTCCAGGTAGCATAAATTTGTGGTAGACCCATCAACCCACAGCAGTGGCATATTTGAAATGGAGCGATTAGTTGAATACATCATTACTATCTCATTATTTCATGTGTAATAACTTTTGCCTCAAACAAAATTTAAGTTTCTTGAGTGCAGAAGTTATATTGTCATATTTATTGCTTTTAAATTTTCTATGACACTTATTTTATAGATGTATATTGTACATACGCAAGTAATTTATCTGTAGTGACTTCTCATAAAATTCAAACATGATGTTCTTTATCCTGAATCTTATCATATTAGTCAAGAGATTGTGTTTAAATCTCTGGCACTAATGCATAATTTCTAATGATATTTCCAAAAGTTCAAGACAATCATTCCCCAAAATAATGTAGTAGTACTTCAAAGTGATACACTCCCATTTAGCAAAAAGAGTTTTGTATTTTAAAATAGTTACCAGATATGTAGGAGAGAGAAGGTAGCACTGCCTAAAAAGCTTACAAATTATTTATGTGGTATTTACAGAAAAGAGCAATTATAACACACCAGGAAGCACTCAAGTTGCTTTAAGACTTAAGCATTACACTGGGGAGTGTCTGTTAAATAATCACAGAGCACTTCCTATTACATGAGTGGCTTATGAAATAGTTACAACTGCTCCCAAACCACCCTAAACACATTTAAGTTATTTACGTTATTTACATTATTTTAAGTTGAATAGTTGTATATTTTAATTATGAAATGTTCACAAAAGTAAGTTCACCACTTACGATAATAGAAAATGCTTACACTTCAACAAACACCTTAAAATTAGCAGTGTTTCAGCGGCTTCTGAAGTACTTACAGGGTAAATAGGGTTACTTGAGAGCAGTACTTAAAACACATAATAGCCTTAGAATCCATTTTTATTTTAAAAATAAGTTTATAAAAGTTACAATTGCAACAATTATAAGGCAATAAAGTACAACGTTTTTAAAATACTTCAGCTCTTGTAACACCCTTGATATTTCCTGGAAACTATTTCTCAGAGTTTATGTAGACATCCTTCCTGTAGTCAGGGGAGAGAAGCACAATGTGGTGGAAGGGTTGGGCCAGGCTGGAGCCCCATCCGCTCAGCTCCGCCCCAGCACTTCCCCGGCCAGAGCAGGCCTGGAGCTGCTTTCCCGAAGCCCCTCCGGCTCCATGGCAAGACAGCAGGGTCTCCAATAATGCCCTTTTGTCCAGTGTCATTATAACATTGATCAGATGCCTAGGAACTTAACTGGTGTCTATATCAATCACCCGATGGTAAAATTGGTTTTGTTATACATTGTTCAGCCTCAGTTCACAGAACAACCTAAGTGAGCACTTACTCTAATCTAGAATCCTCCATTTTGGCCTATGTGCAATTTGTGAATTCTTATAACAACTATTTCATGGCCTTGCTGGAGAGAACCTTGTCAAGGAAAACGCTGATTCTGAAATATGAAGATGTTGTCATCAAACACTGGCTTATTTTTAAGGATTGAGCACAGGTTCCTTGGTAACACGATCAATGGCATTAAGGCAGTAGAAGTTTTGCCGCCATCACCTCAAGGTCCCATCTGCCTTCACCATGAATTAGAAACTGAAATCTTCTTTCAAGGTCTGTGTAATTCACCTTGAAAGGACTCTTCACCAAAGAAGGAATGTTTCTACTCTGAATTTCCTCATCTTTAGCAACCCCGCAGTATTTGCCACTTTCACAAGCTGTGCATCACACTGTGGTCCTTAACGGGCCTCATGTTAGTTTATTGATGAGAAGCTGCTAAGAGCAGTCAGTGCATTTGCTTTTCACCAGGGAGTTCTTACTCCACTAGTCTTGTGATGCATGTAGCTTGGAGGTCCATGTGCCTAAACTGTTAAAAATAGAAGCTGAAATTGACCTAAGTATGTTAGGAGAGCTGTCATGATAGCAGTTACTTTCATTAGTTTTATTCTGAAGGAACATCATGCAAATTTTCACAATTAGTCTGGATGTGACCAACTATACTTAAATTATCATCATCATATGTGTCCCACTTAACAATAATAACAACATAATGGTTTAGCTATAATGAAACGATAATACTTTTTATATATTATATTGAAGGCTAAATAACTTTGAATAAACTATTATGTAACCTATCAAACATTGATATTTTTCTATTCTAAGTTTAATATTCACATAAATTCATACATACTTAGGTACTTGAAATAATACTTGGGGGGTTAGCAAAAAAGCCTTTTCAATGATATCTCCAGGCACTGGGGGGAAGAACAATAAGAAAGTTCAAATAAACCCAAAGTGCTTGGAAAAAGAAAAATCGCTCGTGAACATGAGTTTTTCTAGCCACAGAAGCTCTGAGAGCTTAAATCTTAGTCAAATGTAGCTTCGTCTGGAAGCATTAAAAGAAGGCCTAGAAGAAGAACCCCAGCTCAAGGAGTATTAACAATATTGAGGCAACAATAACCGCAAGTGCTCTGGCACATAATAAACCCTTAAGAGATCTCTGTTCATTAAGTCATCCATTGAAGAGGTGATGACAGCTTGCGTCAGTTTTCAGAGCTGGTCAGGCACCTGTTAAGTAAAGAGCTGCTGAGAGGAGGAGGAGATGGGGAGTGAGGGAGATGGCGGCCCCTGCACACGGGCAGTGTCAGCACAGGCTCGGGGCTGGGAGGGGGGCTGGCCCGGGGTCGCGAGCCCTTCAGTGTGACTGGAGAGCAGGTTTCCCCAAAGGGCCAGTGAAAAATGACAGGCCCTCCTTGTCATGCCAGGTTTAGGTTTTATCCTGAAGGCAATGCAAAGTTATTGAGAGATTATAGGCAGGGAAGTCATATATCAGTTTTTATTTTAGGAAGATCATTATAATAAAAAGAATCGACGAGAAAGCAGAGATGGAGGAAAGGGCAAATAGCTGAGCTGTTCTTGCAGAAAATAGCCAAGGCGCGATGCAGTCGGGAATCGCCATTAGTGTTTGTTGGGGAAGTTAGATTGGGAGGATGCAGGGTGGCAAACTCTGGAGATTCCACGTTGCAATTTCACAAGGAATGTAAGAGAGCTGCAGAGGTCTATGATTATTTCCATATTTCTTGCTTGGAAAATTCTAATACTCATGATTTAAAGAGTGCTTAATCTTTGCCAAAGTCTCAAGGGATTACCTAAATTAATTTATTCATATAATACTTCCCCAAATATTATAAAACAGGTATTTTGTTATCATTTTATAGAGGAAAATATTGAGTCAGAGAGAGATTAAGTAACTTTACTATAGATAATAAATGCAGAAACTGTTTAATAAAAGAACCCACCTAGCTCTAAAATGGTCATGATCTTGTCTGCAAAGCTACTTTCTTCTTGCAAACCCCTAGTATCTTGTGACATTCCAGTCAGCATTTTAGTGTTTGTATCTCATCTCCTTGTTCAGTATTAATACAGGATTTCCAGAAGGCAAAGCATGCCTTACTTGTGTGTTTTTTTAATATCTATACTCACACTCAGCAGGAGTATAACTGGCCCCTAGCAAGCAAGGGTCCAGCTGAGCACGAAATGCAGTCAGGAAAAGCATTATGTGAGCAGATGTTTCACTTGAAGGTATATGGAAGGGAGCAGCTTTAGGTTACTCAACCTGATCAACCAGGACGCCCAGATGGTTCTGCTAATGACAGCTTCATAACCAGTGAAGCTCTCACCAGTGTATCTTAAGAAAATAATAACACGAATGAGAAACATGTGAATAAAATGAGATTTTTCTTTGAAACACTTTAAAGCCATTCAATGACGGAGACACAGGAAACATATACTGACAGTCAGTAGCAGAACTAGAATCGGTAAGGAAGACAAATGATGGATCCAATATGACACGATCAAGCTGCATCAACGTCAGGAAGGCAATATCAATCACTTTGCCCCAGCATTAATAAATTTATTCAATTGATGAATTATAAAATTTTATATAAACTTTAAATAGTATGTAGGAGATACATAAATATCATCTTCCTACCCCTGCCCCTCACCTTCATATAATTATAAATCATATTTTTATGATAGGGGAGTTTAAAAATATCCCTGAAATGACAGAGATGAATATTCAATACAATTTGTGAATATGTTGCATTAATATCAGTTAAAACAAGGATCTGATTAATGTGGCTTAGGAACCTCAGACAATATATTGAGCGTCTTGCTGATTACAATCTGTGATACTTTCCTTCTGTGTAGGTATTGATTTGATAGATAAAGTGGGGGTAATTTTTCTTTTGGAATGGCGACATTAATAGCCACTGAATTCTCACTGACAACAATAGTGAACCATATTTGTGGGAACTCTAGGAGTTCAGTTATTTTCTTTCCTTTTCTCCTGTTCCCTTCCCCTATCTTCTCCTCCTTCTTATGACTTCAGCCTTTCAATGATGATGAAAAAGCAATAAGAAAATAAGCCAGGACTTCAGCCTTTTTTGAAAGGCAAGATTAATTTTAAGAAGGAGAGAAAGAAAGGACACCCTCATTGGGTCCTATCATATTTAAACCTCGGTTAAGTCTGCCTTTGCAGTTGTTTCTCCATTGTTTAGAATTGTTTCCTTATTGAAATCATTTCTCTATTTTTCACCAGGTCACACACCAGGGTTCATGACGAGATCCTCAATGGTATTTAATATTAGTTTAGCTATCGGTGTTATCTTGGAAAAGGGATTCTCTAAAGATGAGAGTAAACAGGATAGAGCTGTACACCCTCCCCCCGCCCCACAGCTTATCATCCCACAGTGACACATAACAGGGCATCTGTTAAATAAGGCATTTCAGTGAAGAGACCATACTTCCCATGAGCTTCCCATCTTATAGGGAAGGTATAAAAAATCATCCTTGTCATTGGAACAATAAGCTGTCAGGAAGCTTAGATGAGTAGTGTCAGCTTTTTAAAGGAGACATGGAAATGTCAGTTGCCCAGCCCTTGTAGACATTTGAGTCCAACGGATGTCGTGGCCATCCAGTCAGGAGAAAATTCCAATTCTTTGAAAATCTCTGAGCCTGAGTACATCCCCTCTTATTGAGAGAAGGAGAGGGTTCCATGTACCCCAATATTTAAGCAGCCTGGAATGAGCACCAGGGTCATTTTCAGACAATTTTATTCACTGCTCTAACATCCTTACATAAGAAAATAAAAGCAGGAAATTACGTGCTATATATCACAATTATATAGATATGATATAGCTACAATATGTTTATCATATATATGTATATTATATATGTGCCTATGGATATCATGCATAATATATGTGTAATATAGTTGTTTGTGTGCACTCGTGTGCATTTGCGTGCGTGTGTGCTTGTGTGCATGTGTATATAACATGCCAATGGACAGTTTACTAGGCAGTTTTATCTGGGCAGTTCATTGAAGGCCTCATATTATAGTGGATGTGGTATGTACTGGGGAATCAAATGTGTCCAAATGCTGACTCTGCTGCTAAAGGTAAGATCTTGGGAGACTTTTTTTTCTCTTAGCCTCAATTTGATGACAAATTAATGATAATCACTTCTCTGAAGAGTAGTGTGAAGTTTCAAGATAGAATCTGTGAAGCACTTAGTATAATATTTTGTACAGTAGACACTGACAGGTTAAGTTATTATTGAAACATATCTCAAGAGATTATTAATTCAACAGAGAATTAACTTTACTCAGTCATTTAGTCAAAAATCATTTACTATAATCTGTAGTTTCCTGGAGATACAGTGATGAAAAGGCCACTGTGCACTTTTACACTCTAGGGAAGGCACCATGACAAGGGCATAATTTTATAATAGGTTAGCAGTCATATAAGACACTGATTGAAATCTACCGGTACCAGAGGTTTTTAGTTTTGCTTTTATGTTTTTTTATAATAGTGCAGAGAATCAGGGTGGAGATAGTCTTCCCTTGAATAATCCAGGACTAAGTTCAAAGAGTTCCTCATTCTAGGCATAGAGTCTAGGCAAGAGCGGTAGGCTAGTTTGGAGATCTGTACCTGGAAAAGCTTGTGAATGGGAAGGGAGCTTGAGCTTTTTTTGTGTGTAAGGATATCATTTTATAAGAGAGACCTTTTTTCACCTCTTTATCATTGAGCGTTAGAGGCCCAATTGGTTTCCCTTTTTGAACTTAAGAGAGGATGTTCCAGGGAAGCGCTTGTAAAGTTTAGGGAGGCCTTTAAGAAGGGAAAGGTAATATCTCATTTCCTGGTTGAAAACATGTTCAATCATTTTGTGTTTGGGGGTGGCACAATTTGAGTCTTTGAGTTAATTATTTTATGAAATCAGATTGAGAACATGATTTGCTAATAGAGTGTACAACTCAGAGAAAGAAGGGTTTAAAACAGCACAATTATAAGCTTGTATTAGAATAATTAAAATAACTTTATCTTGATAAGCCCAATGCATTCAACCTGCTCAGTGAGACAGTTCTATTTTTAACACACTGAAGTAAAGGATAGAGATACACAGGGACTGTTGTTGTAGAATCATGGTGTCAGGGAAGACCTCCTAGGGTAGTTAATGCCCATCCTAAGTTTTAAAACATGGGCAGGCATTATACAATCAAATCTGGCTTGGGAGAGTTTTATAGATTGTTTCAAGGAAAGAATGAACTAAACACCGAGGCAAGAAAGAGAATATGACAAATTGCATTGTGTATTTCACTATATTTATTATTCATGATCTGTTTTCTGTTCATCCCACTAAAGACAGATAAGAAATACTGAGCTATTTCTCACCCACCCATAAACAAGACAGACTTATTTTCTCCCACATGGGATAAGGCACTTAGTAGTCATCTTTTCATTGTTGTTGAAGAAAAGTAAAACAGTAATGTTGCTCTAATCTTTTTTTATAATTAGAAGGCCATTGGGTAGATATCCAATTGGAATGGAGAGTTAGTACACATATCAAATTGTTTTATTTATACTGCTTTTATTTATTTAGATTGTATAATGACTTTCATGGGGATGGGAGGGGTGTGTTCTTGCATAGACCACCAACAGAAATATGAAAATAAATAACCCTGAAGCCATCTCTTTGCTGCTGACATTGAGAATAAGTTCTGTGCTTCTCTTCATATTATTTTTAAATACATTGTGTATGAGCCCAATGGGAGCCATATGTGTGTGTGTGTGTGTGTGTGTGTGTGTGTGTGTGTGTGTGTGTGACTATTTTGTATCTGTAAATATATGATTAGTTAAGAGGGAAGAAGCAATGGTAGATGATGTCTATGATTGTTACAGAAAAAATCTACTTCGACAAATTATTCCAGTTTTGTAAAAATACTATTTAATGAAATATTCAGAGTGAGAAGGAAGGAAGGAAGGAAGGAAGGAAGGAAGGAAGGAAGGAAGGAAGGAAGGAAGGAAGGGAGGGAGGAAGGAAGGGAGGGAGGAAGGAAGGAAGGAAGGAAATCTTTCAATGAAATTTCTGTGTTCTAAGCCAAATTAAGTTGAATTTGAAATAATTCACAGTAGCCTCTACCTTTGTTAAAGTAATATAACAACACCCTTAGAACTAACACTAGCATGTAAGTAAACACTAATGACAGGAGAGACAATTTACTGTTTATCAATTACTGTTTATAATTTTGGCTAAATGTTCAGAGTAAGAACCCACACTATCCATATACCCGTTGCTCTTCAAGCAATCACCAAGTTGCTCTCAAAAGGAACTACTTAAAAAATAATAATAATTGTGTAAGAATCTTAGAAAATTTAGTTGCTTCTGTCTCAATTATATTAGTGGCATAAAAACATGTTTACACTTTTGAAACAAACACTTATTTGCCCAGAAGAGACTGCCAAAGAGAGATAAAATAGTGTTTCTTTTGCATCTTTATGAAAGATAAGGAATTCTTCAATATATATTAGAATGTTCTTATTTCTTTTAAAAATAGAACCAGCTCAGAATGTTGAAAGTATTACTGAAATTCTGCAGTCACCTCAATTTGTAAAGCAATTGGACAATAAAGTTTACCATTTATTACCTTAGAAAGAATTTTCTCATTTCCAATAATCTCTGCATAATATAATATTTTGTCAAAAGCAAGGTAGGCAATAGTAAAATTCAAAATTTCTCTTGCATGTATGATTCTGTTTTCCTGATTAAAGTACAATGGTAAATTATAGTTTCGATATTTAGAATTATTTAATTTGAGTGTATTTACTTTCTTGTTTTCCTCTGACATAAACTGTACTTTAAATGTTATCAGTAGATGCTACAAATGTTCAGTTTTACTAAAGAGAAAATATACATATGACTTAGTAAATAATTGAGTTTATACATCACTTTTGAATACTTAAGTTGAAAAATTAAAATAAAGAAATTGGTTATTTATATATTTCTATTGAATTTACTCTTTAGTATTTAACATAATATAAAAAGGAATTTAAACAGATAATTCATGATTTAGTAAAAATCTATACTAAGGTGCTTGAGCCTGATTTTTTGTTTTTAAGGGAAAAGAAATGATCTTAGTGTTAGATAAGTCAATCTTAGCAGCAGTGGAGGTGTTAATGGCGAAACAGCACCAGATGTTAGACCTTGGCCTATGAGTTCTGGCTAAGAAATATTTAAGAGCCAAGGAACTCAAATACAAGTGAAAGTTTATTTAGAAATTCACAGGGGTAGAAGAAGTAAGCTATAAAAGAAGTGAGCCAGCTGGCCTGTGTGTACTCAGGAAACAAGTTACAGAGGCAAAAGAAGGGCCACTGGAGCTTAGGAGAAAGAAAGGTAGAGAAAACATGCCTAAGGGGAAGAAGAGGGGAAGAGAGAGGGGTGGGAGACTCACACTGGGTCCTTCCTCTTCAGGGCTTTTGTCTGGAGGTCTCAGGGGAGGATCTCTACGGGATATCCATCAGCATTCTAGGTGAGTCTCCTCAGGGTCACGGTCTCCACTGATTGATCAGTGCCAAGGAAGGAGATCATTAGTCATGCAGCTGGTCCTGATGTCAGCCATGATGTTGCCCCTCCTGACACTGCTGCATTTCAGGGCCTGGAAATGAAACATAACTGATGCCTAGATATTATCTCTAGGGCTTTATGCTTAAGGGAGTGGTTGTCCAAGGGTTTGTTTGAAAGTCCTTTGAAGCTATTATCCAGCCCTGAGGTTCCTCTTCTAAGGGGGTCTACTGCATGACAAGTGACATGCCAGGGGAGGGTCTGAACTGCATGACCAGTGATATAATGGCCAGGAGGTCTAAGCCACATGATCAGTGATATACTAGGGGAGGAAAGGTCACCCTGGGGGTGGTTCCAGCCTAATTTTGCCAGTTTCTAGGCACCTGGGGCTTTCCACCCTAGTGACCTTCTGTACCTGGGCTATCATTCCTACTCTGGTCATGTCTGTCTATCTGTCTACTACAGAGGGGGACAGGGACTGAATTCCAATGAAAGGCAAGAGACCATCAGCAAGTTATTGCAATAGTTTAAAGACAGGAGACTCTGGCCTAGGACTGAAGATTTGAGAATGGAAAACAAAAAAAGAACAGCTGTAGAAAGATGCAAAGATAAAATAACGAGCATCAATAAGAGTTGAAGCTAAATTGTATGGTTGAAAGAGACAGGGAGGAATGAAAGACCATGCTGTGGTTCCCAGCTGGAGTCACATGAAGCGAGATATTCAGGGAGCATTCTGGCCCTGCTCTTGGGAATGCCCATGCTCATACTCCAAGAATTATTGTAGTATTTGGAACTATCCCTTTGAAGATGCGGAAACAGATTTAAAACTGATAGATGAAGGCAGACGATGGTTTAAAAAAAAAAAAAAAGTATGCACTTATTGAAGCACAATTATCTTCCAGGGAAAGCAATGGAAATCTAGAATCTGAGGTGGTAAGTGGTGGGAACAAACACAGGAATAAACAGATACTATTAAAAGACTTCTTCTTTTGATTAAAAAAAAAAAAAGACCAAGTAAAATCCAAGAATGTGTTACACATTTATCATTGGAAGTAAGTCTCAAAAATAGAGGCTTTAAAAGGATTCCACCAAACTATGCATTTATATCTAATTTGCAAATCAAGTTCAGAGCTTAGACACACCAAAATATCTTTTATTGAGAGGCTTCTGAATATTGTTTCTGGTTTTCTGCTCCATCATTGATGCTGTACTATCAGAAATCCTATATTTGATCAGGCAGGCAGGAACAGAAAGGAATCCAGCTTTCTAACAGTACCAACTATTAAATGGGAAAAATGGTTGGAAGCTTAAACTGAGGAATTCAAAACTTACTTTGTTTAAACTTCAGCCTATTTTCACTGTTGTAAACGTGTTAACCTCATGTAGTTACAAATGATCTTCTGAATTACATGGCACTGTGGTGTGCATTATTTTTAGTAAGGCATGTGATCTTGGTCCCTACATGGATGTGCACTATGAAGCCTAATGCAGGGGTACCTGCTTTTAGTTTAGAATCTATGTCCTGCTTACACGAAGAAAAAATTTGAGGTGGTGGGAGGGGAAATTGAACAGAATAGAAAACAGAAACACACTCACATGTTCAAATACATATCAAAGCCATAGAGATGTAAATATTACTATTCACCTGGTATGACTGAATCACCATGGAAGAATCACCATGAAGACACAACATGAGCACCAGCAGGTTTTCTGCTGTGTCCTGGGGAGAATTTCAGAAATGCCAACCTTTTCCACCTTCTTGGCTTTTCTGATCTTCTAGTAGACCTAATTCTGAGATAATCTAAGAAACATTCCTCCTAGGAAATAGAGGCAACAGCCAATTAGAAGAGATTGCTGAGAACTCTGGCGTACTCATTTGAGTTTTGTTTTGTTTTGTTTAGGTGTTCTGTTGTTGTTGTTGTTGTTCATCATGAATCAAAGTAAAACAAATAAACCCATTTATATAATTCTTCCCTAACAATAGTCAATGTCTCTGGTTTAGTCACTGCATCTGGGGATTGTAGAGTTTATATAGAGTCTGTATTTATGTAAATGAGTGTTTAACAGAGATATGTTAAAAGGGATTTGTATAGTATTTAGCATGGTCAAGGAGAAAAATATAGGAGGAACTATATTGCTCGTGAGAAAGTTTTGAGGCTATCGATGAGATAGATCATTTTTTAAATATGTTTTTCTTGATTTGAGAGAGAGAGGAAGAGAGAGGGAGAGAGAGAAACATCAATCAGCTGCCTCCTGTACGCCCCCTACTGGGGATCGAGCCTGTAACTAGGGCACGTGCCCTGACTGGGAATCAAACTGCCAGCCTTTCCGCGCATGAGAGGATGCTCAGCCAGCTGAGGCGCTCTAGCCAAGGCGAAATGGATCATTTTTAACTAAGAGAATAATTGAATGGACACTTGCTAGCTACTATTACAAAAGTGTTACAGTTCCTAATACAAGAATCAATGACAAAATATGAATGAACAGGATTGTTGGGAAAAAGTAAGATTTTAACTAAGTTTGAATGTATAAGCTGATGGTACATCTGCTCATCCATCAGTAGCTTTCTCCTGGAAATCCATACAAGCAAGATCAAATAAATGCCCATAATTTCCATAATTGCAGCTATGAAAGACTATGGGTTGGCAAGGTGGATCAAACTGGCAAAAGAACAGTTGGGAAAGTGTAATTTTAACAAGTTGGTTATAAGATTTTGGTTTGAAAGAGAGGCCAGAATTAGAAGATGGGGGAGAATATGCTATAACTAGAGAGTTTCATCTTGGTAAAGATAAAGATCCAATTAATGTTTGGAAGTGAGAAATATAAAACATTAAGAGGCACAGTCAGAGAGTGTTATTTCAGAGTAAGCCATCCTAACAAAATTTTGAGGGACAATGAAATCTATACTGCCTATGTGAGTGACCACAGATGACTGGTACACAGGTCAGTGTTCCTTAAAAGTCGAAGATATTTAGGCCAGAGTAAAAGGAACACCAAGTAGTCAAAGAAAAAAAATGCACTGCATACTTCTTACGAGTAGCACTGAGAAATTTCTCGTTATTTTTAGTGCTCAGTGACAAAAGTTAAATAACTAATTTATTTTCCTAAACTTTAGATTAATTTCCTGACTGGAGGTTATCGGAAGGAAAATTGACAATTTTAGAATTAGAGGTAAAGGTCAATCATATATTAAATGTCACTTCTGAAACAAGAATAGAGTCTTAATAGTAGAATAGATTCAAGGGGAACCACCAACTTTGCCCCCTACTTAGCTATAGATTTCTATAACAATCTCTCCCCCCAAAAAAATTGTTAGTTACAGTAATTATTTGAAATGAGCAAGCCGAAATAGATCCTTCTCCTGGACAATTTTAAAGCTGTCCTGAAATTAAATAAAAGGAATGTGTGTGTGTGTCCATGCATGCACACACATACTACTAGTCAGTATTTTTTGGACTGACTTTGGATATTAGAATATACATTGTAGGCAGCAAAATCTGAATAATTCATAGGGATGTAAGATAATGTCAATGTCTTTTTCAAATTATAGAACAAAGAGAGATGTCAGGGAAATGTGCACTTGCTATAAACAAATCTAACATTTACAAAATCCTTTATACAAAGAATAAATTAAATAAAGGTTCATTATTTATTTTGTAAAATATTTATTATAGTATTTCTTTAAATGTCAAGCTTCTTCATTAAGTTTTAATAATTGGATAACTTTTGAAGAGCTCAATTATTTCATAACTCAAAATATCAATGCATGTTGACAAAATAAATGTAAAGAAAATTAAATTGGCAGAATAAAATAAAGTTCTTTCAAAGGAATGAATAAGAACTTAGCAACTAGAGAGGCAAAAACACTTAGAAAATTCCATCCACTGAAAAAGTAATATATAAGCTTGGGATCTGGAACCAACATATGGATTCTCAATATGGAAATTGGTAGGAGAAACGTAAGAGATGAAAAATCATAAAGAATTATTGTTGCTTGGCTGGCATGGCTCAGAGGTTGAGTGTCAACCTATGAACCAGGAGGTGATGGTTCGATTCCGGGTCAGGGCACATGCCCAGGTTTCAAGCTTGATACCCAGTTGGGGGTGTGCAGGAGGCAGCCAATTGATGACTCTCATCATTGATTTTTTTGTCTGTCTCTCTGCCTCTCCCTTCCTCTCTCTGAAATCAATAAAAACATATTTTAAAAAATAATTATTATTGAAAAATATTTTATGATATTAATATATATTCACTTAAAATATACTAGTTCAATCATACTTAATAAGAGTGTTAAAATATGGAATGCTATTTTTAAAATAGTATGTATAAAGTTTTCTATGAATAATACAAATAATAAAAGCTAGCAAATATGTTATTCCCAGTTTTCTCTCTATGTGAAAAAAAATAAGAGGAAAAAGAAAAATCTGATAGCTAAAGAGGAAGAAAAGCTTCCTCTTTTTTTCTTTTTTTAAAATTTTTATTTATTTATTTATTTTCCTTTTAAATTTATCTTTATTGTTGAGAGTATTACAGGTATACCATTTTCCCCCGCAACTGACCCCCTCCACTTCGCTCCCACCCCGTCCCCAGGCCTTCACCCTGTTATTGACTGTGTCCAGGGGTTATGCATATATGCATATAACTTCTTTGGTTAATCTCTTCCCACCCTCCACCCCCCTTCCCTCTTTCCTCTGAAATATGATCATCTGTTGCATGTGTCAATGTCTCTGGATCTATTTAGTTCATCAGATTCTTTTGTTCATTAGCTTCATCTTAAAGAAGACCCTTCAACTTTTCCTGTAGCACTGGTCTAGGGGTGATGAACTCCTTTAGCTTTTTCTTATCTGGGAAGCTCTTTATGTGACCTTCAATTCTAAATGATAGCTTTGCTGGGTAGAGCAATCTTGGTTGTAGTTCCATGTTTTTTTATCACTTTGAATATTTCTTGCCACTCCCTTCTGGCCTGCAAAGTTTCTGTTGAGAAATCAGCTGACAGTCGTATGGGTGCTCCCTTGTAGGTAACTAACTGCTTTTCTCTTGCTGCTTTTAAGATTCTCTCTTTGTCTTTAACCTTTGGCATTTTAATGATGATGTATCTTGCTATGGGCCTCTTTGGGTTCCTCTTGTTTGGGACCCTCTGTGCTTCCTGGACTTGAAAGTCAATTTCTTTCCCCAGGTAGGGGAAGTTTTCTGTAATTATTTTTTCAAATACGTTTTCAATTCCTTGGTCTCTTTCTTCCCCTTCTGGCACCCCAATAATACAAATGTTGGGCCTCTTGAAGTTGTCCCAGAGGCTCCTTATACTATTTTCATATTTCTGGATTCTTTTTTCTTTTTGCTCTTCTGGTTGGGTGTTTTTTGTTTCTTCATGTTCCAAATTGCTGATTTGATTCTCAGCATCCTCTACTCTACTGTTGATTCCTTGTAAATTATTCTTCATTTCAGTTCCTGTAGCCTTCATTTCAAATTGGTACTTTATTATGTTATCGATTTTCTCAGTTATTTCCCTAATATCTGCTTAAACATCCTTATAACCAAAATTCTGAACTCTCTATCTGTTAGCTTGCTTGGATCTATTTCATTTAGTTCCTCTTCTAGAGATTTCTTCTGTTCTTTCCTTTGGGACATGTTTCTTTGCCTCCACATTTTGGCTGCTCCCAGGTGTTTGTTTCTATGTATTAGGTAGAGCTGCTATGTCTCCTGGAATTTATAGAGTGGCTTTGTGTAGTAGGTGTCCTGCAGGGTCCAGTGGCTCAGCCTCCCCAGTCACCTGAGCAGGGCCTTCTAGGTGCTCCCCTGAGTGGGCTGTGTGCACTGTCCTGTTGTAGTTGAGACTTGGTTGCTGTTGGCGTCACTGGGAAGAATTTACCCCCAGGCCAATCAGCTGTGAGGACCAGCTGCCACCATAGCCAAAGAGCTGCTGTGCTGGAGACACCCCTATGGAGCAGGATTTACTTCATTGGAGCTTTGGTTCACCAAGTGTGCCCCTTGAGTGTGTCACTCATGGATGTGGCAGGGTTGTAATCCAGCGTGGTCGAGTCTGAGCACCAGGTGCACTGTCTCTGAGGCCTCCCGGGAGGTGCAAAGTCAGCCTGGGCCAGTGCCTTGCCCAGGGCCACCCAGCATGAGCTACACAGCAAACCGTAGTTGGCTGCTGCTTGTGCTGGGCTTGGAGGTGCCCAGGAGAGGCCAAGCTATGAGCCAGTGCAGCTGCCGCTAGTGCCAGGCCTGGGGCCACTTACCAAGCCGTATGGGGCACGCTGCTGCTTGTTGGAGAGATTTAGGAAAGTCCTAAGCATAAGGCTTGAGAGGCCACTTGCACAGAAAAGCCCCTGGAAATGGCCCGGATGAGCTGCAGGTGGGGGGGGCGGGGCCTCCGGGAATCACGGGGCGGGGCCAAAGGTGTGAGTCAGGTGCTGGTGATTCAAATATGGTGCCTGCCTGCCGGCTGGTGTGGGGAGGACTCGCCACAGGAGCCATGGCCTCCGCCAGCCCTTCTGCCTGGGAGGAAGCCGCCCTCCGCCTCTCGCCCGGATCTCGGGCAGGTTAGTCCCTCCCCGAGTGTCCCGGGTCCTTTCAGGCTGCTGCCCGGCGCTGGGCGCAGAGGGAGCGTCCGAGTGAGTCCGTGCCGGGCCCTTTAGGAGGAGCTGCTGGGGCTCCCGCAGCCTCCGCGACCCTCAGGGACAGTCCCCGCTGGTTTCACAGCCCGGAATTGTGGGGACATCTCTTCCCGGCCTGGAGCCCTGGGCTGGGGGCCTGGTGTGGAGCTGGGACCCCTCCCTCCTCTGGGAAAACTCCGCCACCGAGATTCCCTCCCAGGTTTAACCCTGGGCACCGGGTGTGGGCCCGCGGCGAGTCTCTGTGATTCAGCCCCGATCCGCCCGCGTCTCCGCCCCTCCTCCCGGTCTTGGTGCTTCTTTAGCTCCCTGGTTGTGGGGCTTCTGTGCAGCCCGATCTCAGGAGGCTCTGAGTGCTGGTGGTTCTGTATTTTAGTTGTAATTTTGATGTGGTTGCGGGAGGCGGCGGGTGCAGCTATGACCTACGCCCCATCTTGTTTCTCCTCCTCGCTTCCTCTTTTTTGCAACTTAATATAGGCATTCTTAGAAAGTTTGTGAGTTAACATTAAGTTGTTAAAGTATATTTAAGAGTGGTAGATGTGGGAGCCTTTAAGCTCTGCCTCTCAAGGGCCCGCGGGTTCTGTGAACAGAACTCTGACAGCCTCTGCCCCGCTCAGTCTAATGAAAAAATGTGTTCGTTTAGATCAGTTGTTGGAAACTGGAGGCTTACAAAACACATTTGGTATGCAGATTACTTTTGCTGGGCCTACAGAGATTTTAAAATGTGTAAACATTTAAAAATAAGGAAATTTTACATGAAAACAAAATTTCTGGCTTCTTTTGAAAAAGCAGAATATTGGACGACACCAGGGCAACTGGCCCCTCTCACAGGGGCCTTGCACCCATTTCTTCTCGGTCCCTTGCCTCCCTGTGATTTATACCTGCCACGCGAGCCACTATTTTGGCACATGGGAGCATTGGATTTTGAGGTGCTCTCTTCAGAAGGTGGGTTCTGAATGCCAGGCAGTTTCCGAAAATCCCATCTTTTACCAATATGCAAAACCAATTTTACCAAAATGTAAAATTAGAAGTGTGAGAAGTCATAAAGCTCAGAAAATAAAAGATTAAATAGTGTTTTGTTTGTGCCTGTGAGCATACAGAGGAAGGAGAGAACAGAAACATTTAAACTTGTGTGTTTGTATCAAACAAGAAAGAGTGGACGTGTATAAGGCAAAGTAAATAAAATAGTTCATAAGAAAATGAGATGAGAGAAAAATTGTATAAAATGATCGACTGTGGAAGTACATTTCACTCTCCTTTCATTATTTCACATTTCAACTTCACCATTCAATTAATTCAGCCATGAGAGTCTTTTTTCATTTTCTTTTCCCCTGTCTTCAATTAATTAATGCAGTAAATGAATGAGAAGTAAACTTTAAGAGAAATTTTTCTTTAGAGAACAATTAGGCCCAAAGGAAAAATTATGGGTAGAATTTAAATAAGTAAATTATGTTTGTAAAAAATGATGATCAGAATTATTTTATTGTATTGTGTGTAATTTCTTTTAAAGTTTTGGGTAACTATTATTCACTTACAATTGTTCAGTGGGCACATAGTTGCAGTTTTGCAAGATGAAGAGTTCTGGAAACGGATGGTACTGAGCAACAATTTAAATGTATTTAAGATTACCCTACTAAGAACTGGACATTCCAAATGGTTAAGATAGTAAAGTTTATGTTGCATGTATTTCACCACAAAAAAAAAAAAAAAAAAGAGAGAAAAATTAAACGCAGCTGAAGAATTGTATGGAATCACAAATAAAAAAGAAAGTACAGTCTTATTTTTCAGTTAAAACAATAGAAGCAAGACAAAGGGATGTGTGATGAAAATCCATGGGTTTCCTCAGAAAGGTTAATTGAGAAAATGTAGGATAAACAATTTAATAGTGCAAGGTTTGCACAAAAGTTAAGTCCTTTCTACTCACTGACACTGGTTAATATGCTTGTTGTCTCTGAGGGCAACTTTCAGGGAGTTTTTAATTGCTCCATCTCAGATTCCTTCTATTGTCTATTCAAGAGAATTCAGTAAAATATAGTGTTTCTGATGCAAATCATTGAGATGGTTTGTCACACTCAGGCTTGGAAAATTTCTCTTCACCAGTAAGGCCTTTTTAAAAATTTTTTTATAACTATCAGTCCTGTATTAGTTACGATAGGATATGTTATCATTCTGTCTGGCATTATGATAGATCACTCTGAGCTACACATTTTATTTTTTCATGAAACTAAAACTAGAGTAGATTCTTGCCTTTATCTTACCCCTAACATCAGTGACCCCTGTTCTATTTCATTTTTCACAGTCATACATGATGTTGGAATTTCCCACACCTACTCTATATTAAGGTTCCCAAGAAAACTGAGGAAAACATTCTCACTATTAACTGATCATTGTTTAGATGTGCTTAACATTGCCTAGTCTTGTTTTTCATATCTTCATGTTTTCTTCTTTAAAATTTTTTTGAGAATTTAATACTTCCAGGAAGTAGGTAGAGTGTGATTTAGTAAGTTTCTTCTTGTAAATCAACATTATTAAACTCACTGGGTTTACTAAGTAAGTTTGGAATAAATAAGAACTTCAGGGGAGTGAGCTGAACTTCAGTTTATTGATAGGGACTTTGTTCTCCTGTCAATGAGATAGGGTCTAAATGACTTTAGATCCAAACTATCTAATCCTCATCTTTAGGGGTCATCTGGACTGTCCTGTCCCCTATCTGTAAGAAACATTTTTTCTAGAATTGCCAAACTCTAGGCTGAGACTAGCAGCTTTGTGTACCCCTAGGATGTTGATGGTGGTTATAGATGCTTTTTGTGCTAAATACTTGTTCTACCGTGACACTCTCCAGTGGCCTGAAGTTCTGCTAAACTCCTATGGTTAATGCTGCAGGGTGGTGGAATACCACAGTCCTCCAGCAGGTTGATTTAGTGCTTGGAATTTGAACATATGTTAAAATTCAGAATGTTTATCCATGGGTGAAGAAGAGTGCCTTAAAACATAGATGCTCTTGTAATGAGAACGCTATACCATAGTCTTTGATTCACATTTTTATGAATTTTTTGGTCCCACTTGTAGCTTTGTTCAAATATTCAGATAATATATTATTTCAATTCTTCATCAAAGCCTTGATCATTTGAATTTCTTATGAGTTCTGTAAAGACCTTCAAAGCCGTCTATGAAAAACCTGCAGTGCACATCCGTACATTCTAGGTTTCACCTTTTGGACATAAAGATAATATTGCAGTGTTGGACATGTAGAATGCAAATATGCAACTGCCTGCTGCTATATGACATAATTACTAGAAACAATGAAAGGGCAATACTCATTTTTCAAGCCTGTGAGGTTATTTCTTTATATTAATACAACCTTAATCCACATCTCATATTCTTCAGATGCATTATAGGTATTCCCACCTCTCTTCCATTCCTTACCTGCAGTTCATTTTGCAAAGCTGTGACCATTACCATGGCTTTCAAATCCTTACCGTCTTCACAGTTTAAGGCTGATTATCTGAGCTTATTATGGACAGTCTCCACTTTACATACAAAATTGTAAGTTTATGCAATGTTTTTAAATGCTGTTGTTCACCCTGGCTGCTGTGGCTCAGTTGGTTGGGCATTTGTCCCATGCACTGAGGGGTTGTAGGTTTGATTCCCAGTCAGGGCACATGTCTGGGTTGCTGGCTCCATCCATGCAGGAGGCAGCCAATTTGATGTTTCTCTCTCACATCAATGTTTCTCTCTCTTTACCTCTCCCTTCCTCTCTCTCTAAAAGTCAGTTTTAAAAAAATACTGTTTTTCTTGTAGTCTGCAATTTGTGCCTCTGTTAATCTTTTCTAAAATGCTTTACATTTCTTAATTGTGATATTGGAATTTGCTGAGCCAACCGTACTTGCTCCAGAGTGATACTCTGAAGAGATTCAGGTGCTGCAGAACTGTGAGAAACTGTCACTCATATCCGGCTTGGTCACAGTTTGATTAACTGTTTGCCTTTTCTGCCCACAGTGATGTGCTGTCAGTTCTCTCATTTTGATGGCACCTGGAAATATCTTGTAGGAATGAAACTGCAACGTAGTTACTTCCCACTGAACAGAGAAATAAAATCATCATTTGAAAAGCTGTGTGGGTGTAAACAAGGTCCTGTATGTGAGAAAATGACTGCCGAGGAGTTTTTGTTCACTAAAGAGTCCTCATTTTCTTTCATACTGTAACAGTATCTGAAAATAGTTTGAATTTAAAAAGTACTCTTTATCTAAGTTTCCCAGTGTGCCTGGAGACTATTCTGTGTGGTACTAAGCAAACACGTTTCCAGAACAAAGTCTACCTAATTGTGCATATTTCAGCAAATAAATAAATAAAGGTAACCACGAGGATATTAAATTTCAGGATGAAGTTCCCTAACAATTAAACGTTAAAGGCTGGTCAACTGGAATCATGGAGCAGATTCAGGAATGATAGTGTCTTATTAAAAAAAACTTAATTTGTCCAGAAGCCCTATCTCTGAAATAACCTCAGACAGAGTGAATCCCTAGCAAATCCTCTGACATGCTTCCAAGTAATCTATTAATGAATTGTTGGTCAGCAGTAAATAATTTAGTCAAAACTGTATTTAGTTTTGAATATTTGCATCTGTGGTATATTCTTCCAACTTTGCTTGATTATAGTGACCATTCTAAAATAAAAAAGAACACAAAGCTATGAAATCCAAATGGCCATTGGCAAGTGATTGTTCTGTGCCAAACACTGGATTTTGCAGTATAAAATATAGAAAAGATGTTTAGCATGGATTCTACAATAAGGTAAACATGGAAATAATTTGGAATATCATTGGAACAAATATTATTTTGTTTTTAGAGCTTTTTTTCCTGCAGAAAGTCATTTTTAGGAAACAAGAGCTTCAAAAATATGTCTAACATTCATAATTCAGGATGGCCTGGTTAAAAAGAGTTATGGGCTTTGAAACTAGCTTGCTTTGTATTTCAATTCCGTTCAAAGCATCCACTTCAAATAAGGAAAAAGTTTTAGCAACATGTCTATTAGCCTCAGAAAGAATGTTTGACATAACTAATGTAGAAATTTTGTTAAACTTATTTTTATCATATACAAGATACAGTAAATTCACTACTCACTCAATTGCAACTGTGTGTGTGTATTTTTTCTTAAAGACTACTGAAAATAAGAGTAGGATAATTTCTAGTGCATAGTTGTATAATTCTGGAAATATTCTTAATAACAGCCTAACAAATTTGAGTCCTAAATAGATTTTAAAATAAAAAAGATGTAGAGAAACACTAAAATAAAACTTCTGTGGGCATGCTTAGATATTGATTTACACTCACTCAATTTTTTTGTCTTTTAATTTATTCTTCATTCTTTCATAATATCTACA
This sequence comes from Miniopterus schreibersii, assembly GCF_964146895.1. NCBI lineage: Eukaryota > Metazoa > Chordata > Mammalia > Chiroptera > Miniopteridae > Miniopterus > Miniopterus schreibersii. Next base: position 58,856,274 of record NC_138107.1, read on the forward strand.
ATTCTCTTATCTTCTCAAAAGTGTAAAAATAACAAAAGACTCAATGAAGCATGATTTATTTTGAGGCATTTTCATCCTGGATTTTAAATATTAAACCCTATGATCACATTTCTTCTTCCTCTAAAAGCTTTGAATATTTTCTAAGAGTAACAACTCTCAAACAGTTTGGGTTGCTGTTACAGATCTTGAAAATCCAAAGTCCAGGATTGTTTCATCTGGCATTAACCTATTTTTGCATAGGTGAGTTAACCAACCATGGCCTAATACAGCAGTCATGTAATTTGAAATGGAATTTGATCCTCCATTTTTGGAAAGAACAATCTTATTTGAAAATGAAAATCACAGCCCATTTGTGTGACTGTTTCACCATAACATAAAATTGCTTTTTTTTCCCCCCGGAAAGGCTAGGAAGCATGCAAAAGGTTTGTTGTTTCATAGAACATCAGTTGAATGTTATATAAGAAAATGGTAACTCTATTTTGTTAGGTAATATTACCAAACTGATAAAACTAGAAAATTACTCTCCTGATAAAAGTAAAATTCAGTTATAATATTTTAAAGTGATAATTATATTAGATAAAGGGTAAATATGCATTTAACATCTCATCTAAGTAATAAATAAAATATATAAATATACTATTATTCTTACTCTGAGTATTTAATCCTTAAGGAGCCATAAAAAGCACTTAATGTGACATAATCATCCATTATATAAAGTTTCTAGCTATAAATATATTTTTCAAATATGTTTTTATTGATTTTAGAGAGAGGAATGGAGAGAGATAAAGAGAAAGAAACACTGATGAGATCGGCTGCCTCCTGCACGCCCCCTACAGGGGATGAAGCCCACAACCCGGGCATGTGCCCTGACCAGGAATCGAACCAGGGATCTCTTGGTTCATGGGCCAATGCTCAACCACTAAGCCACATTGGCTGGGCTAGCTATATTTTTTAACAAAAATGAAGTATTAGCATCATAAGCTATATATTGGTAAGCATCAAAGTGACAATAATTTATGATGGTTTCTTTCAATCAGTAATTGTGCCGGTGCAGAAAGTTATCATTATTATTATGGATAAATCACAAGTTTTTCCATGGACTTTTCATCTGGTCCTTCACATTGGGTGACCTGCATTTCCAAAGACTGTCTTAGAGCTAGAATTTGTAGACATGGAACGGACTAAGTTAACTAGACGTGGGCACTTTGGATTGCTAACTTTGCCCTGTCAGCCACGGGCTAAGACTGAAATAACAGACCACAGAGATCTAAGAGCAGGGCAAGCTGCTGGGGCAGGTTTGCCTGCCTGTGACCAAAGCTACTCTAAGAACTCCAGATAAAACTGCAGAAAAGGACTTTTAAACTGTATTTGTAGCTAGAAGAAATACTTTGGTCAAAAGCAGATGTTATAATGCTTATAATTAGTTGGGAGGAAGCAGGCTATTCAACTCCTCTTTTGATTGCTTTTATCATCTTTATTAAGGAAAATGATGATCTGCAGACTGTCAGGAGTAGAGCCAACGTGGCTCAAAGGAAATGTATTAGGTGTGGTGATGGTGCCCAAAGTCACTAAACCGGGGTCAGTGTGAACAGGTAATGATGCTGTTTCACTTCTGGGACTCCCCAGCAGTCTTTCATGCCTAATGGAACACTCCATGAATTAATTTGGTCATTCATTCATTTACTCATCCATTCCACAAATACTAAGCTTACCTTCTGGAGGCTGGAGGCCACTGTATTAATGAGCAGCTGTATTAATGAGCATCCCAGAAAGTTACGAATGCTTTAGAAAGGTCCAAGGGGAAGGAGTGATCAATGCTAGGACCTGCAGAGGTCATTTTCTTCCGTTTTGATCACTTCCCATTGTCCCCAAACATCCATCCATTTCCTTCTCATGCCTTCTTCACATATTATTTTCCCTGCCTCAGATGCCTTTTCTGTCCTCTGCTTAGAAAACCCATAATTCTATTTCAGGGTCCAACAGAAATTACACATGCCCTGTGAAGCTCTCTCCTCACTCAACTGCTTGAAAAAGAAAGAACTTGAAGGACTAGTGTGCTCTACCTAGTCATCCTAATCACATTTTATAAATGTCATTCTAACAGTATTTTTCATATTACTGATTTTATTTCTTTTTCCTTCTCTTGCCCTACATAGTTTATGAGCTATTTGGAGGAAGGAATCATATATAGATGTTTATTCTATAGACCTTGTTTGGCAAAGCTTTTCTGCAAGTTGTAATATTCACAAACATTGCCAGATTGCAAATAATTTGGGCTTGGTAGGCCTTACAATCTCTGTTGCAACTACTCCCCTCTGCCTCTGAAGCATGAAAACAAGCATAAACAATGTCTAAATGAATGGAGTGACTGTGTTTCAACAAAACTTTATTTACAAAAGCAGGTGGTGGTCCCGATTTGGCCCATGGGAGGTAGTTTGCTGACTCCCATATTTATAGATTCTTACGTTTTCTTTTCCTGTCTCTCATTTGGAATAATTTCCTTTGATTTCTATATTTTGTTACATGTAACATAACATTTTTTTCTACTGATTTGGAAGACATATACTGTGTTTTAAATCCTACTGTTAATAACATTGGAGGTTTTTTTGTTTTGTTTTTTTAAATATATCTTTATTGATTTCAGAGAGAGGAAGAGAGAGGGAGAGGGAGAGGGAGAGAGCGAGATAGAAACATCAATGATGAGAAAGTCGTCATTGATGGGCTGCCTCCCGCACGCCCCTTGCTGGGGATCGAGCCTGCAACCCGGGCATGTGCCCTGACCAGGATTGGAACCCCAATCGCCTGGATCCTAAGTCGATGCTCAACCGCTGAGCCACGCCCGGCCGGGCTGGAGTTTTTTTTAATGTACACTTGAACATATACTCTTTAAATAACTATGGCAAAATTTTAGAGTATATCTGTTGAATGCCTTCAGGCTAGATGAGAAATTAACACAAAGCCTCTTCCCACATCTCCTTCACTGTTCATTTCTAATTTCTGCTGTTGAATCATAATTTCTAAACAAGTTTATTATTTTTAAATTATTGTAATATTAGGCATATTTTCTTTAATAGTTTATTATGACATTTGAATTGTTCTGTAACCATACATGCAAAAATAGAGTCAATGCTATTTTTTTTAAATTATGTTCTTTTGTTTTTTAATGAATAAATTTGACATGGAACATTGTGTACAGTGTGTTACTTTGATATATTTATATATAATGTAAAATGACTGCTGATGCAGTGGTATCACATTATATAATAATATTACAATGTTGTTGTCTGTTTTCATTATAATGTGCACTAGATCTCTATGGCTTGTTTATTACTCATTACAAGTTTGTACCCTTAAAAGCCACCATTTTTATCTCCTCCCCATAGTCAATTCTATTTAAAAGCATTCAATGAACATTACAATAATAATAAAAATGCAGATATAAAATAATATAAAATCCTCTGCATTCCACATAACATGCTTGCAAAAACTGATATGCAAAACTTAGTATGAAAGTTAATTGCTATGATAGCCACATGTAAAATAATGAAGTTGAATTCTTACACCATTTACAAAAATTAACTCAAAATGAATCAAAACACTAAACGTAAGAACTAAAACTACGAAACATAGGATAAAACATTATACATCAGATATAGCAATGGTTTCTTAGATATGATGCTAAAAGAACAAGCAACAACAAAATAATGGATAAATTAAACTTTGTAAAAAATAAATCTATGTGCATCGAAGGACACTATCAAGAAAGTGAAAACCAATGCACAGAATGGGAGGAAATATTTGCAGATCATATATCTGATAAGGATCTAGTATGCAGAATATATAAAATATTTTTCATCTCACAAACTAAAGTACACAAAACCAAATTTAAAAAACAGTTAAATATATAAATGAACATTTTTTTCCTAAAAAAAAAAACCACACATACAAAAGACCAACAACTACATGAAAAGATGCTCAACACCATCAGTCATTAGGGAAGCGGAAATCAAAACCACAATGAAATACCAGTTCACACCCTTTAGGATGGATAGAATAATAATTTTTTAAAATATATAGTAATAAGTGTTTTCAAGGTTTGGAAAAATTGGAACCTTTGCTTATTGTTGATAGGAATGTAAAATGATGTAGCTGCTGTGGAAAACAGTTTGGAAGTTCCTCCACAGGTTAAACATTAAATTACCAATAACCTAGCAATTTCACCCTTAGGCATAAAACCAAAGTAATTAAAAACAGATTTTCAGACAAAAACCTGCACCAGAATCTTCATAGTAGCAATATTAACTATACTAAAAAGATCCATCAACAGATAAATGAATAAATAAAATATGGTGTAATATACAATGGAATAGTATTCAATCATTCAAAGGAATGAAGTACTGACACATGCTACAATGTGAATGAGCTTTGAAAACATTCTGATAAGTGAAATAAAAACCATGTTATATAATCCCTTTTATATAAAATTTCCAGGACACTTAAAAAGTAAATGAGTGCATGTTTTTTAGAGCAGGGGGCAATAAGGAGTTTGAGAAATGACCAGTTAAGCACAGGTTTTACTTTTTGGTCATGAAAATGATCTGTTGTGATGGTTGCACATGTTCTTGTATGTATTAAAAACCATTGAACTCTAAATTTTAAATACATGAATAATATGGTACATGAATTATATCTTAATAAAACTCCTTTTTAAAAAGGTTAATAAATATTTCTTACAGCTATTTTTTCCACGTGAATTCAACCATGGCCTCTCCATGCTAATACTGATGTGCTCTGTCTCCTTCTTTAGACTGAGACTTGAATATGGGAAGTTTGTGCCTGTAATTATGGTTGGCTAGTAGGACTGTGAACTGGAAAGATTTGAAATGAGGTGGCAGCTCTACCATTTACCAACTCTGTGATCTTAACGAAGCAATACAATCTTTCCATACAATAGGATTGTTATGATGACCGGTGAAATACTAGAGGTGAAAGCCATAGTGACCAGAGAGCCACACTGGTGTATGTTATCTACTGTTGAATAGCAAAGTAACCGAAAACCTAGAGCTTAAAAACAACAACAAAGGAAGAACATTCATTTAGCTCACATTCTGATGAGTGGTTCTGCTCTGTATTTTGCTCAGCTATCCAAGCTTGGCTCATTCACGTATCTCTCTGCAGTCAGTTGGAAAACCAGCTATGGGCACCCTGGAACCTGATGACCCAACTAACATGCTTGGATGCCAGTTAATTACCTGGAAAAGACTGGACCATATATCACTCACCATCCTTTATGTTGGCTTCTGTTTACTCACACGATGGTAGGGTTCCAAAATGACTAAAGCAGAAGCTATAAGACGTCTTGAGGATGGGCAAAGTGTCACTTTCACCAAATTTGTTGGTCAAGTCAGGTCATTGGGCCAGCCCCTATTCTTGGGGTTTGAAAGTGGACCTCACTTATTGATAGGAGTTTCTGGAAAATGCTGTAGTCATTTTAGCAATCTACCACAAAGAAGAATGGCAGAAACTCTGGAAATAAATTTTCCTGAGGCAACATGGGCTTTTATTGGCACAGAATTATGTTTTCAACTTGCTTTGTATTCTCAATAACAAAAATTAATTGGAATATGTTTTGCATTAGAAGCTTATGTATGCATATCAACATACTCTATAAACTGCAAAGTATTTTACAACAGAACTACCATTATTACAATTAGGGACCCACTGGGTGTTAATGTGCATTAATGCTATGTGACAAGTTGCCCAGGCTCTTAGTGACAAAATATATTTAAATATGGATAGTTGGAAACTGTGTACTAGTTATTATATTTAAAATAAATACTTATTATATTAATTTTAAGTTTTTTAAAAGTACAGTCTGACTCTAGTGTTAAAACATTTAAATATATGGTTAACAAATGACAAGGCCACATGATTTGGGGCATATACATTGCTTTTAATCACTACAAAATATTTGTCAGATCATGGCATCCAGACTGATAAGTACAATCCATATTGGTTAGATTCTTCTTTCAGGTTACAATTAAAAATACTTAAAATGTTGAGTGATGGGCTGAGAATTAACATTTGGGTCCTGATGCCAGAACTGTGACTAACTATGGGACTCTGGGTCTGTGTCTCCCACATAGTCCTACTAAATACATCAAAGGATCAAGGAAATTCCATCAGGGAATGCACTAAGAATTCTTAGGTGAGAGAAAAGACCTTACTTGGAATAAAAACGATAACATACGTTCTTGAAAGCAACGTTCTCAACTTAGAGGCAACAATCTTCAGAAGGAGAAAATGGAAAAATCTAGCCAGATAAAATCCAGAAAAGCAAGAATGGACTTACTGCATCAGCAAAGAAGACCACTCTGACCTACCATAGAGGAATGCTAACATTCTCCAGTGGGACCAGGAGGTTGCTCCCTGGCAAGTCCTGGAGCAACTGACAGAAAACAAAAATGAACCAACAGAAAATTGCTGGAAATAGAGATTGAATGAAGCAGTGAACATCTCAGCCACCTCAGAGAATCTCAGTGGTGAAAATGAAACTGCTTTGAGAGTAGGGTTGAAGCTCAAACAATAATTTCTGAACTTCAAAATCATGATTTTCTGGGGACTAGGGATTAGTTGCCATGCAAAACCAGCTATTTTCTCTCTCCTGGATGGGGGATATGTATTGCATTATAGGAGAGTATGGGGTTTGGAAGGAATCTCAAGTAAATGTGCATAAAAAAGGGTTCGTGACTAATGAATTTGTGGTGGGAATAAAAGAAACCTTGCAGCTGATAGCACCAGGTTGAGAGTCCACCCCTTGCTATGGGGTCCTCTAAGCGTGCCTTGTCACCTCATATTTCGATTTAAGGAGCAACACACACCTGAGAGTAATTGTACAATTAAAAGAATGGTCACCCACTATAGATAAGAACCTACAATATTCTTAGGATATTTGCATTATTTCCAAAAACATTAGAAAACGGATTCTTCGGCTTTGCTGCCAGTAATGATAAGTCGGTTTTACATGAGAATAACTGCCATGTATGAATCTCTACAAATGCAGTTCTTAGTTCTTCCCTCCTACAACTGATACTCTGTAAAATTGTTAATGTATTGCAGGAATAACATTTTTAAAGTTTATTTTCTCTTTGGTTTTAAACCAGAAACAAGAAATGCTAGCTCCTTATTTTGTTTTGCTTTTTATTTCAAAGAAGAAACATGACATCAAGTATTTAATTGCTTAGTTGATGAAGTTGTTGTATGCTGGTAGTTTAATGCTCTTGACACAACACAGTTTCATGGTGTGCATCAAGGTTATGTGACAAGATACCCTGATGTCCTAGTGCTAAAGTTTAACTAAATGTGTCTATCACTAGAAACTCATATAATTATGATCATTTTTAAATGATGTTTAAAGGAAATTGCCAATTATCTATGCTGTACCTCCGACACTGCTTTACTAAGTAGTAGATGGAAGATTGCTTTTGTACTTGAGTCTAATGCATATTCTAACACTATAGAAGCAATCCATTTAAGTTTCAATGTAAATATTTAACTTATAATACATATGATATTTATCACATTGCATTTTCATTATATTAAAAGAACTACATTTGATACTTAGAGTTTTTAGATAAAAAGATAAATTTTCTTAAAATTCTTTTTCTTAATTTAGAATGCTGAAGCTCCAGAGTTTTCAAGAGTTTTAGGGAATTTAAATTTATTTCCTGCATTCTGATTCACTGTTTTAGTAGTTTGACTTTGTCATTTTAAGTTCTATAAAAAAATTGTTATGTGATTATACAATATTCAGTTAACAGTTAAAATGGACTTAGGCAGTTTTTCAGATAAGCAAGGTAATAACAAAAGGCAGTAAACATACTGTGAGATTCTAATTACATAAAAAACTCTCTGGCTTTTCCTCAGAGTAGAGATGGAAGAATCATTAGTATTCATTACATTTGCACAAGTGTACACTGGGAGTTTTTAGACACTTAAATGCAATATACACACTAGGCTTCAAAAGAATTGAAATACATCTGTGCCTTTAAAGAAGGTACTTACAGCAGATGATGCTATTTGCTATTGCAACAATAATACGATTTAAAAATGTATACTCTGGAACAAAAATGCTATTTGTTTCTTTTAACTGTTCAAAATTTATAAAGAAAATTAATAATAAAAATATGGTCCTTCTTTTATGTTAGGCTTTGTATATAGTCTATACATAAATTTATCTCAGAAAGGAACCTCTCCTTTATTCTGTTCTAGAGTTGATGCTAACATGAACCCTTCTAGGAGGACATATAAAAATAAACATAGAGGTAGTAATACAAAAGCAGTTCCAATAGCCTGCAAGGTAATATTATAGAAAGAAAGAAATATCCCGACACTCTGAGCACTTACTAATATTCCAGTTTGCCCTTGAATTTGCTCGGGTAACAGATAGGTCTGCTCCTGTGTTATGAGACCTAATATCTTCAGATTTCATAGAGGTCTGCACAGAATAATTTCTAGAGATGAAAGTCCTTCCACCAAAAGTTTCTTGCTGCTTACTTCCAATCTGACACACATTTAATGAACCTCAAAATTTGCCCAAAACATTTCATAACCCACCTCAAAGCCAAAAATGTATTGGTCGCTATTCAAAAAATTCCTAAGTTAATAAAGAAAAGAGATGAGTGATTTTCATTATGTTTTTGTTGTTGTCCCTGGCAGTATTATTTATTTTAACTGGTAAATGAAAATTATTTCTGAGATCAGAAAATGACATTTTTATCCTGTTTGTCTACTCTCCTTTCTCTAACTCATCAAAATAGCAGCAAGGAAGAAAAAAAAATAAGGCCATAACTCCAATCAGAAACTATGGATGATACTCTGCCAGATACTGGGAAATGTTGCCCAAACAAAGGAGGAAGCTGCAAGGTGACCAACAGCTTCCTCGCACTGGTTGGAAGGAGTTTTCTCTAACATTATGACTGGTAATTAGGAAAGAATTTCTCTATTGATTCTTTGATTAGAATGAAGAGAGGTTGGGTGAGCCAAAGCAGAAGTGCGAGTTTCCCTCTAGTGACTCAGTGTGACAACTGAGAACAGCAATGGAAGAGGAGTTGAAAAATTAAATTGTGCTGTCAAGTCATTTATTTTTCTATAATCTAGCCCCTTAGCCAAAGGAAGTTGCCAGGAGTAAATGTCACAGGAGAAGGCCAGGCAGGCAGTGAACATGATGAAGAGAAACTTCAAGGATAGCACTTAGCCGTGAGCCATGCTGACACCTGAATGCTGTAACTTTGGAAGAGACTTTCTCCCCGGGTAAAAAAAAAAAAAAAAAAGTAGATGTGGTAAGAGGCCTCATGCTGAAGTCAACATTGCAGATTACTCCTTCCCATACCCTGTTTTTCTCAAACATATACAAAGCACCTTTCACCGATGAGCAACAATGTGAAAGAAATCAACAGGGAGGCTATGCATAGAAATAGACAATTTTTTCTCCCCAAATAAGATGTGAAGGAAGAACAAAGGCACATGAATGCATACTTCACAGAAGGAATTACCTAAGGGTACCATGGAAAAATGTAAATACTTATTTTGTCAGAGAATCAAAGAAGTTGGCAACAATATGATATTTCCAGAAATAGGCTCAAAGAAGAAATGATAAGTTACAGAAGGAGATAAATAGCACAATAGCAGAAATCTGAAGAGGAATAGAAAAATAATAAAATAAAATAAAACCACTGTCAAAATGAAAAGCACATCAGAAGCAGCAAAAAATATTGGGGCATAGTTGACCAAGTGAGATGAAATATAAATGCATTAATTTCCTCATTTTCTCAAATAAGTGATTATATGAAATGAAGAAGGAATACATGGTATAAAATAATCACTGTAACATTCAAATGCTTTTCATAATATTTTTCTTACCTTAATAAAGCTAATGAATTCCTTAATTCAAGTTCCCTTTTTATATGGTTACATTTAAGTAAATAAAATTCCATGCTTCTGATTAAAAGTACTATGTAAGGGCTTCAACTTTCTAACATATAAAGATCGTGGAAATCATTGCTCCCATCCTTACACTAAGAAACAGCTCATCCTGGCGGGGTGGCTCAGTTGGTTAGAGAGTCATCTACACCAAAAGGTTTCGGGTTCGATTCCTGGTCAGGGCACATACCCAGGTGGCAGGTTCCTTCACCGGTCAGTGTTTCTCTCTCTCTCTCCAAAACTCAGTAAAACTGACTGAGGATAAAAAACAAACTAACAAAAAAGAAGCACCTCGACAAATAAAGAATCAGTGACTTCTCTTGGAGCCTTTGTGAGTCAGTCCTAGTCTCCTTAACAAAGGGCCACTTGGCCACAGCACAATTCAGAAGCCTCATCCAGAAGGGGAACAGTTCCCTCCCTTTCCAGCTCTTCCAGCCTTTCTCGTCTAAAAGGGGGGGGGGAATAGTCAGCGGGGACAGGGCTCTGAGGAAGTAGATTAGTAAGGCCAAAGCCAAAGTAGGTAGCAGGGAGAAAATGTCACAGCAGTGGAGGCCAGTCTGCAACACTTGTGAAGACCCGGCCCCAATACACAAGCCAAATGAAAGACTGGCCTGGAAGATCAGAGTGCCCTCCCTCCACCTCCATGCTAAGGAAGCTCCACAATAATAGTGAAGCATCATCTGCAGGACTGTGTGAGCTGTAAAGTTCAGTCTTTCTCTGAGCAGCAGGACCAGAGGAAGGAAGCCCTGAAGTTAGTAGGGGAGAAAAAAAAACGACTCTAGAGGAATCTTAAGTCTTCACCTATAGCTACAATAAACATTAAATACAGCCCACTCCTAGCAACATAAATTGTCATAATAAAAGCCTATTTCCCTCAGTTCCTATTCCCCAATACAACATGCCTGTTGGCTTTCAACAAACATTGCAAAGCTTTCCCAAAGGCAAGAAAAGACACAATCTGAAAAATAGGTGTAAGACACAACACCAAGGTTCTTTTAAGGAAAGGACATTTTAATAAATGTCAGACAAGCACTGTTCCTAATATACAGTGACAAATAAATTATCACCATATTTTATCTTTGTGGTTTTTATTAAATACCCCAATTTCTGCATCTAGAAGAAATCTGGACACTCCTATCAGAAATTGAGGAGAAAGGAATATATATTTGAGCTGTTAGAATATAGGAACTGGATAAAACTTTGAAACATATGATTACAGAGAAACAAAAGGCGCTAGTAGAAGAGCAGTAAGAAGTGAACAGAGTCTTGGGAATGAGAAATTCAAAAAGCTTTAGAGTAATAGGAACTCACAAAGAAAACCAATATAATATAGAAAGAGAATGAGAAGCTTAAGGGCCAAGGAGTATTGTTTTTGCTTTGTTTGACATTTTTGTTGTGGTGGTTTTACTAGATTATTCATTTAACTTTTTACCGTTCAATAGAGCTCACCAAGAATACACGTTGTAGTTAAATGTGCAACCTTCTACCCGGCTCCTATTTCACACAACTCCATGAAGCACTGAGATAAAATGCAGTCATTCCACTCATCCCATCCCCGGGGGACTTTCCATTCACAATGGCATTTGTCCTGTGAGATCCCAGTTTGCCAGTGATCATAGACAAGGACATGTTAATGAAAATCAATATACATTGCATTACTCTTTTAGTTACTTATAACACCATGAGAACTATAATTAGTAAAAACAAATGAGGTTCTGCATTCATCTCAATAACATTCCTTGAATAGAAAGAAAACTGCTATGGGGAATAGCTGTCAGAATTAAAGTTAACATTTCAGAAAGTACAAGTTCTTTAAGAGAGACTGTGAATGGGATTAAATAGAAGCAGTTTAAAGTTTATAGGGAAAAGCCAACCAAAGTAAAGGGCCAGAAAATAATATGATGGTGATAAAAATGTGTATGTCTACTCCCTTGGACAAGATTAAACTAAAGACCTAAAAATTGAATGGGTAGTTCAATGTGAAATATCTCAATTTGTCGACAATGCTGAGAAGCCTACGTACTATCAATCACTTCTGCTGTAAACTAGAGAAAGTCCAGAAATTAGGAAAGAAGATATTTTATCTTTCTATCGCACTATATTTGAAGCTGGCATTCAAAAATGAGTCTTTCACATTCTTAAGTTTGTATTAGAGTGGAACTAGTAACCACTAGTAATGGCTAGGTAGCTCCAATAAAAGTGCTCTGGGTGCCTCATTTCATCAATAATGTGACACAGGGGAGCCATTTCACTCCTATTGTCCTAGCCTGCTACCCCTCAACTCCAGTCAACAACATCTTTTTTTCTTTCCATACCTGCACAAGTGGAATTTAGGTTTGCTTCCACCCCCAGTCAAATGAAAAAAACTTAGGTGATTTAAAATACACAATGAAAACTGAAGAAAGTTACAAAAGGACTTGACATTTAAAGAAAAAGACAGGATGTAATGAAGTGGCTGCCTAGGAAGCAGTTAGCTATGTAGTGATTTCTATGATTATGAGTTTCATAAACGTAGCATCATTTTCAACATTAAATACGCATGGATTTCAAGACTTGACAATTTAGTTGACAGGGAGTATGCCTTTGTTACTCCTTTGTGAGTATTTCAATAAATACTTTACTTTCAATGACTATTTTTTCTTTTTTTCTTTGGATTTTTCCTCCTTCCTGTTGATTCTATTAAAATAACCAACATATTGCTGTTATCAATTTTTTGAGACATAGCATATACACAATAAAGGGCACAAATCTTTGGTGTACAAACTGATGATTATTTGTGCACATATAAATATAAATGGATGTGTATATATACATATAGACAGGCATACTCACTTTACTGCACTTTATTGTGCTTTGCAGACATTGCACTTGTTAATAAATTAAAGGTTTGTGACAATGCTGCATCAAGATAGCTTGTCAGCACCATTTTCCTGACAGCACTTGCTCACTTTGTGTTTCTACACCGCATTTGCTAATTCTTGCAATATTTCAGACTTTTTCGTTATTACTATGTTTGTTTTGGTAATCTGTGATCAGTGATCTTTGGTGTTACTGTCGTAATTGGTGGGGGACGTGAACTGTGCCCACATAAGACAGTGAACTTAATAAATGCTGTGTGCGTTCTGACCGCTCCAGCTACGGGCCGTTTCCAGTCCTCACTCTCTCCCTGTGGGCCTCCCTCTTCTCTGAGACACGACAGCATTGAAAGCAGGCCCATAAATAACCCCACAGGAGCCTCTAAGTGTCCGAGGGAAAGGAAGAGGCTCATACCTCTCACTTGCAATCAAAAACTGGAAATGATTAAGCTTAGTGAGCTGAGAAGGAATTAGAGCTCGAGAGAAAGGCATACAAGCTTTAGGCGTGATTCGTACACTTGTCCTGAAGAGCCAGCATAACATTTCTATTAGTTTTGACCTGTCTGGAAGGTTGAAAATCAATATTGATACCATATTTAACAATCCAAAGTAATCACTGGCTTTCTTCTCTCTAGTCTCACAAATATTTATGGCCATACTTTAATGAATGCTATTTTAACCTTATTATAATTTAGTTATTTATATAAATGCTTTTAAATGCATACTTCTTAAAGATAACTATGGTATGAATTATTTCACATAATAGAACACACATAAAGCTGATAATAAATGCTTGACCAAATAAATAGTGGAATAAATGCATTATTATTCTTTGGAATTATTTATTATGGTTTGGTTCCTTACAGTAAAAATGTAAGTATGAATTTTATAAGTAAAATATCTGACAGAGATTATGACAGAGTAAACAGGCAAGAATTTGCCAAACCTTTCCTAGATTGTAGTATACTTTGCACAAAACATAAAAACATTTTTAAGACTCCGTGCTCAAGTTGTCAAAAGTGAATAATATTTGTAATTTCAAGTGACACAATATGGATAAGAGACAGATGAAGTTAATGTAATATTTGAGTTTAAGCAATACTTTCAAAGTATCCTCCACTGGTCTGTTAAAAAAAAAAAAGTACTTGGAATGAGGAATAAAATTGACTGATTTGAAAGACTTCTTACTTCTTTCCCTCTGGCTAGGGTGTGATGGAGGTGCCTGATGACTGGTGAAATACCCAGAAGGCAGGCAGCAGAAAATGGACCAAAAAGGAAAAGCTATAAGCTATTAGCACACTGGGCAGTTGAGAGCTGATGATTCTTCGAGTATGAAAAATGCAACGTAAATGCTAAAAATCACTAATATCTCAGTGTTTGCCCCAGATGATCTGTTTTGCTGGAGCTGATTCACAGTCACCTATTCGATTTATATCATTGTAAACTATGATATTCAGAAACTCTACCAAATTTCAATACATATCCCATTTCATTAAAATTTTATTGTGTCCTAGAAGCTTGTAATAAAAATTTTCTTTTCTGTTTTTCAAATATAAATCCTTGCAGAGAAATGCCTCACAGTTTTTAGAGCTGCTACTATAAATATTATTTGGGAGAAAATACCATTTTTTAAATAGCTTGAAAATACCTTTTTGTTGTGAAAGAGTTGTTCATGACTCTACTGAAACCCGCCTATACACAACCTTTGTATTATAAAAGGCAGGATGAAAACTTCCCCCACATCATTTACCCAAAGGACCCAGCCATTCTCTCAAGGTGCTGAAAGATCACGGCACCCAAAGTTCTTTCGAGCTGCTTGCCATGGCTCAGCCATTCCTTAGAGGGATGGTAACTGTACCATAGATTGCAGCTTAACTCTATTTTCCACAACATGATAGTTTATAAAATTACAGTCTATGTTATAGCACTTTTTTTGATTTATACCCTGCCTAAGGCATGAAATCTGCTTCCTTCCAGGATCAAATTATGCTTTCTTGAATGGAAAGAGTAGATGACAACCATAAAATAACTCAATTCCCTCCCCCACCTCCGGTTACCAATATTGTTTAATTCTTACAAAAACACGAAGAATGAGGACATTGCTAAGGTTTCCGGTCTCAGTAAATGCGAAAGGTTTTCTCTCTTAGTTGATTTGTTGGATACATATGCTTCTAAACTTTATGCTATAGCCAGTGTTTGTCCAAAAGTTGTTTAAATTTAAAGCTAGAGGAGAAAATGAATAAATCCCAACTTTGTTATTTCTTCCATTTTATACCACTGCACCTTATATGAGAAAAGGTAATCTTTATTTTTTTAAAATCTTTATTGATGTCAGAGAGAGGAAGGGAGAGGGAGAGAGAGAGAGAAACATCAATAATGAGAGAGTCGTTGATCGGCTGCCTCCTGCACACCCCCCACTGGGGATCGAGCCCACAACCCGGGCATGTGCCCTGACCGGAAATTGAACCAAGGTCTCCTGGATCCTTGGTCGATGCTCAACCGCCGAGCCATGCCAGCCAGGCTTGTAATCATTTTTGATGTGTTCTACTTAGTGAACAATCTGGGAAAAAGCATGAGGAAGATCTATTTTTGAAAAGTATGTCAATAGATATTATGGGAACACAGTGAAACATTTCCTTCAATCATTCAAAAAAAGTATATATTTTGATAGCAGAGCATTAGAAAAGTGACAATAAAAAATGCCATAAATTAGATAAGACCTGAGAGTACAGATTATCTTATATTTTAACAGTCAATTCCATTTTGATGGGATGGTTTTATGAAACAGTTCAATTTTTAGATATCCTTGTTTGTCACTAAAAGTCTAATTGTGGTGGAATAAAATGCCGTGGGTGGAAGGGCATGACATACTTTCCTATATCAAGCCAGCCCAAAGTACATAGTTATTTTCCTCTAGACCTTCATTCTATATAAGCACAGATAGTTGTTTTAAAGAGAAATATGAGATTTTCATGTGAATGACATCAACAAAGTGATAGTCACCCCTCCAGTTTCTCAGAAGCTTTAATCGTTATTTTTACTTCTCGCTTTGGCTGTGAATACCATAGGGGAGGCATCAGCACAAGTAACACGGTGACTTAGGCTCCATTTGAATAGATGGCTTGAGGCCTTGATGGACGGTGCCCATGATGATGCTTTCAGTGGGAACACTGTCTTAAGCCCAGGCTCTGCAGCCACCCCTGTCACACTGGAACTCTTGATTGGGTATTATTGATGTAACGCAAAACAAATCTGGTCAGTACAGTCCAAAAAGCCAGGACAACTTCTGAATGTTTTTCCTACTGATTACTACAAATAAGGACTGATCAAACTTTTGAGTGAATTGGATGGAAATTTTTGTGTCTTATAAGCTCAGCCTTCAGTGAATGCTGAGCAATATCTTGATTGGGAAGAGAGTAGCTAAATTGGAAAGGAATTGCACAGAAATATACCACTGGGAATTGTGCAATGTGTGGTTCCAAGGAAGGATTCTGGACTTAAGTTTTGAGAAGAAGGAAATATGGTGCAGATTATATTGCAATTTATACAAAACCTACAGTAAATATCATAAAAGAATTCTTTTAATGCATCTTTTACTTGATAGATTATAATTTTTTTCTTTCTTAAAGATCATTTTGAGCCAGAACTAGTGGAAGATCTACCTGTTTTCATTCCTCAAGAAAAGTATACTAGGTTTGTTCTGTTCTAGGTATCATTTTAAAGCAGAAATCTCACCATCCCTCTCATCCTACAAAGCAATATGGGTAAGTTTCAGTTGTCTTTAGAACCTTATCTTCAGCAGTGGGACTTACTTTATGTTGAAACTTAACATTTCTTATTTCCTTCAAAAGAAAATGACTTGCATTTATGAAATAAAGTTTTTTTTTAAACTATGTTTTTTAAAATACAGCTTTTAAGAGAACAATATTAATAAAATAGTTACAAATAACTGGTTGATTTCATCATTTTGGGGGAATAAATGAAAATATACTTAAACATTTTATTTCTGTTTGTGTACTTTTTAAAATTAAAATCTAGCAAAAGACAGGAAACATCAGCATTTCCATTTGGCATATCTTGTATATGATATCTTTGCTAGCTTATGTTGGAATTATTTCAGCACAGGACAGTGGCATGTTTCAGCTAATTTTATTTTAATCATTCTAGCATAAATAGCACAAAAATATGAGCAAGCAAAGTAGTTTCATGACAATAACCTGTGTAACCTGATCTAAAAATCCAATTGAAAAATCTGGAAGCATACTTATAAACTATGCAAACAGCCAGAAGAATTAATGAAACAATCTTTTATTTGGAGGCCTGCCATATTCCAAGTAGATGGGTTATATGACTGGATGTAGAAATATTGAACAAAGTTATCTAAGAGGCTAAATATTGTCATAAATATGGCACTTTCTTAAATATTCAGCTTTACAAAACAAATATCAAATCGTCATTGGGGGCCCAGGTTTGTCTGTTGCGATGCTGCTGCAATCCTTTCCTTTCAAAAACTCCAGTTAAAGTACACATTTAAATACAATGGATAGAAACAGTGGGACTCTTACACCTGGGTTCACAAATCTGTTCTTCCTTGATGTGGCCTGTGAATTATGTGGAAAAGTTTTGCTGTTGTAAAACCAGGTGGTTCAATAAAACACATAAATTGGTGCAAACCAGAGTGTATATTGCTGATGCTATGCCTTTTCAAGCAAAATTGGAATTATAGTCTTATAAACTAATAAAATCTAGGCTCAGGACTGCTAATGCATTTCTGTATAATTTCAGTAAGGACAGATTTTTTTGATGATATACCATAGCTGGTAGTATTTTCCTCTAATAAAAGAAAAACACTAGAGAAAGTTATCATGGCAATTTAAGAAAAATATATATTTAAATATACCTATATATTATTTTTGTTGATAAGATTCTGAATTTTTTGCATAGCATAGTTATAGTTACTCAAGTTGAAGAGAACAGATTTTGCTTCTTGTCTCCTTTAGTTGTTGAGGAAATCAGTATCCTCTAGGCTAATGAGCACTATTTAACTGGCAAAAACCCTAACTCAACAAGAGAAAGAACCTACTAAGTTCTTCACAATATAGACAAATATTTTACACAATTTATATTTTCTAAAAAGGAATATCTTAATTCTGATCATTTTTTGCTTTTTAAGTATTATCATTTCAGATATGGCTCCTTTTTAGTGAAAAAGCTGTCCACTACAAAATAAATTTTATTTAAGAATGACAAAATATCTTTATTTTTAAACTAGAGTAAAGGTTCTAATAAAATATTTACAAGACAAGTTAATTTCTTCACTGAACATAGAGTATTGTGCATGCTTAGAAACTAGAGCTAGTTACAGATGGAAAGGGAGATGACTCCCTCGTCTATAAAAATATACAGGACATACTTTTCGAAAAGTACTTAAAAACAGGTCCCTTACACAATAGATCCCATGAAGAGAATAAATATACAGAAATGCAATTATATTTGTAATTAGCAAGATTTCTGCAAGGATGAGAAGTCATAAAGCCAATTTTCGTCTAACAGGATTGGAATAGACTCCTTTTAGCAATGTCTTGCATAAGGAATAAAAGCTATGCCTATGATTGTAGATTTAAACCACAACATCTGTCTTTTCTACCACCCCTGCTACCTCCCCCAACATACTTTAACCTGGAGCTAGAACCCAGTAAGTAAGTGCACTATCTCCATAAGATTGTGATGGGCTGAGGAAAGTAAAAATTATATACATGCAAGAAATTGTAAGACAGATTATAAAACAAATTAACTGAAGAAGTCAGGTTTCTCTAGTATTCAACAGAAGGCTGTTTACAGGCTCTTATTTAATAAACAATATAAAAGATATGATGCCTGTAAACTGTGGAAGGGGGCACAGCTTAAATGTTCTATACATTTGAGAAGAAAACTCTGGTAAAAAGCTTGCAGGTATATAATATCATCTGCAAAATACAGGTTACAATAAAATACTTTTTCAGTTTGAAACAAATTCTAAAAACATAACATTGTGTTTATTATACAGATTTCTTCTTATCTGAAAGAAAAAGGCCACACTGTCTGAATGCTCTTCAGAATCACAGTGTCATAGTTATCATTTTTTCTGGCATGTCACCAAGAATGTTAATCACAAAAATAATCCTGTCTGTCCAATCTCACTATGCTGTGAACCATTGTCCCCTTATCCAGTATACCTTCCTGTTAGTGGTGGACAGCTTCTAAGAAGTCCAACACACCCTACGGAGTTTACATTTCATATTGGGGAGGGCAGAACATAAGAAATCAGAAATTAAAATGTAACCATATCAGTATCAAGAACTGCGAAGTGTCTGAGATTTTACTCTGCTTGTAAAATAATGAATTAGCTTGCCGCAGTCTTATGGATATTGACAGAAACATGAGATGCCTGGGTCAGAAGCCAAAGGATTTTAATTACCCAAGCAAAAGCAATATCCAGGGTATCGTTTTCTTTTGCTGGGTCCCCAGCTCCAAATCACACAGGAAGAAATGAAGAAGGCACGTGACGCCTATACATACAAAATTATGCTACCAGAGAGGAACCCTCAGCTTTGGAAATCCGAACCTTTTATAATGGGCAGTAGAATGCCTGGCTTTGCTCCAGAGGGAGATATGTCCTATATCTTTCCAAGACTGTTTGCTATATGAACATCTTTGAAAAGATAGTGCAGAACAAGAAGTCCATTTCTCTGTTTGCAAGATGTGCAGAAGAAACACATTTGGACAGACTTATGTCTTTTAGCTATAAGATACTGATAAATGTTATAAAAAAGTGTAAGCAATGAATATGGTCTGAAGGAGAATATTTCCCATTTAAAAAGAGTAGTCAGGGAAGGCCTCAGTGAAAAATATTTCAGTTGAGGCTTGAAAAGAATGAGGGGTAGAAAGAAACACAAGCTAAAAAGATTTATCATTGACATATCTTCCTAATCCAATAATTATACTACAGTATTCCTCCTTCTCTTGTTTTACCAGAATATCTTTAAAATTTTTGCCTCAACTATTTTTAAATAAATTATGATGGAAAAATTTACACAACTGGAACTAATGAATTCTATTATTTCAAAAATACTAACATGGAAAATTAGTACAAAGCATGATTAAATATAATATAGAATTATTAAAAGGTAAATAGTAAACGAGGTCAATTTTTTTCAGCTGAATGTGTGTACCTTTTTACCAAATTCTTCCTATTTCTCCTCACCCCCAAACCCTGTTTATTTTCATTTCTGTAAGTCTGACTTTTATTTTTTTTAGATTCCACACATAGGGATAACAGGCAATATTTCTTTTTTACTGTCTGGCTTACTTCATTTGGCACAATGCCCTCAAAGCTCACTTATATTGTCCCAAATAGCAGGAGATATATATATATATAGCCACTTATCCATTGATGGACTCTTAAGTTGTTTCCCATATCTTGGCTATTGTGAATAATGCTGCAATGAACGTGGGAGTGAAGATACACCTTTCATATCATGTTTACATTTTCTTTGGCTGTACACCCAGAAGTTGGATTGCTGGGTTGTATGGAAATTCTATATTTAATTTTTTGAGAAATCTCCATATTGTTTTTCATAGTCATTGCACCAATTTACATTTCCCTCAACATTGCAGAGGCATTCCTTGTACTCCACATTCTCCCCAACACTTGCTATCTCTTGTCTTTTTTATGACAACCATTCTAACAGGGGTGTGGTGATATCTTACTGTGGTTTTGATTTGCAATTTCCTGATGATTGGTGATGTTGAACATTTTTTCATGTACTTTCTGGCCACTAACGTGTTCTTTGGAAAAATGTGTATTCCATTACTCTGCCTATTTATTTTTTTTTAAAATGGGTTGTTTATGCTTTGCTATTGAACAATATGAGTTCTTTATATATTTTGGATATCAACCTCTTGTCAGATATATGGTTTACAAATATTTCTTCCATTCAGTAGGTTGCATTTTCATTTTATTGATGATTTCCTTTGCTGTGCAGGAGATTTTTAGTTTGATATAGTACCACTTGCTTATTTTTTCTTTTGTTGTCTTTGCTTGTGGTGTCAAGTTTAAAATATATTATTTCCAAAGCCAATGTCAAGGAGCTTACCTCTATGCTTTCTTCTAGGAGTTTTATGGTTTCAGGTCTTACATTCAAGACTAAATCCATTTGAGTGGATTTTTATAAAATTGAATTTTGTACATAGGAAGCAAGGTCAATTTTTTTACCCTCCAACTAATTTTTGGAGCAATGTAAGCACTATTATGATTTTTTTCAAAATCAGATATTGATATTAGAACTCTTAGGTTTAGTATGTAAGCATTAGCATTGTACTTCCCCAAATTGGGTGTGTAAAAATAGAAAACTTTAAAATAGTGCAATAGTTAATTTAAAAAGTTATAACTAACTAACTAAATAAATAAACTAGGAAAACAATATTAAATAAAGCAAGCTAAACCACAAATTAATTATATATCATAAGAAAGAGAACTGATGTTTTGAATGTCTTATTAACTTACCATAGGGTTATGTATAAAAAGAAACAAATAAGACTTTTGAAAATTAGAATTAGAAAATACAAAATAAAATTTTAACAATTGAAATTCTGAAATATTTTCAAAGATTGATGGCCACGGTTGAGTAGCATTCATTCTAGGAATACAAAGATACCTCAACATAAAAACTTCTAAGCCATGTTTAACTACATTTATAATCAAAGGGGAAATATCTATACCATTATCTTAATAGTTGCTGAAAAGTAATTTAACAGTGTTTAAGATATTTAAAGCATGTGAAAACTAGTAATACTGAAAATACTTATTTGGTGGGAAAATCTGGACTTAAGTACCAGGAATCTACTCTTAGTCTTTGTATATCTCTCTTAGTTTGAATATTCATACTTTTGGTGCACAGATTTAATGCATTAATAACTATATGTGCCTCAGACCCCAGTGGAATTGTAGGTGTATTGTATTTACTTCCTAATATATGAACATTTATAAATTGCAAAACACATCTTAATTGAGGAATTGGTGGTTAAGAGGTTTTAGTCTTACAGTGATGGTGAAATTTAAAAATTGTTTTTGGAATTGCATCATAATGTACATTAAAAAGAAAAAGGAAAAGCAATGAATTTTCAACTAATTAAGATACCCTTGCAAACATTATACAAGTCAGGATATAGATCATGTTTACCATTCAAGAAGACTCTCTCATGCTTCCCCAAATCACTACTTCTGCCCAGTGCCAACATAAGTTTGTGTCATCGGTTTGAGTAATTTATAACAAAACACGCAGCATGTAATATTTGGTAGCTTGCTTCTTTTGTTCAGCATTACACTTGCAAAATGCATCATTGTTATTTTATGTAGCTAGATTTCATTCATTCTTTTTGCTGAATAGATAGTATTATATGATAATGTCACATTTATTTATTTATTTTTCTGCTGATGGACTTTTGCTTTATTTCCAGTTTGAAAATGGCAGATTTAATTTTTATTTTTTTTCCTCTTGTATATTTTTCTTGATTTTTCAAAGTAAGCATTCTTTTGTTTTAATAATAAATAGAAAGTGTCAGGCTAATGTATTAACTTCATGGCAGGTACTTTTGAGTAAAAAGGGTATGGTGTCAATCTTCTCCAAGTATCTATATAACACTTAATACCAGAATAAGGTTTTATTTATGATAAATTGGCATAAAACCATGACTCTAAACACAGAAAGAAGTGGATGAACATTTACTAACAAAGGTTGCTATGCTTTTTGTTTGGTCGTAGCTGAGCAAACTAAAAGAATAAGGAAGGAATAATTAAATTAGTATAATCCTCTCTGTCTCACAATTACTGATCAAAATAATAAACATTATTAGCATTTTGCTTTCCATGTGTCAAGAACAGTGCCACATATTTTATATTTTATCCCTTTTAACACATTTTTTTCCTTTCTATCATTATAGATTTTACTCCTGTTTATGACAATATTCATGACCTCCTGCCCTCATTCATGGCCCTCAGTTACCCCCCAACAAGACAGTGGCCTTTCCTTCTAATACCTCTGAAAGAAACTTAGTGTCCCAAACCCAGCTCCCAGTGGAGAAGGCAGAGGGGTGAAGATGTGATGTGCACATTGGGAGAGGAAAGGAGCATTGCCCCTTCCTCTGGATTCCACACATGCACATGACCTTCTGTGGATGATAGATGATTGATGATAGGTTAGATAGATGATAGATAGATAGATGATAGATAGATGATAGATAGATTAGATAGATAGATAGATGATAGATGATAGATAGATGATAGATGATAGATAGATGATAGATAGATATAGATAGATAGATAGATAGATAGATAGATAGATAGATAGATAGATAGATAGATAGATGATAGATAGATGATAGAGATGATTAGATAGATAGATAGATGATAGATAGATAGATAGATAGATAGATAGATAGATAGATAGATAGATGATAGATAGATGATAGATGATAGACAGACAGACAGACAGACAGACAGACAGACAGACAGACAGACAGACAGATAGATAGATAGATAGATAGATAGATAGATAGATAGATGATAGATAGATAGATAGATAGATAGATAGATAGATAGATAGATAGATGATAGATAGATAGATGATAGATGATAGATAGATAGATAGATAGATAGATAGATAGATAGATAGATAGATAGATAGATAGATGATAGATAGATAGATAGATAGATAGATAGATAGATAGATAGATAGATGATAGATGATAGATAGATAGATAGATAGATAGATAGATAGATAGATAGATAGATAGATAGATGATAGATAGATAGATAGATGATAGATAGATGATAGATAGATAGATGATAGATAGATAGATGATAGATAGATAGATAGATAGATAGATAGATAGATAGATAGATAGATAGATAGATAGATGATAGATGATAGATAGATAGATGATAGATAGATAGATAGATAGATAGATAGATAGATAGATAGATAGATAGATAGATAGATGATAGATAGATGATAGATAGATAGATAGATAGATAGATAGATAGATAGATAGATGATAGATAGATGATAGATAGATAGATAGATAGATAGATAGATAGATAGATAGATAGATAGATAGACAGACAGATACATGATAGATAGATGATAGATAGATAGATAGATAGATAGATAGATAGATAGATAGATAGATGATAGATAGATAGATGATAGATAGATAGATTAGATAGATAGATATAGATAGATATAGATAGATGATGATAGATTAGATAGATAGATGATAGATAGATAGATAGATAGATAGATAGATGATAGATAGATAGATAGATAGATAGATAGATAGATAGATAGATAGATAGATGATAGATGATAGATAGATGATAGATAGATAGATGATGATAGATAGATAGATGATGATAGATAGATAGATAGATAGATAGATAGATAGATAGATAGATAGATAGATAGATAGATAGATGATAGATAGATAGATGATAGATAGATGATAGATGATAGATAGATAGATAGACAGACAGACAGACAGACAGACAGACAGACAGATACATAGATAGATAGATAGATAGATAGATAGATAGATAGATAGATAGATAGATAGATAGATAGATGATAGATAGATAGATAGATAGATAGATGATAGATAGATAGATAGATAGGTAGATGATAGATAGATAGATAGATAGATAGATAGATAGATAGATAGATAGATAGATAGATAGATGATAGATAGATAGATGATAGATAGATGATAGATAGATAGATGATAGATAGATAGATAGATAGATAGATAGATAGATAGATAGATAGATAGATAGATGATAGATAGATGATATAGATAGATGATAGATAGATATAGATTACATAGATAGATGATAGATGGTGATAGATAGATAAATGGTTGATAGATGATGATAGATGATAGATAGATAGATAGATAGATAGATAGATAGATAGATAGATAGATAGATAGATAGATAGATGATAGATAGATAGATGATAGATAGATAGATAGATAGATAGATAGATAGATAGATAGATAGATAGATGATAGATAGATGATAGATGATAGATAATAAAAAACTGAACTTTCTGGTCCTTCAAAAGTTTATGGATAACTTAGAATATTTTAGAGGGGGCTATTGTCTGAGTATTTCTACCTGAACTAAAGACAAAGCTTCATTTTGGGGTGGAAATATTTCTGATAGATAATTAAGAACTAATAAAAAAATAACTAATTATAAGAGTAGATCATAAAATAAAATATTTAATGGAATATGGATTTTTATTCTAGTTTTCCTAAAATTATTAAGAAAGATTTCCTTTTTCCAGCTCAATAAGCAGTGTTTTCCTTTAGCATATATACATTCCAGTCATTTTACTCAATTGTTATATTGATCAAGTAATTTGATTATATATGTATGAATGTGCTGTACATATGCTACTTTTGTGCCAAAACCAATACAGCTTATGTAATTAATGCATTATGCTTGTCCTAATAGAAGCTACCATTTCAAGTCCTTTCATTTTCTTGTAGATTTTAGGAACATATATTGCTAAGGGCTGCAAAATCTTGGAAAATAATTAAAATATATAATTATTAAACTAAACAATAATGGGGCCTTTTTTTCAGACCACTCTTTGGTAATAACTAAAATATTTCCAACTGGTAGGAAAGAAAACCTCATGCCCACTTAATTTATACTTAATTAACTATTTATGTAAAGTTTAGCCTCAAACAAAGAATACTTAACTATCATGATCAAAGTAAATATCAATAAAAATAGCTGATGCCACAGTTTTTACTGATTTCTCCATATGCCCAAGAGGTCCATACTTTTGAAGCTCATGGAAAGGACAGCTTTTCTCAGAAAAAATCCAGTGTTCCTTTGTCTTCTTGTGAGTTGAACATATTTATCATATTGAACCCTTTTTCTTTATTTTTCCTTTGATATGTTTTGATTGGTGTTTATAAAGCATTGATATAAAGGTATTATTAGGACATTTAAATTTCCAGAAAAGATGGAGAGAATTGGAGAACTGGAGTAAGATCTTCATAGAGCAAAAATAAGAACTTTTCTGTTGCTTGGTATTTTTGCTTGAGTAAGTGCTTTGAGACAGGAAAAAGCATAGCCTGAGCAAAGAACTGAGAAAGTTCTACCTTTATGGTTTGTAGTAAATGAGGGGAGAGTGATTCCAAGTGAGGCCAGAGTGGCTGGAAAGAAACAAGTCATTTGCTTTATATATCACAATAAAGATTTTGAATTTTATTTTAAGTGCAATTTCAGTACTTGAAGAGTCCATTTTGATCCATTGTGCAGTTTCAATAGCTGGCTCATATCTTGAAAGTCCCCCCCAAAATAATTTCTAGAATATTATTCTTCTTAAAATGAATCTATAACCAAGCTGTAACCTTCCATTATCTTCATGGATTCCCCTGGCTGCATATCAATCATCTTATCACTTCCATTAAAGACAATATTATTATATTATATTATATTTTATATTATATTATTATATTATTGCTATATTATAATTATGTGTGTATATACATCATAGCATGCTGAACACATTCTTTATTTCTTATTTTGTCACACTTGCACTTAAGCTTAAATCTTCTGAATGCCTTATTGAGGCTATCCATTGATATTGGCTTGAGAAATGATTTGTACATTTCCCTTAACTGTATTTCCACTAATAAAAACAGGTTTTTAAATAAAATAGAGCACAAGGTACTATACCTTTAAAATAATTGCATAATCTAAATTGCATTACAAAGATGGCAACCTGCCAAAGGTGTCAAGGGTGCCATGAAAACTCTTGAAATGTTTGTTAAGTGAACTACAAAATATTATATAGAAAAATATGTGTAAATATAGAGAATATACACAACATATGTCTATATCTAGTTTAGGGTTGACAGTGTTTACAATATACATTGTTTAGCAGTACAGCTAGGGCAGATAAAAGAGTGTCTTATCTCTCTACATATTGTTTATTTACCTGTTACCCCCATCCTCACCCCATGCAAGATTATCCATATCTTATAGTGAGCTCTTTATACATGTTTTACACTATTAATCTAAATATAATTTTAAATTGTGTCACATTAGTTAAAGAATTTAAATATTTAATGCCAGAATACTGGCCATGAATATAATCACTATAACTTGTGCTCATCCTTTTTTTTTTGGGGGGGGGGTTACATACTGAGGATTAAAGTTTTAAAGCATGATATGCAAATATATACAAATGTGAAAATTAGTTATTTCATTTTCATCTAACACTCCAGGAAAAACAACAACAAAGCTTAGACATGTAACACTGTAAATAACACCACCAAAGGGTGTTCAACCATTCAGGATATATGGAAAAGTAGCTACTTTGCTTGGATTAATTTGGAGCTCTGTTGTTTATTTAACTTTTCAAAGAAATTAGCAGTACAGTTGACCCTTGAACAACATGTATTTGAACTGTGTGGGTCCACTTATATGTGCATTTTTTTCAATAAATGCTACAAATGTATTTTCTTTTTCTTGTGACTTTCTTTTCTCTAGTTTCCTTTATTATAAGAATATGATATGTAATACATATAATATACAAAATATGTATATATTGTTTACATTATCAGTAAGGCTTCTGATTAACAGTAGGCTATTAAGTTTTGGGGGAGTCAAACCTATATGTGGATTTTTGACTGTGGTGAGGCAGCACCCCTTGAACCATGTTGTTCAAGGTTCAATTGTACGTCATTCCATTTAATTTAAGCAAACTGATCTTCAAAAACGGTTTGCTCCTTATCAGTCAATGTTCAGTGATTGAGTTACTATTAGCATAATCTCAATTTGATATTCTCAAATAAATAGTGTGATTAATCTTGTTACTGTATTTAATTCAAGTTTTTGTAGAATAACGGTTCTCAAACTTTTTGTTCTCAGAACCACTTAAGATGCTTAAAGTGTGCTGTGGACTCCAAAGATTGTTGTTTATGTAAGTTATATATACTGATATTCAGTGCATTAGAGGTTAAAACTAAATATATCTATGTATTATTTCATTAATTAATTTAAAAATTAAAAATTATAAGCCTATTATATGTAAACATAAATATACTATTTTATGAAAATAACATTTTCAAAACATAGTAAGAGAGACATTATTTACATTTTTTCAAATACTCTTTAATGTCTGAATTACTAGAAGAGAAGCTGAGTCTCATATCTGTTTTTGCAGTCATGCCATTGTGAGATATTATGTTACTTGTTGTGTGCAAAAGGCAACCTAGTCTCACATACATATGTAGTTGGAAAATGGAGGAGTATTCTAATAGGCTTTTTAGATAATTGTGATATTGTCCTTTGTTACTACACCAAAACTTGACAAGTTATGTAAAAACTGAAACCACATGATAAGCTTTTTACACTCTTTACACTAAAACCCACTGACCTATCTTGCACTCTGAAAGGACCTTTTATCCATTCATGATTGCATAATGTCATCCATTGATCATTTAGAAAATATTGGTTAACTTATTTATGCAAACTAAGTTTTGATCCATTTTATTATACAATATCAATTTTGTTGATAGTTAATATCAAATCTATAGCTGTCTCATCAGAAAAGGCCATATTGAGAAGCTGTCAAGGTCACACCAGTGGCTACAATTTTCAAAATTATGTTCACTTGAAATCTCAAATCTCATCCTTGGCAAAAAATATTGTCAACTGTCAGTTATTTTCCTTGCAATTACAGTCTACTTCATTCACTTTTGAGAAACATATCTGCTAAATACTTAAATCTGAATAACCAATGTTTGTCAGTTGTTCTTTCAAATAAAAATAGTGGTTCAAGAGAAAAGCAACCAGTTCAAAACTCAAATAATTGTACAAGTGCGTTTTCTAGAGACAAAACATTGGACTTTGGCATACAAGGGAAGTACTACCGGTGTACTTCTTGCTTTCCCAAACAGACCCTCGTCTGAGACTTAGTAAAATTAAAGGTAGACATTTAACAAAATTAATAATTTTTACCATTTCACCAAGGCCTTTCCTAGGCGTGACTAGCTTTGGATTTCTCGTGAGCGCAGGGCGGGGGAGAATGCATTGGTTACCTGTGGAGCGGGCCACTGCGATGGTGGCAGCATTTTTACTCACCATTGGCTTTGCACCTTAGTCAACACAGTGAGGAAGCTAAATGATGCTTTCGTGTTATAATTAAACTAGTCCTGAGCTCTTCGATTTCTTGAAAGGGTCTCAGGGACCCTCAGGTTCTTGCAGACTACACTTAAAGAACAGAAGATACAGAGGGGGGAAAAATGTCAAAAAAAGAAAACCTCAAAAGCTCTTTGGCTCCTGAGAACTAAGATGAAGAGTGCAGCCAAAGGAGGAGAACATGCTGTTGACCTGTAGGACCGTGAGACGCGCTGGCCTGCTCAGGAAGGGAGAGCCTCAGAGCCAGGCTCCCGGACAAACCCTAACTCCAGGGCCCGCGGCACCGCGGAGAGTCACGCAGAGGCAGGGCAAGCTGTGTGCTTTCTCCGCGCAATTCCTCCTATACTTAACTCTTCCTTTCTTTTTCTTTTCCATAAAGAGGAGATTCTCTTAGCCGTCACACAAACACGTTGTAAAGACTAAATAAATAACAAAATGTGTTCTCTAACGCTTATCCTGTTCCTTACAAAGAGCATTATTTGATTACCTATCATGCTATGACTCTGATCCACGGAAACAAATTCAGACAACTGGCTAATGCTCGTGAGCTCGGCCTTGGCCAGGCATCGCCCTGCTCTAACGGGGGGTCTTCTAACAGGCAAAGGAGGCTGAGTTCAAACAGTAATGAACCCACACACACAAGCAGGAGGGTAGTTAATGAGCTTGGTTAATGTATGAAAGAAATCTAGATTTTAGCACTAAAGGAGCTCAAGCTTTTACTATCTTTGGAACTCACATAAAGATGGTTTATTTCCTTCCAAAAGGGTGATTGGGGCTAAGCATTGTAATTTCTGTGAGCATTTGTCCTCAGGCAGAACGAAACACAGTCAGCTATTATCCAACTTACAGGACACTAGTGTTACTGAGTTCTCTAGGCCCACGTACAGAGAAATGCACCTAGGAAGTTCCAGGTAACATTCAATTATCTCCTTGTGTATTCGTTTGAAGTTGAGAGTTTAGAAAATAAAAGAAGGAATGTGAAAATAAATGACTAACAAATGAAATAGAGACAATGCTTTCATTTTTTAATTTTAATTTGACTTTTTGAATCAATAAGAGTGTCAGGCAATTTAATTCATAAGGTATATAAGCATATTATTCAGACAAAATCTGCTGTCCAATCCTGTCCTCAACCATGTACTTCATCCAAGAAGCAAACAGTATTGTGAGGAATTAGAGGAATGCATTTTTTGACATTTCCCTGTTGGTGTTTTTAAAATATCATGTGCACACGAAGAGAGATTTGCTAATTTTAAAAAAATGCAGGTACCATGTATTTCCCAAACTGAGTGAAATATTGTATTCCAACACAGTGGGTGTTTAAAAATAGTACATTTTGATGATATTTGTAAAATAAACATTTAACTAAGGAGCTTTTTTAAGAACATATTTAGCAACTACAAGTTCAAATTAATAAAGAAATTGGAATGTCAATTTGTGTGAACAAGATTTAAAATATCTCGCTTTGACTTATGGTTTATTAAAATAAATATTTTTATTAAAAAATTAGATTTCATTTTAGAAAATTGAGGAAGCAGCCCAATCACATGCAGCTTTGTAACATAGTTCATGATTACATTCTCCTGTTTCGCTGTCAGCTGCTGTGTGCAAATGCTATAGAATAAAGAAAAAGTCTTTCAGACTTTGTAGAAAGTAAAAATCTAGGTCTACCGTGAAGAAATAGACAGTGACTGGTGAACAGATACTTGATACTGTTTAACCGATTGACTATGAAAGTAAATGCTTTGAAAATCATTTAAAGCATTTTTTTAAATTTCATGGACAAATCACTTTACACCAACCACAATGCAAAACTAAATTCGATTGCTCAGTCTCCCTAAATCTGATCGACCTGCATGGGAGACAAAATGCACGCATAGGTAGACTTCGAATCATTTCCTTTCAAGCTGAATAAGCATTTAACAACCAATACATCTAATACCGGCTGTGTTTATTTCTTATTTATTTATTGAAACAGATCTTTTCCATTGCGCTTCTATAAATACAGCAAGTAAACTGAAAGCAAAATCAAGAGAAACATTTTAAGCTGCAACATTCACCCAACAAGACAAGTTCTGATAGCTGTGGATATAATTACAAATGTTTTAAAACAACTTGGAATGACATTGATTTAAGAAATTTTCCTTCACTACAAAGTTATTTTAGAATATGAAATAAAAATATAAAAGTAATACTATGTATTGGGGACCTGACATCATTTCATCTTTTTCTGCATAATTAGGTCTTAGATTTCATTTTTAAAAAAGGTGGGAAATATTTAAACTAATTACTGTTGAAAGAGAATAAAAGGGAAGGTTATTCAGGGACCAAAAAATTTACCTGTTAGTTTCAATGAAATTTGTATTTTAAAATCTCAGTTTAAGGTATTTGCACCAAAATAGGGTTAGGGAGATGGTGATGCTTTTGATTATCCTTAGGGTTAGGGTTATGTTGAAGGTTAGTGTTGGGAATATGGTTAGAGCTAGGATTAGACCTTAAGATAGGGCTATGTTCAGGGTTAGGGTTAGGGAGATGGTTACTGTTAGGATTAATTCTAGAGTTAGGGTTATGTTCACGGTTAGGGTTAGGGATACGATTGATGTTACAATTTGACCTAAGGATACGGTTAGGATTAGGGTTAGGATTAGGGTTACGGTGAGGGTGAGGGTGAGGGTTAGGGTTAGGGTTAAGGTTAGGGTTAGGGTTAGGGTTAGGGTTAGGGTTCGGGTTAGGGTTAGGGAGGTCATTAGAATTATGATTAAACCAAGGGTTAGGGTTAGGTTGAGGGTTAGAGTTAGAATACGATTAGGGTTGATATTAGACCTAGGGTTAGGGTAAGGTTTATGGTTGGGGGTAGGAAGATGGTGACAGCTACAGTTAGAAATAAGGTTAGGGTTAGGGTTAGGGTAAGGGAGAGGGTTAGAGTTAGGATTAGACCTAGGATTAGCGTTCTGTTGAGGAATAGGGTTAGAGACAGGGTTAGGGTTAGGATTGGACCTAAGGTTACGGTTCTGTAGAGGGCTAGGGTTAGAAAGACGGTTAGGGAGAGGATTGGACCTAGGGTTAGGGTTATGTGGAGGGCTAGGGTTAGAGACACGGTTAGGGTTAGGATCGAACCTAGGTTTAGGGTTATGTTGAGGGCTAGGGTTAGAGAGACGGTTAGGGTTAGGATCGGACCTAGGGTTAGGGTTATGTTGAGGGCTAGGGTTAGAGAGACGGTTAGGGCTAGGATCGGACCTAGGGTTAGGGTTATGTTGAGGGCTAGGGTTAGAGAGACGCTTAGGGTTAGGATCGGACCTAGGGTTAGGGTTATGTTGAGGGCTAGGGTTAGAGAGACGGTTAGGGTTAGGATCGGACCTAGGGTTAGGGTTATGTTGAGGGCTAGGGTTAGAGAGACGGTTAGGGTTAGGATCGGACCTAGGGTTAGGGTTATGTTGAGGGCTAGGGTTAGAGAGACGGTTAGGGTTAGGATCGGACCTAGGGTTAGGGTTATGTTGAGGGCTAGGGTTAGAGAAACGGTTAGGGTTAGGATCGGACCTAGGGTTAGGGTTATGTTGAGGGCTAGTGTTAGAGAGACGGTTAGGGTTAGGATCGGACCTAGGGTTAGGGTTATGTTGAGGGCTAGGGTTAGAGAGACGGTTAGGGTTAGGATCGGACCTAGGGTTAGGGTTATGTTGAGGGCTAGGGTTAGAGAGACGGTTAGGGTTAGGATCGGACCTAGGGTTAGGGTTATGTTGAGGGCTAGGGTTAGAGAGACGGTTAGGGTTAGGATCGGACCTAGGGTTAGGGTTATGTTGAGGGCTAAGGTTAGAGAGATGGTTAGGGTTAGGATCGGACATAGGGTTAGGGTTATGTTGAGGGCTAGGGTTAGAGAGACGGTTAGGGTTAGAATCGGACCTAGGGTTAGGGTTATGTTGAGGGCTAGGGTTACTGAGACAGTTAGGGTTAGGATCGGATCTAGGGTTGGGTTATGTTGAGGGCTAGGGTTAGAGAGACGGTTCGGGTTAGGATCGGACCTAGGGTTAGGGTTATGTTGAGGGCTAGGGTTAGAGAGACGGTTCGGGTTAGGATCGGACCTAGGGTTAGGGTTATGTTGAGGGCTAGGGTTAGAGTGACGGTTAGGGTTAGGATCGACCTAGGGTTAGGGTTATGTTGAGGGCTAGGGTTAGAGAGACCGTTAGGGTTAGGATCGGGCCTAGGGTTAGGGTTATGTTGAGGGCTAGGGTTAGAGAGACGGTTAGGGTTAGGATCGGACCTAGAGTTAGGGTTATGTTGAGGGCTATGGTTAGAGAGACGGTTAGGGTTAGTTTCGGACCTAGGGTTAGGGTTATGTTGAGGGCTAGGGTTAGAGAGACGGTTAGGGTTAGGATCGGACCTAGGGTTCGGGTTATGTTGAGGGCTAGTGTTAGAGAGACTGTTAGGGTTAGGATCGGACCTAGGGTTAGGGTTATGTTGAGGACTAAGGTTAGAGAGACGGTTAGGGTTAGGATCGGACCTAGGGTTAGGGTTATGTTGAGGGCTAGGGTTAGAGAGACGGTTAGGGTTAGAATCGGACCTAGGGTTAGGGTTATGTTGAGGGCTAGGGTTAGAGAGATAGTTAGGGTTAGGATCGGATCTACGGTTGGGTTATTTTGAGGGCTAGGGTTAGAGAGACGGTTCGGGTTACGATCGGACCTAGGGTTAGGGTTATGTTGAGGGCTAGGGTTAGAGAGACGGTTCGGGTTAGGATCGGACCTAGGGTTAGGGTTATGTTGAGGGCTAGGGTTAGAGTGACGGTTAGGGTTAGGATCGACCTAGGGTTAGGGTTATGTTGAGGGCTGGGTTAGAGAGACGGTTAGGGTTAGGATCGGACCTAGGGTTAGGGTTATGTTGAGGGCTAGGGTTAGAGAGACGGTTCGGGTTAGGATCGGACCTAGGGTTAGGGTTATGTTGAGGGCTAGGGTTAGAGAGACGGTTAGGGTTAGGATTGGACCTAGGGTTAGGGTTATGTTGAGGGCTAGGGTTAGAGAGACGGTTAGGGTTAGGATCGGACCTAGGGTTAGGGTTATGTTGAGGGCTAGGGTTAGAGAGACAGTTAGGGTTAGGATCGGACCTAGGGTTAGGGTTATGTTGAGGGCTAGGGTTAGAGAGACGGTTAGGGTTAGGATCGGACCTAGGGTTAGGGTTATGTTGAGGGCTAGGGTTAGAGAGACGGTTAGGGTTAGGATCGGACCTAGGGTTAGGGTTATGTTGAGGGCTAGGGTTAGAGAGACGGTTAGGGTTAGGATCGGACCTAGGGTTAGGGTTATGTTGAGGGCTAAGGTTAGAGAGACGGTTAGGGTTAGGATCGGACCTAGGGTTAGGGTTATGTTGAGGGCTAGGGTTAGAGAGACGGTTAGGGTTAGAATCGGACCTAGGGTTAGGGTTATGTTGAGGGCTAGGGTTACTGAGACAGTTAGGGTTAGGATCGGATCTAGGGTTGGGTTATGTTGAGGGCTAGGGTTAGAGAGACGGTTCGGAATAGAATCGGACCTAGGGTTAGGGTTATGTTGAGGGCTAGGGTTAGAGAGACGGTTCGGGTTAGGATCGGACCTAGGGTTAGGGTTATGTTGAGGGCTAGGGTTAGACTGACGGTTAGGGTTAGGATCGACCTAGGGTTAGGGTTATGTGGAGGGCTAAGGTTAGAGAGACCATTAGGGTTAGGATCGGGCCTAGGGTTAGGGTTATGTTGAGGGCTAGGGTTAGAGAGACGGTTAGGGTTAGGATCGACCTAGGGTTAGGGTTATGTGGAGGGCTAAGGTTAGAGAGAGCATTAGGGTTAGGATCGGGCCTAGGGTTAGGGTTATGTTGAGGGCTAGGGTTAGAGAGACGGTTAGGGTTAGGATCGGACCTAGAGTTAGGGTTATGTTGAGGGCTATGGTTAGAGAGACGGTTAGGGTTAGTTTCGGACCTAGGGTTAGGGTTATGTTCAGGGCTAGGGTTAGAGAGACGGTTAGGGTTAGGATCGGACCTAGGGTTCGGGTTATGTTGAGGGCTAGTGTTAGAGAGACGGTTAGGGTTAGGATCGGACCTAGGGTTAGGGTTATGTTGAGGGCTAAGGTTAGAGAGACGGTTAGGGTTAGGATCGGACCTAGGGTTAGGGTTATGTTGAGGGCTAGGGTTAGAGAGACGGTTAGGGTTAGAATCGGACCTAGGGTTAGGGTTATGTTGAGGGCTAGGGTTAGAGAGACAGATAGGGTTAGGATCGGATCTAGGGTTGGGTTATGTTGAGGGCTAGGGTTAGAGAGACGGTTCGGGTTAGGATCGGACCTAGGGTTAGGGTTATGTTGAGGGCTAGGATTAGAGAGACGGTTCGGGTTAGGATCGGACCTAGGGTTAGGGTTATGTTGAGGGCTAGGGTTAGAGTGACGGTTAGGGTTAGGATCGACCTAGGGATAGGGTTATGTTGAGGGCTGGGTTAGAGAGACGGTTAGGGTTAGGATCGGGCCTAGGGTTAGGGTTATGTTGAGGGCTAGGGTTAGAGAGACGGTTAGGGTTAGGATCGGACCTAGAGTTAGGGTTATGTTGAGGGCTATGGTTAGAGAGACGGTTAGGGTTAGTTTCGGACCTAGGGTTAGGGTTATGTTGAGGGCTAGGGTTAGAGAGACGGTTAGGGTTGGGATCGGACCTAGGGTTAGGGTTATGTTGAGGGCTAGGGTTAGAGAGACAGTTAGGGTTAGGATCGGGCCTAGGGTTAGGGTTATGTTGAGGGCTAGGTTTAGAGAGACGGTTAGGGGTAGGATCGGACCTAGGGTTAGGGTTATGTGGAGGGCTAGGGTTAGAGAGACGATTAGGGTAGGATCGGACCTAGGGTTAGGGTTATGTTGAGGGCTAGGGTTAGAGAGACGGTTAGGGTTAGGATCGGACCTAGGGTTAGGGTTATCTTGAGGGCTAGGGTTAGAGAGACGGTTTGGGTTAGGATCGGACCTAGGGTTAGGGTTATCTTGAGGGCTAGGGTTAGAGAGACGGTTCGGGTTAGGACCGGACCTAGGGTTAGGGTTATGTTGAGGGCCAGGGTTAGAGAGACGGTTAGGGTTAGGATCGGACCTAGGGTTAGGGTTATGTTGAGGGCTAGGGTTAGAGAGACGGTTAGGGTTAGGATCGGACCTAGGGTTAGGGTTATGTTGAGGACTAAGGTTAGAGAGACGGTTAGGGTTACGATCGGACCTAGGGTTAGGGTTATGTTGAGGGCTAGGGTTAGAGAGACGGTTAGGGTTAGAATCGGACCTAGGGTTAGGGTTATGTTGAGGGCTAGGGTTAGAGAGACAGTTAGGGTTAGGATCGGATCTAGGGTTGGGTTATGTTGAGGGCTAGGGTTAGAGAGACGGTTCGGGTTAGGATCGGACCTAGGGTTAGGGTTATGTTGAGGGCTAGGGTTAGACGGTTAGGGTTAGGATTGGACCTAGGGTTAGGGTTATGTTGAGGACTAGGGTTAGAGAGACGGTTAGGGTTAGTATCGGACCTAGGGTTAGGGTTATGTTGAGGGCTAGGGTTAGAGAGACGGTTAGGGTTAGGATCGGACCTAGGGTTAGGGTTATGTTGAGGGCTAGGGTTAGAGAGACAGTTAGGGTTAGGATCGGACCTAGGGTTAGGGTTATGTTGAGGGCTAGGGTTAGAGAGACGGTTCGGGTTACGATCGGACCTAGGGTTAGGGTTATGTTGAGGGCTAGGGTTAGAGAGACGGTTCGGGTTAGGATCGGACCTAGGGTTAGGGTTATGTTGAGGGCTAGGGTTAGAGTGACGGTTAGGGTTAGGATCGACCTAGGGTTAGGGTTATGTTGAGGGCTGGGTTAGAGAGACGGTTAGGGTTAGGATCGGACCTAGGGTTAGGGTTATGTTGAGGGCTAGGGTTAGAGAGACGGTTCGGGTTAGGATCGGACCTAGGGTTAGGGTTATGTTGAGGGCTAGGGTTAGAGAGACGGTTAGGGTTAGGATTGGACCTAGGGTTAGGGTTATGTTGAGGGCTAGGGTTAGAGAGACGGTTAGGGTTAGGATCGGACCTAGGGTTAGGGTTATGTTGAGGGCTAGGGTTAGAGAGACAGTTAGGGTTAGGATCGGACCTAGGGTTAGGGTTATGTTGAGGGCTAGGGTTAGAGAGACGGTTAGGGTTAGGATCGGACCTAGGGTTAGGGTTATGTTGAGGGCTAGGGTTAGAGAGACGGTTAGGGTTAGGATCGGACCTAGGGTTAGGGTTATGTTGAGGGCTAGGGTTAGAGAGACGGTTAGGGTTAGGATCGGACCTAGGGTTAGGGTTATGTTGAGGGCTAAGGTTAGAGAGACGGTTAGGGTTAGGATCGGACCTAGGGTTAGGGTTATGTTGAGGGCTAGGGTTAGAGAGACGGTTAGGGTTAGAATCGGACCTAGGGTTAGGGTTATGTTGAGGGCTAGGGTTACTGAGACAGTTAGGGTTAGGATCGGATCTAGGGTTGGGTTATGTTGAGGGCTAGGGTTAGAGAGACGGTTCGGAATAGAATCGGACCTAGGGTTAGGGTTATGTTGAGGGCTAGGGTTAGAGAGACGGTTCGGGTTAGGATCGGACCTAGGGTTAGGGTTATGTTGAGGGCTAGGGTTAGACTGACGGTTAGGGTTAGGATCGACCTAGGGTTAGGGTTATGTGGAGGGCTAAGGTTAGAGAGACCATTAGGGTTAGGATCGGGCCTAGGGTTAGGGTTATGTTGAGGGCTAGGGTTAGAGAGACGGTTAGGGTTAGGATCGACCTAGGGTTAGGGTTATGTGGAGGGCTAAGGTTAGAGAGAGCATTAGGGTTAGGATCGGGCCTAGGGTTAGGGTTATGTTGAGGGCTAGGGTTAGAGAGACGGTTAGGGTTAGGATCGGACCTAGAGTTAGGGTTATGTTGAGGGCTATGGTTAGAGAGACGGTTAGGGTTAGTTTCGGACCTAGGGTTAGGGTTATGTTCAGGGCTAGGGTTAGAGAGACGGTTAGGGTTAGGATCGGACCTAGGGTTCGGGTTATGTTGAGGGCTAGTGTTAGAGAGACGGTTAGGGTTAGGATCGGACCTAGGGTTAGGGTTATGTTGAGGGCTAAGGTTAGAGAGACGGTTAGGGTTAGGATCGGACCTAGGGTTAGGGTTATGTTGAGGGCTAGGGTTAGAGAGACGGTTAGGGTTAGAATCGGACCTAGGGTTAGGGTTATGTTGAGGGCTAGGGTTAGAGAGACAGATAGGGTTAGGATCGGATCTAGGGTTGGGTTATGTTGAGGGCTAGGGTTAGAGAGACGGTTCGGGTTAGGATCGGACCTAGGGTTAGGGTTATGTTGAGGGCTAGGATTAGAGAGACGGTTCGGGTTAGGATCGGACCTAGGGTTAGGGTTATGTTGAGGGCTAGGGTTAGAGTGACGGTTAGGGTTAGGATCGACCTAGGGATAGGGTTATGTTGAGGGCTGGGTTAGAGAGACGGTTAGGGTTAGGATCGGGCCTAGGGTTAGGGTTATGTTGAGGGCTAGGGTTAGAGAGACGGTTAGGGTTAGGATCGGACCTAGAGTTAGGGTTATGTTGAGGGCTATGGTTAGAGAGACGGTTAGGGTTAGTTTCGGACCTAGGGTTAGGGTTATGTTGAGGGCTAGGGTTAGAGAGACGGTTAGGGTTGGGATCGGACCTAGGGTTAGGGTTATGTTGAGGGCTAGGGTTAGAGAGACAGTTAGGGTTAGGATCGGGCCTAGGGTTAGGGTTATGTTGAGGGCTAGGTTTAGAGAGACGGTTAGGGGTAGGATCGGACCTAGGGTTAGGGTTATGTGGAGGGCTAGGGTTAGAGAGACGATTAGGGTAGGATCGGACCTAGGGTTAGGGTTATGTTGAGGGCTAGGGTTAGAGAGACGGTTAGGGTTAGGATCGGACCTAGGGTTAGGGTTATCTTGAGGGCTAGGGTTAGAGAGACGGTTTGGGTTAGGATCGGACCTAGGGTTAGGGTTATCTTGAGGGCTAGGGTTAGAGAGACGGTTCGGGTTAGGACCGGACCTAGGGTTAGGGTTATGTTGAGGGCCAGGGTTAGAGAGACGGTTAGGGTTAGGATCGGACCTAGGGTTAGGGTTATGTTGAGGGCTAGGGTTAGAGAGACGGTTAGGGTTAGGATCGGACCTAGGGTTAGGGTTATGTTGAGGACTAAGGTTAGAGAGACGGTTAGGGTTACGATCGGACCTAGGGTTAGGGTTATGTTGAGGGCTAGGGTTAGAGAGACGGTTAGGGTTAGAATCGGACCTAGGGTTAGGGTTATGTTGAGGGCTAGGGTTAGAGAGACAGTTAGGGTTAGGATCGGATCTAGGGTTGGGTTATGTTGAGGGCTAGGGTTAGAGAGACGGTTCGGGTTAGGATCGGACCTAGGGTTAGGGTTATGTTGAGGGCTAGGGTTAGACGGTTAGGGTTAGGATTGGACCTAGGGTTAGGGTTATGTTGAGGACTAGGGTTAGAGAGACGGTTAGGGTTAGTATCGGACCTAGGGTTAGGGTTATGTTGAGGGCTAGGGTTAGAGAGACGGTTAGGGTTAGGATCGGACCTAGGGTTAGGGTTATGTTGAGGGCTAAGGTTAGAGAGACAGTTAGGGTTAGGATCGGACCTAGGGTTAGGGTTATGTTGAGGGCTAGGGTTAGAGAGACGGTTAGGGTTAGGATCGGACCTAGGGTTAGGGTTATGTTGAGGGCTAGGGTTAGAGAGACGGTTAGGGTTAGGATCGGACCTAGGGATAGGGTTATGTTGAGGGCTAGGGTTAGAGAGACGGTTAGGGTTAGGATCGGACCTAGGGTTAGGGTTATGTTGAGGGCTAAGGTTAGAGAGACGGTTAGGGTTAGGATCGGACATAGGGTTAGGGTTATGTTGAGGGCTAGGGTTAGAGAGACGGTTAGGGTTAGAATCGGACCTAGGGTTAGGGTTATGTTGAGGGCTAGGGTTACTGAGACAGTTAGGGTTAGGATCGGATCTAGGGTTGGGTTATGTTGAGGGCTAGGGTTAGAGAGACGGTTCGGAATAGGATCGGACCTAGGGTTAGGGTTATGTTGAGGGCTAGGGTTAGAGAGACGGTTCGGGATAGGATCGGACCTAGGGTTAGGGTTATGTTGAGGGCTAGGGTTAGAGTGACGGTTAGGGTTAGGATCGACCTAGGGTTAGGGTTATGTGGAGGGCTAAGGTTAGAGAGACCATTAGGGTTAGGATCGGGCCTAGGGTTAGGGTTATGTTGAGGGCTAGGGTTAGACAGACGGTTAGGGTTAGGATCGGACCTAGAGTTAGGGTTATGTTGAGGGCTATGGTTAGAGAGACGGTTAGGGTTAGTTTCGGACCTAGGGTTAGGGTTATGTTGAGGGCTAGGGTTAGAGAGACGGTTAGGGTTAGGATCGGACCTAGGGTTCGGGTTATGTTGAGGGCTAGTGTTAGAGAGACGGTTAGGGTTAGGATCGGACCTAGGGTTAGGGTTATGTTGAGGGCTAAGGTTAGAGAGACGGTTAGGGTTAGGATCGGACCTAGGGTTAGGGTTATGTTGAGGGCTATGGTTAGAGAGACGGTTAGGGTTAGTTTCGGACCTAGGGTTAGGGTTATGTTGAGGGCTAGGGTTAGAGAGACGGTTAGGGTTGGGATCGGACCTAGGGTTAGGGTTATGTTGAGGGCTAGGGTTAGAGAGACACTTAGGGTTAGGATCGGGCCTAGGGTTAGGGTTATGTTGAGGGCTAGGTTTAGAGAGACGGGTAGGGTTAGGATCAGACCTAGGGTTAGGGTTATGTTGAGGGCTAGGGTTAGAGAGACGGTTAGGGTTAGGATCGGGCCTAGGGTTAGGGTTATGTTGAGGGCTATGGATAGAGAGACGGTTAGGGGTAGGATAGGACCTAGGGTTAGGGTTATGTGGAGGGCTAGGGTTAGAGAGACGATTAGGGTAGGATCGGACCTAGGGTTAGGGTTATGTTGAGGGCTAGTGTTAGAGAGACGGTTAGGGTTAGGATCGGACCTAGGGTTAGGGTTATGTTGAGAGCTAGGGTTAGAGACGGTTAGGGTTAGTTTGGGACCTAGGGTTAGGGTTATGTTGAGGGCTAGCGTTATAGAGACGGTTAGGGTTAGGATCGGACCTAGGGTTAGGGTTAAGTTGAGGGCTAGGGTTAGAGAGACGGTTCGGGTTAGGACCGGACCTAGGGTTAGGGTTATGTTGAGGGCCAGGGTTAGAGAGATGGTTAGGGTTAGGATCGGACCTAGGGTTAGGGTTATGTTGAGGGCTAGGGTTAGAGAGACGGTTAGGGTTAGGATCGGACCTAGGGTTAGGGTTATGTTGAGGGCTAGGGTTAGAGAGACGGTTAGGGTTAGGATCGGACCTAGGGTTAGGGTTATGTTGAGGACTAAGGTTAGAGACACGGTTAGGGTTAGGATCGGACCTAGGGTTAGGGTTATGTTGAGGACTAAGGTTAGAGAAACGGTTAGGGTTAGAATCGGATCTAGGGTTAGGGTTATGTTGAGGGCTAGGGTTAGAGAGACAGTTAGGGTTAGGATCGGATCTAGGGTTGGGTTATGTTGAGGGCTAGGGTTAGAGAGACGGTTCGGGTTAGGATCGGACCTAGGGTTAGGGTTATGTTGAGGGCTAGGGTTAGAGAGACGGTTCGGGTTAGGATCGGACCTAGGGTTAGGGTTATGTTGAGGGCTAGGGTTAGAGTGACGGTTAGGGTTAGGATCGACCTAGGGTTAGGGTTATGTTGAGGGCTGGGTTAGAGAGACGGTTAGGGTTAGGATCGGGCCTAGGGTTAGGGTTATGTTGAGGGCTAGGGATAGAGAGACGGTTAGGGGTAGGATCGGACCTAGGGTTAGGGTTATGTGGAGGGCTAGGGTTAGAGAGACGATTAGGGTAGGATCGGACCTAGGGTTAGGGTTATGTTGAGGGCTAGGGTTAGAGAGACGGTTAGGGTTAGGATCGGACCTAGGGTTAGGGTTATCTTGAGGGCTAGGGTTAGAGAGACGGTTTGGGTTAGGATCGGACCTAGGGTTAGGGTTATCTTGAGGGCTAGGGTTAGAGAGACGGTTCGGGTTAGGACCGGACCTAGGGTTAGGGTTATGTTGAGGGCCAGGGTTAGAGAGACGGTTAGGGTTAGGATCGGACCTAGGGTTGGGTTATGTTGAGGGCTAGGGTTAGAGAGACGGTTAGGGTTAGGATCGGACCTAGGGTTAGGGTTATGTTGAGGACTAAGGTTAGAGAGACGGTTAGGGTTACGATCGGACCTAGGGTTAGGGTTATGTTGAGGGCTAGGGTTAGAGAGACGGTTAGGGTTAGAGTCGGACCTAGGGTTAGGGTTATGTTGAGGGCTAGGGTTAGAGAGACAGTTAGGGTTAGGATCGGATCTAGGGTTAGGGTTATGTTGAGGGCTAGGGTTAGAGAGACGGTTCGGGTTAGGATCGGACCTAGGGTTAGGGTTATGTTGAGGGCTAGGGTTAGAGAGACGGTTCGGGTTAGGATCGGACCTAGGGTTAGGGTTATGTTGAGGGCTAGGGTTAGAGAGACGGTTAGGGTTAGGATCGGACCTAGGGTTAGGGTTATGTTGAGGGCTAGGGTTAGACGGTTAGGGTTAGGATTGGACCTAGGGTTAGGGTTATGTTGAGGACTAGGGTTAGAGAGACGGTTAGGGTTAGGATCGGACCTAGGGTTAGGGTTATGTTGAGGGCTAGGGTTAGAGAGACGGTTAGGGTTAGGATCGGACCTAGGGTTAGGGTTATGTTGAGGGCTAAGGTTAGAGAGACAGTTAGGGTTAGGATCGGACCTAGGGTTAGGGTTATGTTGAGGGCTAGGGTTAGAGAGACGGTTAGGGTTAGGATCGGACCTAGGGTTAGGGTTATGTTGAGGGCTAGGGTTAGAGAGACGGTTAGGGTTAGGATCGGACCTAGGGATAGGGTTATGTTGAGGGCTAGGGTTAGAGAGACGGTTAGGG
Organism: Miniopterus schreibersii; assembly: GCF_964146895.1. Lineage (NCBI taxonomy): Eukaryota > Metazoa > Chordata > Mammalia > Chiroptera > Miniopteridae > Miniopterus > Miniopterus schreibersii. The sequence continues at coordinate 58,899,291 of NC_138107.1, forward strand.
TTAGGATCGGACCTAGGGTTAGGGTTATGTTGAGGGCTAAGGTTAGAGAGACGGTTAGGGTTAGGATCGGACATAGGGTTAGGGTTATGTTGAGGGCTAGGGTTAGAGAGACGGTTAGGGTTAGTTTCGGACCTAGGGTTAGGGTTATGTTGAGGGCTAGGGTTAGAGAGACGGTTAGGGTTGGGATCGGACCTAGGGTTAGGGTTATGTTGAGGGCTAGGGTTAGAGAGACAGTTAGGGTTAGGATCGGGCCTAGGGTTAGGGTTATGTTGAGGGCTAGGTTTAGAGAGACGGGTAGGGTTAGGATCAGACCTAGGGTTAGGGTTATGTTGAGGGCTAGGGTTAGAGAGACGGTTAGGGTTAGGATCGGGCCTAGGGTTAGGGTTATGTTGAGGGCTAGGGATAGAGAGACGGTTAGGGGTAGGATCGGACCTAGGGTTAGGGTTATGTGGAGCGCTAGGGTTAGAGAGACGATTAGGGTAGGATCGGACCTAGGGTTAGGGTTATGTTGAGGGCTAGGGTTAGAGAGACGGTTAGGGTTAGGATCGGACCTAGGGTTAGGGTTATCTTGAGGGCTAGGGTTAGAGAGACGGTTTGGGTTAGGATCGGACCTAGGGTTAGGGTTATCTTGAGGGCTAGGGTTAGAGAGACGGTTAGGGTAAGGATCGGACCTAGGGCTAGGGTTATGTTGAGGGCTAGGGTTAGAGAGACGGTTAGGGTTAGGATCGGACCTAGGGTTAGGGTTATGTTGAGGGCTAGGGTTAGAGAGACGGTTAGGGTTAGGATCGGACCTAGGGTTAGGGGTATGTTGAGGGCTAGGGTTAGAGAGACGGTTAGGGTTAGGATCGGGCCTAGGGTTAGGGTTATGTTGAGGGCTAGGGTTAGAGAGACGGTTAGAGTTAAGATCGACCTAGGGTTAGGGTTATGTTGAGGGTTAGGGTTAGAGACACGGTTAGGGTTAGGATCGGACCTAGGGTTAGGGTTATGTTGAGGGCTAGGGTTAGAGAGACAGTTATGGTTAGGATCGGACCTAGGGTTAGGGTTATGTTGAGGGCTAGGGTTAGAGATACGCTTACGGTAAGTTTGGGACCTAGGGTTAGGGTTATGTTGAGGGCTAGGGTTAGAGAGACGGTTAGGGTTAGGATCGGACCTAGGGTTAGGGTTATGTTGAGGGCTAGGGTTAGAGAGACGGTTAGGGTTAGGATCGGACCTAGGGTTAGGTTTATGTTGAAGGCTAGGGTTAGAGAGACGGTTAGAGTTAAGATCGACCTAGGGTTAGGGTTATGTTGAGGGCTAGGGTTAGAGACACGGTTCGGGTTAGGATCGGGCCTAGGGTTAGGGTTATGTTGAGGGCTAGGGTTAGAGAGACTGTTAGGGTTAGGATCGGACCTAGGGTTAGGGTTATGTTGAGGGTTAGGGTTAGAGAGACCGTTAGGGTTAGGATCGGACCTAGGGTTAGGGTTATGTTGAGGGCTACGGTTAGAGAGACCGTTAGGGTTAGGATCGGACCTAGGGTTAGGGTTATTTTGAGGGCTAGGGTTAGAGAGACGGTTAGTGTTAGGATCGGACCTAGGGTTAGGGTTATGTTGAGGGCTAGGGTTAGAGAGACGGTTAGGGTTAGGATCGGACCTAGGGTTAGGGTTATGTTGAGGGCTAGGGTTAGAGAGACGGTTAGGGTTAGGATCGGACCTAGGGTTAGGGTTATGTTGAGGGCTAGGGTTAGAGAGACGGTTACGGTTAGGATCGGACCTAGGGTTAGGGTTATGTTGAGGGCTAGGGTTAGAGAGACGGTTAGGGTTAGGATCGGACCTAGGGTTAGGGTTATGTTGACGGCTAGGGTTAGAGAGACGGTTAGGGTTAGGATCGGACCTAGGGTTAGGGTTATGTTGAAGGCTAGGGTTAGAGAGACGGTTAGAGTTAAGATCGACCTAGGGTTAGGGTTATGTTGAGGGCTAGGGTTAGAGACACGGTTAGGGTTAGGATCAGGCCTAGGGTTAGGGTTATGTTGAGGGTAGGGTTAGAGAGACGGTTAGGGTTAGGATCGGACCTAGGGTTAGGGTTATGTTGAGGGCTAGGGTTAGAGAGACGGTTAGGGTTAGGATCGGACCTAGGGTTAGGGTTATGTTGAGGGCTAGGGTTAGAGAGACGGTTAGAATTAAGATCGACCTAGGGTTAGGGTTATGTTGAGGGCTAGGGTTAGAGACACGGTTAGGGTTAGGATCGGGCCTAGGGTTAGGGTTATGTTGAGGGCTAGGGTTAGAGAGACGGTTAGGGTTAGGATCGGGCCTAGGGTTAGGGTTATGTTGAGGGCTAGGGTTAGAGAGACGGTTAGGGTTAGGATCGGACCTAGGGTTAGTGTTATGTTGAGGGCTAGGGTTAGAGAGACGGTTAGGGTTAGGATCGGGCCTAGGGTTAGGGTTATGTTGAGGGCTAGGGTTAGAGAGACGGTTAGGGTTGGGATCGGACCTAGGGTTAGGGTTATGTTGAGGGCTAGGGTTAGAGAGACGCTTAGGGTTGGGATCGGACCTACGGTTAGGTTTATGTTGAGGGCTAGGGTTAGAGAGACGGTTAGGGTTGGGATCGGACCTAGGGTTAGGGTTATGTTGAGGGCTATGGTTAGAGAGACGGTTAGGGTTAGTTTCGGACCTAGGGTTAGGGCTATGTTGAGGGCTAGGGTTAGAGAGACGGTTAGGGTTGGGATCGGACCTAGGGTTAGGGTTATGTTGAGGGCTAGGGTTAGAGAGACACTTAGGGTTAGGATCGGGCCTAGGGTTAGGGTTATGTTGAGGGCTAGGTTTAGAGAGACGGGTAGGGTTAGGATCAGACCTAGGGTTAGGGTTATGTTGAGGGCTAGGGTTAGAGAGACGGTTAGGGTTAGGATCGGGCCTAGGGTTAGGGTTATGTTGAGGGCTATGGATAGAGAGACGGTTAGGGGTAGGATAGGACCTAGGGTTAGGGTTATGTGGAGGGCTAGGGTTAGAGAGACGATTAGGGTAGGATCGGACCTAGGGTTAGGGTTATGTTGAGGGCTAGTGTTAGAGAGACGGTTAGGGTTAGGATCGGACCTAGGGTTAGGGTTATCTTGAGGGCTAGGGTTAGAGAGACGGTTTGGGTTAGGATCTGACCTAGGGTTATGGTTATCTTGAGGGCTAGGGTTAGAGAGACGGTTAGGGTAAGGATCGGACCTAGGGCTAGGGTTATGTTGAGGGCTAGGGTTAGAGAGACGGTTGGGGTTAGGATCGGGCCTAGGGTTAGGGTTATGTTGAGGGCTAGGGTTAGAGAGACGGTTAGGGTTAGTTTGGGACCTAGGGTTAGGGTTATGTTGAGGGCTAGCGTTAGAGAGACGGTTAGGGTTAGGATCGGGCCTAGGGTAAGGGTTAAGTTGAGGGCTAGGGTTAGAGAGACGGTTAGGGTTAGGACCGGACCTAGGGTTAGGGTTATGTTGAGGGCCAGGGTTAGAGAGATGGTTAGGGTTAGGATCGGACCTAGGGTTAGGGTTATGTTGAGGGCTAGGGTTAGAGAGACGGTTAGGGTTAGGATCGGACCTAGGGTTAGGGTTATGTTGAGGGCTAGGGTTAGAGAGACGGTTAGGGTTAGGATCGGACCTAGGGTTAGGGTTATGTTGAGGACTAAGGTTAGAGACACGGTTAGGGTTAGGATCGGACCTAGGGTTAGGGTTACGTTGAGGACTAAGGTTAGAGAAACGGTTAGGGTTAGAATCGGATCTACGGTTAGGGTTATGTTGAGGGCTAGGGTTAGAGAGACAGTTAGGGTTAGGATCGGATCTAGGGTTAGGGTTATGTTGAGGACTAAGGTTAGAGACACGGTTAGGGTTAGGATCGGACCTAGGGTTAGGGTTATGTTGAGGGCTAGGGTTAGAGAGACGGTTAGGGTTAGGATCGGACCTAGGGTTAGGGTTATGTTGAGGACTAAGGTTAGAGACACGGTTAGGGTTAGGATCGGACCTAGGGTTAGGGTTATGTTGAGGACTAAGGTTAGAGAAACGGTTAGGGTTAGAATCGGATCTAGGGTTAGGGTTATGTTGAGGGCTAGGGTTAGAGAGACGGTTAGGGTTAGTTTGGGACCTAGGGTTAGGGTTATGTTGAGGGCTAGCGTTAGAGAGACGGTTAGGGTTAGGATCGGGCCTAGGGTAAGGGTTAAGTTGAGGGCTAGGGTTAGAGAGACGGTTCGGGTTAGGACCGGACCTAGGGTTAGGGTTATGTTGAGGGCCAGGGTTAGAGAGATGGTTAGGGTTAGGATCGGACCTAGGGTTAGGGTTATGTTGAGGGCTAGGGTTAGAGAGACGGTTAGCGTTAGGATCGGACCTAGGGTTAGGGTTATGTTGAGGGCTAGGGTTAGAGAGACGGTTAGGGTTAGGATCGGACCTAGGGTTAGGGTTATGTTGAGGACTAAGGTTAGAGACACGGTTAGGGTTAGGATCGGACCTAGGGTTAGGGTTATGTTGAGGACTAAGGTTAGAGAAACGGTTAGGGTTAGAATCGGATCTAGGGTTAGGGTTATGTTGAGGGCTAGGGTTAGAGAGACAGTTAGGGTTAGGATCGGATCTAGGGTTGGGTTATGTTGAGGGCTAGGGTTAGAGAGACGGTTCGGGTTAGGATCGGACCTAGGGTTAGGGTTATGTTGAGGGCTAGGGTTAGAGAGACGGTTCGGGTTAGGATCGGACCTAGGGTTAGGGTTATGTTGAGGGCTAGGGTTAGAGTGACGGTTAGGGTTAGGATCGACCTAGGGTTAGGGTTATGTTGAGGGCTGGGTTAGAGAGACGGTTAGGGTTAGGATCGGACCTAGGGTTAGGGTTATGTTGAGGGCTAGGGTTAGAGAGACGGTTAGGGTTAGGATCGGACCTAGGGTTAGGGTTATGTTGAGGGCTAGGGTTAGAGAGACGGTTTGGGTTAGGATTGGACCTAGGGTTAGGGTTATGTTGAGGGCTAGGGTTAGAGAGACGGTTAGGGTTAGGATCGGACCTAGGGTTAGGGTTATGTTGAGGGCTAGGGTTAGAGAGACGGTTAGGGTTAGGATCGGACCTAGGGTTAGGGTTATGTTGAGGGCTAGGGTTAGAGAGACGGTTAGGGTTAGGATCGACCTAGGGTTAGGGTTATGTGGAGGGCTAAGGTTAGAGAGACCGTTAGGGTTAGGGTCGAGCCTAGGGTTAGGGTTATGTTGAGGGCTAGGGTTAGAGAGACGGTTAGGGTTAGGATCGGACCTAGAGTTAGGGTTATGTTGAGGGCTATGGTTAGAGAGACGGTTAGGGTTAGTTTCGGACCTAGGGTTAGGGTTATGTTGAGGGCTAGGGTTAGAGAGACGGTTAGGGTTAGGATCGGACCTAGGGTTCGGGTTATGTTGAGGGCTAGTGTTAGAGAGACGGTTAGGGTTAGGATCGGACCTAGGGTTAGGGTTATGTTGAGGGCTAAGGTTAGAGAGACTGTTAGGGTTAGGATCGGACCTAGGGTTAGGGTTATGTTGAGGGCTAGGGTTAGAGAGACGGTTAGGGTTAGGATCGGACCTAGGGTTAGGGTTATGTTGAGGGCTAGGGTTAGAGAGACGGTTAGGGTTAGGATCGGACCTAGGGTTAGGGTTATGTTGAGGACTAAGGTTAGAGACACGGTTAGGGTTAGGATCGGACCTAGGGTTAGGGTTATGTTGAGGGCTAGGGTTAGAGAGACAGATAGGGTTAGGATCGGATATAGGGTTGGGTTATGTTGAGGGCTAGGGTTAGAGAGACGGTTCGGGTTAGGATCGGACCTAGGGTTAGGGTTATGTTGAGGGCTAGGGTTAGAGAGACGGTTCGGGTTAGGATCGGACCTAGGGTTAGGGTTATGTTGAGGGCTAGGGTTAGAGTGACGGTTAGGGTTAGGATCGACCTAGGGTTTGGGTTATGTTGAGGGCTAGGGTTAGAGAGACGGTTAGGGTTAGGATCGGACCTAGGGTTAGGGTTATGTTGAGGGCTAGGGTTAGAGAGACGGTTACGGTTAGGATCGTACCTAGGGTTAGGGTTATGTTGAGGGCTAGGGTTAGAGAGACGGTTAGGGTTAGGATCGGACCTAGGGTCAGGGTTATGTTGAGGGCTAGGGTTAGAGAGACTGTTAGGGTTGGGATCGGACCTAGGGTTAGGGTTATGTTGAAGGCTAGGGTTAGAGAGACGGATAGGGTTAGGATCGGACCTAGGGTTAGGGGTATGTTGAGGGCTAGGGTTAGAGAGACGGTTAGGGTTAGGATCGGGCCTAGGGTTAGGGTTATGTTGAGGGCTAGGGTTAGAGAGACGGTTAGAGTTAAGATCGACCTAGGGTTAGGGTTATGTTGAGGGCTAGGGTTAGAGACACGGTTAGGGTTAGGATCGGACCTAGGGTTAGGGTTATGTTGAGGGCTAGGGTTAGAGAGACAGTTATGGTTAGGATCGGACCTAGGGTTAGGGTTATGTTGAGGGCTAGGGTTAGAGATACGCTTACGGTAAGTTTGGGACCTAGGGTTAGGGTTATGTTGAGGGCTAGGGTTAGAGAGACGGTTAGGGTTAGGATCGGACCTAGGGTTAGGGTTATGTTGAGGGCTAGGGTTAGAGAGACGGTTAGGGTTAGGATCGGACCTAGGGTTAGGTTTATGTTGAAGGCTAGGGTTAGAGAGACGGTTAGAGTTAAGATCGACCTAGGGTTAGGGTTATGTTGAGGGCTAGGGTTAGAGACACGGTTAGGGTTAGGATCGGGCCTAGGGTTAGGGTTATGTTGAGGGCTAGGGTTAGAGAGACTGTTAGGGTTAGGATCGGACCTAGGGTTAGGGTTATGTTGAGGGTTAGGGTTAGAGAGACGGTTCGGGTTAGGATCGGACCTAGGGTTAGGGTTATGTTGAGGGCTACGGTTAGAGAGACCGTTAGGGTTAGGATCGGACCTAGGGTTAGGGTTATTTTGAGGGCTAGGGTTAGAGAGACGGTTAGTGTTAGGATCGGACCTAGGGTTAGGGTTATGTTGAGGGCTAGGGTTAGAGAGACGGTTAGGGTTAGGATCGGACCTAGGGTTAGGGTTATGTTGAGGGCTAGGGTTAGAGAGACGGTTAGGGTTAGGATCGGACCTAGGGTTAGGGTTATGTTGAGGGCTAGGGTTAGAGAGACGGTTACGGTTAGGATCGGACCTAGGGTTAGGGTTATGTTGAGGGCTAGGGTTAGAGAGACGGTTAGGGTTAGGATCGGACCTAGGGTTAGGGTTATGTTGACGGCTAGGGTTAGAGAGACGGTTAGGGTTAGGATCGGACCTAGGGTTAGGGTTATGTTGAAGGCTAGGGTTAGAGAGACGGTTAGAGTTAAGATCGACCTAGGGTTAGGGTTATGTTGAGGGCTAGGGTTAGAGACACGGTTAGGGTTAGGATCAGGCCTAGGGTTAGGGTTATGTTGAGGGTAGGGTTAGAAAGACGGTTAGGGTTAGGATCGGACCTAGGGTTAGGGTTATGTTGAGGGCTAGGGTTAGAGAGACGGTTAGGGTTAGGATCGGACCTATGGTTAGGGTTATGTTGAGGGCTAGGGTTAGAGAGACGGTTAGAATTAAGATCGACCTAGGGTTAGGGTTATGTTGAGGGCTAGGGTTAGAGACACGGTTAGGGTTAGGATCGGGCCTAGGGTTAGGGTTATGTTGAGGGCTAGGGTTAGAGAGACGGTTAGGGTTAGGATCGGGCCTAGGGTTAGGGTTATGTTGAGGGCTAGGGTTAGAGAGACGGTTAGGGTTAGGATCGGACCTAGGGTTAGTGTTATGTTGAGGGCTAGGGTTAGAGAGACGGTTAGGGTTAGGATCGGGCCTAGGGTTAGGGTTATGTTGAGGGCTAGGGTTAGAGAGACGGTTAGGGTTGGGATCGGACCTAGGGTTAGGGTTATGTTGAGGGCTAGGGTTAGAGAGACGCTTAGGGTTGGGATCGGACCTACGGTTAGGTTTATGTTGAGGGCTAGGGTTAGAGAGACGGTTAGGGTTGGGATCGGACCTAGGGTTAGGGTTATGTTGAGGGCTATGGTTAGAGAGACGGTTAGGGTTAGTTTCGGACCTAGGGTTAGGGCTATGTTGAGGGCTAGGGTTAGAGAGACGGTTAGGGTTGGGATCGGACCTAGGGTTAGGGTTATGTTGAGGGCTAGGGTTAGAGAGACACTTAGGGTTAGGATCGGGCCTAGGGTTAGGGTTATGTTGAGGGCTAGGTTTAGAGAGACGGGTAGGGTTAGGATCAGACCTAGGGTTAGGGTTATGTTGAGGGCTAGGGTTAGAGAGACGGTTAGGGTTAGGATCGGGCCTAGGGTTAGGGTTATGTTGAGGGCTATGGATAGAGAGACGGTTAGGGGTAGGATAGGACCTAGGGTTAGGGTTATGTGGAGGGCTAGGGTTAGAGAGACGATTAGGGTAGGATCGGACCTAGGGTTAGGGTTATGTTGAGGGCTAGTGTTAGAGAGACGGTTAGGGTTAGGATCGGACCTAGGGTTAGGGTTATCTTGAGGGCTAGGGTTAGAGAGACGGTTTGGGTTAGGATCTGACCTAGGGTTAGGGTTATCTTGAGGGCTAGGGTTAGAGAGACGGTTAGGGTAAGGATCGGACCTAGGGCTAGGGTTATGTTGAGGGCTAGGGTTAGAGAGACGGTTGGGGTTAGGATCGGGCCTAGGGTTAGGGTTATGTTGAGGGCTAGGGTTAGAGAGACGGTTAGGGTTAGTTTGGGACCTAGGGTTAGGGTTATGTTGAGGGCTAGCGTTAGAGAGACGGTTAGGGTTAGGATCGGGCCTAGGGTAAGGGTTAAGTTGAGGGCTAGGGTTAGAGAGACGGTTCGGGTTAGGACCGGACCTAGGGTTAGGGTTATGTTGAGGGCCAGGGTTAGAGAGATGGTTAGGGTTAGGATCGGACCTAGGGTTAGGGTTATGTTGAGGGCTAGGGTTAGAGAGACGGTTAGGGTTAGGATCGGACCTAGGGTTAGGGTTATGTTGAGGGCTAGGGTTAGAGAGACGGTTAGGGTTAGGATCGGACCTAGGGTTAGGGTTATGTTGAGGACTAAGGTTAGAGACACGGTTAGGGTTAGGATCGGACCTAGGGTTAGGGTTACGTTGAGGACTAAGGTTAGAGAAACGGTTAGGGTTAGAATCGGATCTACGGTTAGGGTTATGTTGAGGGCTAGGGTTAGAGAGACAGTTAGGGTTAGGATCGGATCTAGGGTTAGGGTTATGTTGAGGACTAAGGTTAGAGACACGGTTAGGGTTAGGATCGGACCTAGGGTTAGGGTTATGTTGAGGGCTAGGGTTAGAGAGACGGTTAGGGTTAGGATCGGACCTAGGGTTAGGGTTATGTTGAGGACTAAGGTTAGAGACACGGTTAGGGTTAGTATCGGACCTAGGGTTAGGGTTATGTTGAGGACTAAGGTTAGAGAAACGGTTAGGGTTAGAATCGGATCTAGGGTTAGGGTTATGTTGAGGGCTAGGGTTAGAGAGACGGTTAGGGTTAGTTTGGGACCTAGGGTTAGGGTTATGTTGAGGGCTAGCGTTAGAGAGACGGTTAGGGTTAGGATCGGGCCTAGGGTAAGGGTTAAGTTGAGGGCTAGGGTTAGAGAGACAGTTCGGGTTAGGACCGGACCTAGGGTTAGGGTTATGTTGAGGGCCAGGGTTAGAGAGATGGTTAGGGTTAGGATCGGACCTAGGGTTAGGGTTATGTTGAGGGCTAGGGTTAGAGAGACGGTTAGGGTTAGGATCGGACCTAGGGTTAGGGTTATGTTGAGGGCTAGGGTTAGAGAGACGGTTAGGGTTAGGATCGGACCTAGGGTTAGGGTTATGTTGAGGACTAAGGTTAGAGACACGGTTAGGGTTAGGATCGGACCTAGGGTTAGGGTTATGTTGAGGACTAAGGTTAGAGAAACGGTTAGGGTTAGAATCGGATCTAGGGTTAGGGTTATGTTGAGGGCTAGGGTTAGAGAGACAGTTAGGGTTAGGATCGGATCTAGGGTTGGGTTATGTTGAGGGCTAGGGTTAGAGAGACGGTTCGGGTTAGGATCGGACCTAGGGTTAGGGTTATGTTGAGGGCTAGGGTTAGAGAGACGGTTCGGGTTAGGATCGGACCTAGGGTTAGGGTTATGTTGAGGGCTAGGGTTAGAGTGACGGTTAGGGTTAGGATCGACCTAGGGTTAGGGTTATGTTGAGGGCTGGGTTAGAGAGACGGTTAGGGTTAGGATCGGACCTAGGGTTAGGGTTATGTTGAGGGCTAGGGTTAGAGAGACGGTTAGGGTTAGGATCGGACCTAGGGTTAGGGTTATGTTGAGGGCTAGGGTTAGAGAGACGGTTAGGGTTAGGATTGGACCTAGGGTTAGGGTTATGTTGAGGGCTAGGGTTAGAGAGACGGTTAGGGTTAGGATCGGACCTAGGGTTAGGGTTATGTTGAGGGCTAGGGTTAGAGAGACGGTTAGGGTTAGGATCGGACCTAGGGTTAGGGTTATGTTGAGGGCTAGGGTTAGAGAGACGGTTAGGGTTAGGATCGACCTAGGGTTAGGGTTATGTGGAGGGCTAAGGTTAGAGAGACCGTTAGGGTTAGGGTCGAGCCTAGGGTTAGGGTTATGTTGAGGGCTAGGGTTAGAGAGACGGTTAGGGTTAGGATCGGACCTAGAGTTAGGGTTATGTTGAGGGCTATGGTTAGAGAGACGGTTAGGGTTAGTTTCGGACCTAGGGTTAGGGTTATGTTGAGGGCTAGGGTTAGAGAGACGGTTAGGGTTAGGATCGGACCTAGGGTTCGGGTTATGTTGAGGGCTAGTGTTAGAGAGACGGTTAGGGTTAGGATCGGACCTAGGGTTAGGGTTATGTTGAGGGCTAAGGTTAGAGAGACTGTTAGGGTTAGGATCGGACCTAGGGTTAGGGTTATGTTGAGGGCTAGGGTTAGAGAGACGGTTAGGGTTAGGATCGGACCTAGGGTTAGGGTTATGTTGAGGGCTAGGGTTAGAGAGACGGTTAGGGTTAGGATCGGACCTAGGGTTAGGGTTATGTTGAGGACTAAGGTTAGAGACACGGTTAGGGTTAGGATCGGACCTAGGGTTAGGGTTATGTTGAGGGCTAGGGTTAGAGAGACAGATAGGGTTAGGATCGGATATAGGGTTGGGTTATGTTGAGGGCTAGGGTTAGAGAGACGGTTCGGGTTAGGATCGGACCTAAGGTTACGGTTATGTTGAGGGCTAGGGTTAGAGAGACGGTTCGGGTTAGGATCGGACCTAGGGTTAGGGTTATGTTGAGGGCTAGGGTTAGAGTGACGGTTAGGGTTAGGATCGACCTAGGGTTAGGGTTATGTTGAGGGCTGGGTTAGAGAGACGGTTAGGGTTAGGATCGGGCCTAGGGTTAGGGTTATGTTGAGGGCTAGGGTTAGAGAGACGGTTAGGGTTAGGATCGGACCTAGAGTTAGGGTTATGTTGAGGGCTATGGTTAGAGAGACGGTTAGGGTTAGTTTCGGACCTAGGGTTAGGGTTATGTTGAGGGCTAGGGTTAGAGAGACGGTTAGGGTTGGGATCGAACCTAGGGTTAGGGTTATGTTGAGGGCTAGGTTTAGAGAGACAGTTAGGGTTAGGATCGGGCCTAGGGTTAGGGTTATGTTGAGGGCTAGGTTTAGAGAGACGGGTAGGGTTAGGATCAGACCTAGGGTTAGGGTTATGTTGAGGGCTAGGGTTAGAGAGACGGTTAGGGTTAGGATCGGGCCTAGGGTTAGGGTTATGTTGAGGGCTAGGGATAGAGAGACGGTTAGGGGTAGGATCGGACCTAGGGTTAGGGTTATGTGGAGGGCTAGGGTTAGAGAGACGATTAGGGTAGGATCGGACCTAGGGTTAGGGTTATGTTGAGGGCTAGGGTTAGAGAGACGGTTAGGGTTAGGATCGGACCTAGGGTTAGGGTTATCTTGAGGGCTAGGGTTAGAGAGACGGTTTGGGTTAGGATCGGACCTAGGGTTAGGGTTATCTTGAGGGCTAGGGTTAGAGAGACGGTTAGGGTAAGGATCGGACCTAGGGCTAGGGTTATGTTGAGGGCTAGGGTTAGAGAGACGGTTAGGGTTAGGATCGGACCTAGGGTTAGGGTTATGTTGAGGGCTAGGGTTAGAGAGACGGTTAGGGTTAGGATCGGACCTAGGGTTAGGGTTATGTTGAGGGCTAGGGTTAGAGAGACGGTTAGGGTTAGGATCGGACCTAGGGTTAGGGTTATGTGGAGGGTTAGGGTTAGAGAGACAGTTAGGGTGAGGATCGGACCTAGGGTTAGGATTATGTTGAGGGCTAGGGTTAGAGAGACGGTTAGGGTTCGGATCGGACCTAGGGTTAGGGTTATGTTGAGGGCTAGGGTTAGAGAGACGATTAGGGTTAGGATCGGACCTAGGGTTAGGGTTATGTTGAGGGCTAGTGTTAGAGAGACGGTTAGGGTTAGGATCGGACCTAGGGTTAGGGTTATGTTGAGGGCTAGGGTTAGAGAGACGGTTAGTGTTAGGATCGGACCTACGGTTAGGGTTATGTTGAGGGCTAGTGTTAGAGAGACGGTTAGGGTTAGGATCGGACCTAGGGTTAGGGTTATGTTGAGGGCTAGGGTTAGAGAGACGGTTAGGGTTAGGATCGGACCTAGGGTTAGGGTTATGTTGAAGGCTAGGGTTAGAGAGACGGTTAGGGTTAGGATCGGATCTAGGGTTAGGGTTATGTTGAGGACTAGGGTTAGAGAGACGGTTAGGGTTAGAATCGGAACTAGGGTTAGGGTTATGTTGAGGGCTAGGGTTAGAGAGACAGTTAGGGTTAGGATCGGATCTAGGGTTGGGTTATGTTGAGGGATAGGGTTAGAGAGACGGTTCGGGTTAGAATCGGACCTAGGGTTAGGGTTATGTTGAGGGCTAGGGTTAGAGAGACGGTTCGGGTTAGGATCGGACCTAGGGTTAGGGTTATGTTGAGGGCTAGGGTTAGAGTGACGGTTAGGGTTAGGATCGACCTAGGGTTAGGGTTATGTTGAGGGCTAGGGTTAGAGAGACGGTTAGGGTTAGGATCGGACCTAGGGTTAGGGTTATGTTGAGGGCTAGGGTTAGAGAGACGGTTATGGTTAGGATCGTACCTAGGGTTAGGGTTATGTTGAGGGCTAGGGTTAGAGAGACAGTTAGGGTTAGGATCGGACCTAGGGTCAGGGTTATGTTGAGGGCTAGGGTTAGAGAGACTGTTAGGGTTGGGATCGGACCTAGGGTTAGGGTTATGTTGAGGGCTAGGGTTAGAGAGACGGATAGGGTTAGGATCGGACCTAGGGTTAGGGGTATGTTGAGGGCTAGGGTTAGAGAGACGGTTAGGGTTAGGATCGGGCCTAGGGTTAGGGTTATGTTGAGGGCTAGGGTTACAGAGACGGTTAGAGTTAAGATCGACCTAGGGTTAGGGTTATGTTGAGGGCTAGGGTTAGAGACACGGTTAGGGTTAGGATCGAACCTAGGGTTAGGGTTATGTTGAGGGCTAGGGTTAGAGAGACAGTTATGGTTAGGATCGGACCTAGGGTTAGGGTTATGTTGAGGGCTAGGGTTAGAGATACGGTTACGGTAAGTTTGGGACCTAGGGTTAGGGTTATGTTGAGGGCTAGGGTTAGAGAGACGATTAGGGTTAGGATCGGACCTAGGGTTAGGGTTATGTTGAGGGCTAGGGTTAGAGAGACGGTTAGGGTTAGGATCGGACCTAGGGTTAGGTTTATGTTGAAGGCTAGGGTTAGAGAGACGGTTAGAGTTAAGATCGACCTAGGGTTAGGGTTATGTTGAGGGCTAGGGTTAGAGACACGGTTAGGGTTAGGATCGGGCCTAGGGTTAGGGTTATGTTGAGGGCTAGGGTTAGAGAGACTGTTAGGGTTAGGATCGGACCTAGGGTTAGGGTTATGTTGAGGGTTAGGGTTAGAGAGACGGTTCGGGTTAGGATCGGACCTAGGGTTAGGGTTATGTTGAGGGCTACGGTTAGAGAGACCGTTAGGGTTAGGATCGGACCTAGGGTTAGGGTTATGTTGAGGGCTAGGGTTAGAGAGACGGTTAGTGTTAGGATCGGACCTAGGGTTAGGGTTATGTTGAGGGCTAGGGTTAGAGAGACGGTTAGGGTTAGGATCGGACCTAGGGTTAGGGTTATGTTGAGGGCTAGGGTTAGAGAGACGGTTAGGGTTAGGATCGGACCTAGGGTTAGGGTTATGTTGAGGGCTAGGGTTAGAGAGACGGTTACGGTTAGGATCGGACCTAGGGTTAGGGTTATGTTGAGGGCTAGGGTTAGAGAGACGGTTAGGGTTAGGATCGGACCTAGGGTTAGGGTTATGTTGACGGCTAGGGTTAGAGAGACGGTTAGGGTTAGGATCGGACCTAGGGTTAGGGTTATGTTGAAGGCTAGGGTTAGAGAGACGGTTAGAGTTAAGATCGACCTAGGGTTAGGGTTATGTTGAGGGCTAGGGTTAGAGACACGGTTAGGGTTAGGATCAGGCCTAGGGTTAGGGTTATGTTGAGGGTAGGGTTAGAGAGACGGTTAGGGTTAGGATCGGACCTAGGGTTAGGGTTATGTTGAGGGCTAGGGTTAGAGAGACGGTTAGGGTTAGGATCGGACCTAGGGTTAGGGTTATGTTGAGGGCTAGGGTTAGAGAGACGGTTAGAATTAAGATCGACCTAGGGTTAGGGTTATGTTGAGGGCTAGGGTTAGAGACACGGTTAGGGTTAGGATCGGGCCTAGGGTTAGGGTTATGTTGAGGGCTAGGGTTAGAGAGACGGTTAGGGTTAGGATCGGGCCTAGGGTTAGGGTTATGTTGAGGGCTAGGGTTAGAGAGACGGTTAGGGTTAGGATCGGACCTAGGGTTAGTGTTATGTTGAGGGCTAGGGTTAGAGAGACGGTTAGGGTTAGGATCGGGCCTAGGGTTAGGGTTATGTTGAGGGCTAGGGTTAGAGAGACGGTTAGGGTTGGGATCGGACCTAGGGTTAGGGTTATGTTGAGGGCTAGGGTTAGAGAGACGCTTAGGGTTGGGATCGGACCTACGGTTAGGTTTATGTTGAGGGCTAGGGTTAGAGAGACGGTTAGGGTTGGGATCGGACCTAGGGTTAGGGTTATGTAGAGGGCTAGAGTTAGAGAGACGGTTAGGGTTAGTTTGGGACCTAGGGTTAGGGTTATGTTGAGGGCTAGGGTTAGAGAGACGGTTAGGGTTAGGATCGGACCTAGGGTTAGGGTTATGTTGAGGGCTAGGGTTAGAGAGACGGTTAGGGTTAGTTTGGGACCTAGGGTTAGGGTTATGTTGAGGGCTAGGGTTAGAGAGACGGTTAGAGTTAAGATCGACCTAGGGTTAGGGTTATGTTGAGGGCTAGGGTTAGAGACACGGTTAGGGTTAGGATCGGGCCTAGGGTTAGGGTTATGTTGAGGGCTAGGGTTAGAGAGACGGTTAGGGTTAGGATCGGGCCTAGGGTTAGGGTTATGTTGAGGGCTAGGGTTAGAGAGACGGTTAGGGTTGGGATCGGACCTAGGGTTAGGGTTATGTTGAGGGCTAGGGTTAGAGAGACGGTTAAGGTTAGGATCGGGCCTAGGGTTAGGGTTATGTTGAGGGCTAGGGTTAGAGAGACTGTTAGGGTTGGGATCGGACCTAGGGTTAGGGTTATGTTGAGGGCTAGGGTTAGAGAGACGGTTAGGGTTAGGATCGGACCTAGGGTTAGGGTTATGTTGAGGGCTAGGGTTAGAGAGACGGTTAGGGTTAGGATCGGACCTAGGGTTAGTGTTATGTTGGGGGCTAGGGTTAGAGAGACGGTTAGGGTTAGGATCGGGCCTAGGGTTAGGGTTATGTTGAGGGCTAGGGTTAGAGAGACGGTTAGGGTTGGGATCGGACCTAGGGTTAGGGTTATGTTGAGGGCTAGGGTTAGAGAGACGCTTAGGGTTGGGATCGGACCTACGGTTAGGTTTATGTTGAGGGCTAGGGTTAGAGAGACGGTTAGGGTTGGGATCGGACCTAGGGTTAGGGTTATGTAGAGGGCTAGGGTTAGAGAGACGGTTAGGGTTAGTTTGGGACCTAGGGTTAGGGTTATGTTGAGGGCTAGGGTTAGAGAGACGGTTAGGGTTAGGATCGGACCTAGGGTTAGGGTTATGTTGAGGGCTAGGGTTAGAGAGACGGTTAGGGTTAGTTTGGGACCTAGGGTTAGGGTTATGTTGAGGGCTAGGGTTAGAGAGACGGTTAGGGTTAGGATCGGACCTAGGGTTAGGGTTATGTTGAGGGCTAGGGTTAGAGAGACGGTTAGGGTTAGGATCGGACCTAGGGTTAGGGTTATGTTGAGAGCTTGGGTTAGAGAGACGGTTAGGGTTAGTTTCGGACCTAGGGTTAGGGTTATGTTGAGGGCTAGGGTTAGACAGACGGTTCGGGTTAGGATCGGACCTAGGGTTAGTGTTATGTTGAGGGCTACGGTTAGAGAGACCGTTAAGGTTAGGATCGGACCTAGGGTTAGGGTTATGTTGAGGGCTAGGGTTAGAGAGACGGTTAGTGTTAGGATCGGACCTAGGGTTAGGGTTATGTTGAGGGCTAGGGTTAGAGAGACGGTTAGGGTTAGGATCGGACCTAGGGTTAGGGTTATGTGGAGGGTTAGGGTTAGAGAGACGGTTAGGGTGAGGATCGGACCTAGGGTTAGGATTATGTTGAGGGCTAGGGTTAGAGAGACGGTTAGGGTTAGGATCGGACCTAGGGTTAGGGTTATGTTGAGGGCTAGTGTTAGAGAGACGGTTAGGGTTAGGATCGGACCTAGGGTTAGGGTTATGTTGAGGGCTAGGGTTAGAGAGACGGTTAGGGTTAGGATCGGACCTACGGTTAGGGTTATGTTGAGGGCTAGGGTTAGAGAGACGGTTAGGGTTAGGATCGGACCTACGGTTAGGGTTATGTTGAGGGCTAGTGTTAGAGAGACGGTTAGGGTTAGGATCGGACCTAGGGTTAGGGTTATGTTGAGGGCTAGGGTTAGAGAGACGGTTAGGGTTAGGATCGGACCTAGGGTTAGGGTTATGTTGAAGGCTAGGGTTAGAGAGACGGTTAGGGTTAGGATCGGATCTAGGGTTAGGGTTATGTTGAGGACTAGGGTTAGAGAGACGGTTAGGGTTAGAATCGGAACTAGGGTTAGGGTTATGTTGAGGGCTAGGGTTAGAGAGACAGTTAGGGTTAGGATCGGATCTAGGGTTGGGTTATGTTGAGGGATAGGGTTAGAGAGACGGTTCGGGTTAGAATCGGACCTAGGGTTAGGGTTATGTTGAGGGCTAGGGTTAGAGAGACGGTTCGGGTTAGGATCGGACCTAGGGTTAGGGTTCTGTTGAGGGCTAGGGTTAGAGTGACGGTTAGGGTTAGGATCGACCTAGGGTTAGGGTTATGTTGAGGGCTAGGGTTAGAGAGACGGTTAGGGTTAGGATCGGACCTAGGGTTAGGGTTATGTTGAGGGCTAGGGTTAGAGAGACGGTTACGGTTAGGATCGTACCTAGGGTTAGGGTTATGTTGAGGGCTAGGGTTAGAGAGACAGTTAGGGTTAGGATCGGACCTAGGGTCAAGGTTATGTTGAGGGCTAGGGTTAGAGAGACTGTTAGGGTTGGGATCGGACCTAGGGTTAGGGTTATGTTGAGGGCTAGGGTTAGAGAGACGGATAGGGTTAGGATCGGACCTAGGGTTAGGGGTATGTTGAGGGCTAGGGTTAGAGAGACGGTTAGGGTTAGGATCGGGCCTAGGGTTAGGGTTATGTTGAGGGCTAGGGTTAGAGAGACGGTTAGAGTTAAGATCGACCTAGGGTTAGGGTTATGTTGAGGGCTAGGGTTAGAGACACGGTTAGGGTTAGGATCGGACCTAGGGTTAGGGTTATGTTGAGGGCTAGGGTTAGAGAGACAGTTATGGTTAGGATCGGACCTAGGGTTAGGGTTATGTTGAGGGCTAGGGTTAGAGATACGGTTACGGTAAGTTTGGGACCTAGGGTTAGGGTTATGTTGAGGGCTAGGGTTAGAGAGACGGTTAGGGTTAGGATCGGACCTAGGGTTAGGGTTATGTTGAGGGCTAGGGTTAGAGAGACGGTTAGGGTTAGGATCGGACCTAGGGTTAGGTTTATGTTGAAGGCTAGGGTTAGAGAGACGGTTAGAGTTAAGATCGACCTAGGGTTAGGGTTATGTTGAGGGCTAGGGTTAGAGACACGGTTAGGGTTAGGATCGGGCCTAGGGTTAGGGTTATGTTGAGGGCTAGGGTTAGAGAGACTGTTAGGGTTAGGATCGGACCTAGGGTTAGGGTTATGTTGAGGGTTAGGGTTAGAGAGACGGTTCGGGTTAGGATCGGACCTAGGGTTAGGGTTATGTTGAGGGCTAGGGTTAGAGAGACGGTTAGTGTTAGGATCGGACCTAGGGTTAGGGTTATGTTGAGGGCTAGGGTTAGAGAGACGGTTAGGGTTAGGATCGGACCTAGGGTTAGGGTTATGTTGAGGGCTAGGGTTAGAGAGACGGTTAGGGTTAGGATCGGACCTAGGGTAGGGTTATGTTGAGGGCTAGGGTTAGAGAGACGGTTACGGTTAGGATCGGACCTAGGGTTAGGGTTATGTTGAGGGCTAGGGTTAGAGAGACGGTTAGGGTTAGGATCGGACCTAGGGTTAGGGTTATGTTGACGGCTAGGGTTAGAGAGACGGTTAGGGTTAGGATCGGACCTAGGGTTACGGTTATGTTGAAGGCTAGGGTTAGAGAGACGGTTAGAGTTAAGATCGACCTAGGGTTAGGGTTATGTTGAGGGCTAGGGTTAGAGACACGGTTAGGGTTAGGATCAGGCCTAGGGTTAGGGTTATGTTGAGGGTAGGGTTAGAGAGACGGTTAGGGTTAGGATCGGACCTAGGGTTAGGGTTATGTTGAGGGCTAGGGTTAGAGAGACGGTTAGGGTTAGGATCGGACCTAGGGTTAGGGTTATGTTGAGGGCTAGGGTTAGAGAGACGGTTAGAATTAAGATCGACCTAGGGTTAGGGTTATGTTGAGGGCTAGGGTTAGAGACACGGTTAGGGTTAGGATCGGGCCTAGGGTTACGGTTATGTTGAGGGCTAGGGTTAGAGAGACGGTTAGGGTTAGGATCGGGCCTAGGGTTAGGGTTATGTTGAGGGCTAGGGTTAGAGAGACGGTTAGGGTTAGGATCGGACCTAGGGTTAGTGTTATGTTGAGGGCTAGGGTTAGAGAGACGGTTAGGGTTAGGATCGGGCCTAGGGTTAGGGTTATGTTGAGGGCTAGGGTTAGAGAGACGGTTAGGGTTGGGATCGGACCTAGGGTTAGGGTTATGTTGAGGGCTAGGGTTAGAGAGACGCTTAGGGTTGGGATCGGACCTACGGTTAGGTTTATGTTGAGGGCTAGGGTTAGAGAGACGGTTAGGGTTGGGATCGGACCTAGGGTTAGGGTTATGTAGAGGGCTAGGGTTAGAGAGACGGTTAGGGTTAGTTTGGGACCTAGGGTTAGGGTTATGTTGAGGGCTAGGGTTGGAGAGACGGTTAGGGTTAGGATCGGACCTAGGGTTAGGGTTATGTTGAGGGCTAGGGTTAGAGAGACGGTTAGGGTTAGTTTGGGACCTAGGGTTAGGGTTATGTTGAGGGCTAGGTTTAGAGAGACGGTTAGAGTTAAGATCGACCTAGGGTTAGGGTTATGTTGAGGGCTAGGGTTAGAGACACGGTTAGGGTTAGGATCGGGCCTAGGGTTAGGGTTATGTTGAGGGCTAGGGTTAGAGAGACGGTTAGGGTTAGGATCGGGCCTAGGGTTAGGGTTATGTTGAGGGCTAGGGTTAGAGAGACGGTTAGGGTTGGGATCGGACCTAGGGTTAGGGTTATGTTGAGGGCTAGGGTTAGAGAGACGGTTAAGGTTAGGATCGGAACTAGGGTTAGGGTTATGTTGAGGGCTAGGGTTAGAGAGACAGTTAGGGTTAGGATCGGATCTAGGGTTGGGTTATGTTGAGGGATAGGGTTAGAGAGACGGTTCGGGTTAGAATCGGACCTAGGGTTAGGGTTATGTTGAGGGCTAGGGTTAGAGAGACGGTTCGGGTTAGGATCGGACCTAGGGTTAGGGTTATGTTGAGGGCTAGGGTTAGAGTGACGGTTAGGGTTAGGATCGACCTAGGGTTAGGGTTATGTTGAGGGCTAGGGTTAGAGAGACGGTTAGGGTTAGGATCGGACCTAGGGTTAGGGTTATGTTGAGGGCTAGGGTTAGAGAGACGGTTACGGTTAGGGTCGTACCTAGGGTTAGGGTTATGTTGAGGGCTAGGGTTAGAGAGACAGTTAGGGTTAGGATCGGACCTAGGGTCAGGGTTATGTTGAGGGCTAGGGTTAGAGAGACTGTTAGGGTTGGGATCGGACCTAGGGTTAGGGTTATGTTGAGGGCTAGGGTTAGAGAGACGGATAGGGTTAGGATCGGACCTAGGGTTAGGGGTATGTTGAGGGCTAGGGTTAGAGAGACGGTTAGGGTTAGGATCGGGCCTAGGGTTAGGGTTATGTTGCGGGCTAGGGTTAGAGAGACGGTTAGAGTTAAGATCGACCTAGGGTTAGGGTTATGTTGAGGGCTAGGGTTAGAGACACGGTTAGGGTTAGGATCGGACCTAGGGTTAGGGTTATGTTGAGGGCTAGGGTTAGAGAGACAGTTACGGTAAGTTTGGGACCTAGGGTTAGGGTTATGTTGAGGGCTAGGGTTAGAGAGACGGTTAGGGTTAGGATCGGACCTAGGGTTAGGGTTATGTTGAGGGCTAGGGTTAGAGAGACGGTTAGGGTTAGGATCGGACCTAGGGTTAGGTTTATGTTGAAGGCTAGGGTTAGAGAGATGGTTAGAGTTAAGATCGACCTAGGGTTAGGGTTATGTTGAGGGCTAGGGTTAGAGACACGGTTAGGGTTAGGATCGGGCCTAGGGTTAGGGTTATGTTGAGGGCTAGGGTTAGAGAGACTGTTAGGGTTAGGATCGGACCTAGGGTTAGGGTTATGTTGAGGGTTAGGGTTAGAGAGACGGTTCGGGTTAGGATCGGACCTAGGGTTAGGGTTATGTTGAGGGCTACGGTTAGAGAGACCGTTAGGGTTAGGATCGGACCTAGGGTTAGGGTTATGTTGAGGGCTAGGGTTAGAGAGACGGTTAGTGTTAGGATCGGACCTAGGGTTAGGGTTATGTTGAGGGCTAGGGTTAGAGAGACGGTTAGGGTTAGGATCGGACCTAGGGTTAGGGTTATGTTGAGGGCTAGGGTTAGAGAGACGGTTAGGGTTAGGATCGGACCTAGGGTTAGGGTTATGTTGAGGGCTAGGGTTAGAGAGACGGTTACGGTTAGGATCGGACCTAGGGTTAGGGTTATGTTGAGGGCTAGGGTTAGAGAGACGGTTAGGGTTAGGATCGGACCTAGGGTTAGGGTTATGTTGACGGCTAGGGTTAGAGAGACGGTTAGGGTTAGGATCGGACCTAGGGTTACGGTTATGTTGAAGGCTAGGGTTAGAGAGACGGTTAGAGTTAAGATCGACCTAGGGTTAGGGTTATGTTGAGGGCTAGGGTTAGAGACACGGTTAGGGTTAGGATCAGGCCTAGGGTTAGGGTTATGTTGAGGGTAGGGTTAGAGAGACGGTTAGGGTTAGGATCGGACCTAGGGTTAGGGTTATGTTGAGGGCTAGGGTTAGAGAGACGGTTAGGGTTAGGATCGGACCTAGGGTTAGGGTTATGTTGAGGGCTAGGGTTAGAGAGACGGTTAGAATTAAGATCGACCTAGGGTTAGGGTTATGTTGAGGGCTAGGGTTAGAGACACGGTTAGGGTTAGGATCGGGCCTAGGGTTAGGGTTATGTTGAGGGCTAGGGTTAGAGAGACGGTTAGGGTTAGGATCGGGCCTAGGGTTAGGGTTATGTTGAGGGCTAGGGTTAGAGAGACGGTTAGGGTTAGGATCGGACCTAGGGTTAGTGTTATGTTGAGGGCTAGGGTTAGAGAGACGGTTAGGGTTAGGATCGGGCCTAGGGTTAGGGTTATGTTGAGGGCTAGGGTTAGAGAGACGGTTAGGGTTGGGATCGGACCTAGGTTAGGGTTATGTTGAGGGCTAGGGTTAGAGAGACGCTTAGGGTTGGGATCGGACCTACGGTTAGGTTTATGTTGAGGGCTAGGGTTAGAGAGACGGTTAGGGTTGGGATCGGACCTAGGGTTAGGGTTATGTAGAGGGCTAGGGTTAGAGAGACGGTTAGGGTTAGTTTGGGACCTAGGGTTAGGGTTATGTTGAGGGCTAGGGTTAGAGAGACGGTTAGGGTTAGGATCGGACCTAGGGTTAGGGTTATGTTGAGGGCTAGGGTTAGAGAGACGGTTAGGGTTAGTTTGGGACCTAGGGTTAGGGTTATGTTGAGGGCTAGGTTTAGAGAGACGGTTAGAGTTAAGATCGACCTAGGGTTAGGGTTATGTTGAGGGCTAGGGTTAGAGACACGGTTAGGGTTAGGATCGGGCCTAGGGTTAGGGTTATGTTGAGGGCTAGGGTTAGAGAGACGGTTAGGGTTAGGATCGGGCCTAGGGTTAGGGTTATGTTGAGGGCTAGGGTTAGAGAGACGTTTAGGGTTGGGATCGGACCTAGGGTTAGGGTTATGTTGAGGGCTAGGGTTAGAGAGACGGTTAAGGTTAGGATCGGGCCTAGGGTTAGGGTTATGTTGAGGGCTAGGGTTAGAGAGACTGTTAGGGTTGGGATCGGACCTAGGGTTAGGGTTATGTTGAGGGCTAGGGTTAGAGAGACGGTTAGGGTTAGGATCGGACCTAGGGTTAGGGTTATGTTGAGGGCTAGGGTTAGAGAGACGGTTAGGGTTAGGATCGGACCTAGGGTTAGTGTTATGTTGGGGGCTAGGGTTAGAGAGACGGTTAGGGTTAGGATCGGGCCTAGGGTTAGGGTTATGTTGAGGGCTAGGGTTAGAGAGACGGTTAGGGTTGGGATCGGACCTAGGGTTAGGGTTATGTTGAGGGCTAGGGTTAGAGAGACGCTTAGGGTTGGGATCGGACCTACGGTTAGGTTTATGTTGAGGGCTAGGGTTAGAGAGACGGTTAGGGTTGGGATCGGACCTAGGGTTAGGGTTATGTAGAGGGCTAGGGTTAGAGAGACGGTTAGGGTTAGTTTGGGACCTAGGGTTAGGGTTATGTTGAGGGCTAGGGTTAGAGAGACGGTTAGGGTTAGGATCGGACCTAGGGTTAGGGTTATGTTGAGGGCTAGGGTTAGAGAGACGGTTAGGGTTAGGATCGGACCTAGGGTTAGGGTTATGTTGAGAGCTTGGGTTAGAGAGACGGTTAGGGTTAGTTTCGGACCTAGGGTTAGGGTTATGTTGAGGGCTAGGGTTAGAGAGACGGTTCGGGTTAGGATCGGACCTAGGGTTAGTGTTATGTTGAGGGCTACGGTTAGAGAGACCGTTAGGGTTAGGATCGGACCTAGGGTTAGGGTTATGTTGAGGGCTACGGTTAGAGAGACGGTTAGTGTTAGGATCGGACCTAGGGTTAGGGTTATGTTGAGGGCTAGGGTTAGAGAGACGGTTAGGGTTAGATTCGGACCTAGGGTTAGGGTTATGTTGAGGGCTAGGGTTAGAGAGACGGTTAGGGTTAGGATCGGACCTAGGGTTAGGGTTATGTTGAGGGCTAGGGTTAGAGAGACGGTTACAGTTAGGATCGGACCTAGGGTTAGGGTTATGTTGAGGGCTAGCGTTAGAGAGACTGTTAGGGTTAGGTTCGGACCTAGGGTTAGGGTTATGTTGAGGGCTAGGGTTAGAGAGACGGTTAGGGTTAGGATCGGACCTGGGGTTAGGGTTATGTTGAAGGCTAGGGTTAGAGAGACGGTTAGAGTTAAGAGCGACCTAGGGTTAGGGTTATGTTGAGGGCTAGGGTTAGAGACACGGTTAGGGTTAGGATCGGGCCTAGGGTTAGGGTTATGTTGAGGGTAGGGTTAGAGAGACGGTTAGGGTTAGGATCGGACCTAGGGTTAGGGTTATGTTGAGGGCTAGGGTTAGAGAGACGGTTAGGGTTAGGATCGGACCTAGGGTTAGGGTTATGTTGAGGGCTAGGGTTAGAGAGACGGTTAGGTTTAGGATCGGACCTAGGGTTAGGGTTATGTTGAGGGCTAGGGTTAGAGAGACGGTTAGGGTTAAGATCGACCTAGGGTTAGGGGTATGTTGAGGGCTAGGGTTAGAGAGACGGTTAGGGTTAGGATCGGACCTAGGGTTAGGGGTATGTTGAGGGCTAGGGTTAGAGAGACGGTTAGGGTTAGGATCGGGCCTAGGGTTAGGGTTATGTTGAGGGCTAGGGTTAGAGAGACGGTTAGAGTTAAGATCGACCTAGGGTTAGGGTTATGTTGAGGGCTAGGGTTAGAGACACGGTTAGGGTTAGGATCGGACCTAGGGTTAGGGTTATGTTGAAGGCTAGGGTTAGAGAGACAGTTATGGTTAGGATCGGACCTAGGGTTAGGGTTATGTTGAGGGCTAGGGTTAGAGATACGGTTACGGTAAGTTTGGGACCTAGGGTTAGGGTTATGTTGAGGGCTAGGATTAGAGAGACGGTTAGGGTTAGGATCGGACCTAGGGTTAGGGTTATGTTGAGGGCTAGGGTTAGAGAGACGGTTAGGGTTAGGATCGGACCTAGGGTTAGGTTTATGTTGAAGGCTAGGGTTAGAGAGACGGTTAGAGTTAAGATCGACCTAGGGTTAGGTTATGTTGAGGGCTAGGGTTAGAGACACGGTTAGGGTTAGGATCGGGCCTAGGGTTAGGGTTATGTTGAGGGCTAGGGTTAGAGAGACTGTTAGGGTTAGGATCGGACCTAGGGTTAGGGTTATGTTGAGGGTTAGGGTTAGAGAGACGGTTCGGGTTAGGATCGGACCTAGGGTTAGGGCTATGTTGAGGGCTACGGTTAGAGAGACCGTTAGGGTTAGGATCGGACCTAGGGTTAGGGTTATGTTGAGGGCTAGGGTTAGAGAGACGGTTAGTGTTAGGATCGGACCTAGGGTTAGGGTTATGTTGAGGGCTAGGGTTAGAGAGACGGTTAGGGTTAGGATCGGACCTAGGGTTAGGGTTATGTTGAGGGCTAGGGTTAGAGAGACGGTTAGGGTTAGGATCGGACCTAGGGTTAGGGTTATGTTGAAGGCTAGGGTTAGAGAGACGGTTAGAGTTAAGATCGACCTAGGGTTAGGGTTATGTTGAGGGCTAGGGTTAGAGACACGGTTAGGGTTAGGATCAGGCCTAGGGTTAGGGTTATGTTGAGGGTAGGGTTAGAGAGACGGTTAGGGTTAGGATCGGACCTAGGGTTAGGGTTATGTTGAGGGCTAGGGTTAGAGAGACGGTTAGGGTTAGGATCGGACCTAGGGTTAGGCTTATGTTGAGGGCTAGGGTTAGAGAGACGGTTAGAATTAAGATCGACCTAGGGTTAGGGTTATGTTGAGGGCTAGGGTTAGAGACACGGTTAGGGTTAGGATCGGGCCTAGGGTTAGGGTTATGTTGAGGGCTAGGGTTAGAGAGACGGTTAGGGTTAGGATCGGGCCTAGGGTTAGGGTTATGTTGAGGGCTAGGGTTAGAGAGACGGTTAGGGTTAGGATCGGACCTAGGGTTAGTGTTATGTTGAGGGCTAGGGTTAGAGAGACGGTTAGGGTTAGGATCGGGCCTAGGGTTAGGGTTATGTTGAGGGCTAGGGTTAGAGAGACGGTTAGGGTTGGGATCGGACCTAGGGTTAGGGTTATGTTGAGGGCTAGGGTTAGAGAGACGCTTAGGGTTGGGATCGGACCTACGGTTAGGTTTATGTTGAGGGCTAGGGTTAGAGAGACGGTTAGGGTTGGGATCGGACCTAGGGTTAGGGTTATGTAGAGGGCTAGGGTTAGAGAGACGGTTAGGGTTAGTTTGGGACCTAGGGTTAGGGTTATGTTGAGGGCTAGGGTTAGAGAGACGGTTAGGGTTAGGATCGGACCTAGGGTTAGGGTTATGTTGAGGGCTAGGGTTAGAGAGACGGTTAGGGTTAGTTTGGGACCTAGGGTTAGGGTTATGTTGAGGGCTAGGGTTAGAGAGACGGTTAGAGTTAAGATCGACCTAGGGTTAGGGTTATGTTGAGGGCTAGGGTTAGAGACACGGTTAGGGTTAGGATCGGGCCTAGGGTTAGGGTTATGTTGAGGGCTAGGGTTAGAGAGACGGTTAGGGTTAGGATCGGGCCTAGGGTTAGGGTTATGTTGAGGGCTAGGGTTAGAGAGACGGTTAGGGTTGGGATCGGACCTAGGGTTAGGGTTATGTTGAGGGCTAGGGTTAGAGAGACGGTTAAGGTTAGGATCGGGCCTAGGGTTAGGGTTATGTTGAGGGCTAGGGTTAGAGAGACTGTTAGGGTTGGGATCGGACCTAGGGTTAGGGTTATGTTGAGGGCTAGGGTTAGAGAGACGGTTAGGGTTAGGATCGGACCTAGGGTTAGGGTTATGTTGAGGGCTAGGGTTAGAGAGACGGTTAGGGTTAGGATCGGACCTAGGGTTAGTGTTATGTTGGGGGCTAGGGTTAGAGAGACGGTTAGGGTTAGGATCGGGCCTAGGGTTAGGGTTATGTTGAGGGCTAGGGTTAGAGAGACGGTTAGGGTTGGGATCGGACCTAGGGTTAGGGTTATGTTGAGGGCTAGGGTTAGAGAGACGCTTAGGGTTGGGATCGGACCTACGGTTAGGTTTATGTTGAGGGCTAGGGTTAGAGAGACGGTTAGGGTTGGGATCGGACCTAGGGTTAGGGTTATGTAGAGGGCTAGGGTTAGAGAGACGGTTAGGGTTAGTTTGGGACCTAGGGTTAGGGTTATGTTGAGGGCTAGGGTTAGAGAGACGGTTAGGGTTAGGATCGGACCTAGGGTTAGGGTTATGTTGAGGGCTAGGGTTAGAGAGACGGTTAGGGTTAGTTTGGGACCTAGGGTTAGGGTTATGTTGAGGGCTAGTGTTAGAGAGACGGTTAGGGTTAGGATCGGACCTAGGGTTAGGGTTATGTTGAGGGCTAGGGTTAGAGAGACGGTTAGGGTTAGGATCGGACCTACGGTTAGGGTTATGTTGAGGGCTAGTGTTAGAGAGACGGTTAGGGTTAGGATCGGACCTAGGGTTAGGGTTATGTTGAGGGCTAGGGTTAGAGAGACGGTTAGGGTTAGGATCGGACCTAGGGTTAGGGTTATGTTGAAGGCTAGGGTTAGAGAGACGGTTAGGGTTAGGATCGGATCTAGGGTTAGGGTTATGTTGAGGACTAGGGTTAGAGAGACGGTTAGGGTTAGAATCGGAACTAGGGTTAGGGTTATGTTGAGGGCTAGGGTTAGAGAGACAGTTAGGGTTAGGATCGGATCTAGGGTTGGGTTATGTTGAGGGATAGGGTTAGAGAGACGGTTCGGGTTAGAATCGGACCTAGGGTTAGGGTTATGTTGAGGGCTAGGGTTAGAGAGACGGTTCGGGTTAGGATCGGACCTAGGGTTAGGGTTATGTTGAGGGCTAGGGTTAGAGTGACGGTTAGGGTTAGGATCGACCTAGGGTTAGGGTTATGTTGAGGGCTAGGGTTAGAGAGACGGTTAGGGTTAGGATCGGACCTAGGGTTAGGGTTATGTTGAGGGCTAGGGTTAGAGAGACGGTTACGGTTAGGATCGTACCTAGGGTTAGGGTTATGTTGAGGGCTAGGGTTAGAGAGACAGTTAGGGTTAGGATCGGACCTAGGGTCAGGGTTATGTTGAGGGCTAGGGTTAGAGAGACTGTTAGGGTTGGGATCGGACCTAGGGTTAGGGTTATGTTGAGGGCTAGGGTTAGAGAGACGGATAGGGTTAGGATCGGACCTAGGGTTAGGGGTATGTTGAGGGCTAGGGTTAGAGAGACGGTTAGGGTTAGGATCGGGCCTAGGGTTAGGGTTATGTTGAGGGCTAGGGTTAGAGAGACGGTTAGAGTTAAGATCGACCTAGGGTTAGGGTTATGTTGAGGGCTAGGGTTAGAGACACGGTTAGGGTTAGGATCGGACCTAGGGTTAGGGTTATGTTGAGGGCTAGGGTTAGAGAGACAGTTATGGTTAGGATCGGACCTAGGGGTAGGGTTATGTTGAGGACTAGGGTTAGAGATACGGTTACGGTAAGTTTGGGACCTAGGGTTAGGGTTATGTTGAGGGCTAGGGTTAGAGAGACGGTTAGGGTTAGGATCGGACCTAGGGTTAGGGTTATGTTGAGGGCTAGGGTTAGAGAGACGGTTAGGGTTAGGATCGGACCTAGGGTTAGGTTTATGTTGAAGGCTAGGGTTAGAGAGACGGTTAGAGTTAAGATCGACCTAGGGTTAGGGTTATGTTGAGGGCTAGGGTTAGAGACACGGTTAGGGTTAGGATCGGGCCTAGGGTTAGGGTTATGTTGAGGGCTAGGGTTAGAGAGACTGTTAGGGTTAGGATCGGACCTAGGGTTAGGGTTATGTTGAGGGTTAGGGTTAGAGAGACGGTTCGGGTTAGGATCGGACCTAGGGTTAGGGTTATGTTGAGGGCTACGGTTAGAGACACCGTTAGGGTTAGGATCGGACCTATGGTTAGGGTTATGTTGAGGGCTAGGGTTAGAGAGACGGTTAGTGTTAGGATCGGACCTAGGGTTAGGGTTATGTTGAGGGCTAGGGTTAAAGAGACGGTTAGGGTTAGGATCGGACCTAGGGTTAGGGTTATGTTGAGGGCTAGGGTTAGAGAGACGGTTAGGGTTAGGATCGGACCTAGGGTTAGGGTTATGTTGAGGGCTAGGGTTAGAGAGACGGTTACGGTTAGGATCGGACCTAGGGTTAGGGTTATGTTGAGGGCTAGGGTTAGAGAGACGGTTAGGGTTAGGATCGGACCTAGGGTTAGGGTTATGTTGACGGCTAGGGTTAGAGAGACGGTTAGGGTTAGGATCGGACCTAGGGTTAGGGTTATGTTGAAGGCTAGGGTTAGAGAGACGGTTAGAGTTAAGATCGACCTAGGGTTAGGGTTATGTTGAGGGCTAGGGTTAGAGACACGGTTAGGGTTAGGATCAGGCCTAGGGTTAGGGTTATGTTGAGGGTAGGGTTAGAGAGACGGTTAGGGTTAGGATCGGACCTAGGGTTAGGGTTATGTTGAGGGCTAGGGTTAGAGAGACGGTTAGGGTTAGGATCGGACCTAGGGTTAGGGTTATGTTGAGGGCTAGGGTTAGAGAGACGGTTAGAATTAAGATCGACCTAGGGTTAGGGTTATGTTGAGGGCTAGGGTTAGAGACACGGTTAGGGTTAGGATCGGGCCTAGGGTTAGGGTTATGTTGAGGGCTAGGGTTAGAGAGACGGTTAGGGTTAGGATCGGGCCTAGGGTTAGGGTTATGTTGAGGGCTAGGGTTAGAGAGACGGTTAGGGTTAGGATCGGACCTAGGGTTAGTGTTATGTTGAGGGCTAGGGTTAGAGAGACGGTTAGGGTTAGGATCGGGCCTAGGGTTAGGGTTATGTTGAGGGCTAGGGTTAGAGAGACGGTTAGGGTTGGGATCGGACCTAGGGTTAGGGTTATGTTGAGGGCTAGGGTTAGAGAGACGCTTAGGGTTGGGATCGGACCTACGGTTAGGTTTATGTTGAGGGCTAGGGTTAGAGAGACGGTTAGGGTTGGGATCGGACCTAGGGTTAGGGTTATGTAGAGGGCTAGGGTTAGAGAGACGGTTAGGGTTAGTTTGGGACCTAGGGTTAGGGTTATGTTGAGGGCTAGGGTTAGAGAGACGGTTAGGGTTAGGATCGGACCTAGGGTTAGGGTTATGTTGAGGGCTAGGGTTAGAGAGACGGTTAGGGTTAGTTTGGGACCTAGGGTTAGGGTTATGTTGAGGGCTAGGGTTAGAGAGACGGTTAGAGTTAAGATCGACCTAGGGTTAGGGTTATGTTGAGGGCTAGGGTTAGAGACACGGTTAGGGTTAGGATCGGGCCTAGGGTTAGGGTTATGTTGAGGGCTAGGGTTAGAGAGACGGTTAGGGTTGGGATCGGACCTAGGGTTAGGGTTATGTTGAGGGCTAGGGTTAGAGAGACGGTTAAGGTTAGGATCGGGCCTAGGGTTAGGGTTATGTTGAGGGCTAGGGTTAGAGAGACTGTTAGGGTTGGGATCGGACCTAGGGTTAGGGTTATGTTGAGGGCTAGGGTTAGAGAGACGGTTAGGGTTAGGATCGGACCAAGGGTTAGGGTTATGTTGAGGGCTAGGGTTAGAGAGACGGTTAGGGTTAGGATCGGACCTAGGGTTAGTGTTATGTTGGGGGCTAGGGTTAGAGAGACGGTTAGGGTTAGGATCGGGCCTAGGGTTAGGGTTATGTTGAGGGCTAGGGTTAGAGAGACGGTTAGGGTTGGGATCGGACCTAGGGTTAGGGTTATGTTGAGGGCTAGGGTTAGAGAGACGCTTAGGGTTGGGATCGGACCTACGGTTAGGTTTATGTTGAGGGCTAGGGTTAGAGAGACGGTTAGGGTTGGGATCGGACCTAGGGTTAGGGTTATGTAGAGGGCTAGGGTTAGAGAGACGGTTAGGGTTAGTTTGGGACCTAGGGTTAGGGTTATGTTGAGGGCTAGGGTTAGAGAGACGGTTAGGGTTAGGATCGGACCTAGGGTTAGGGTTATGTTGAGGGCTAGGGTTAGAGAGACGGTTAGGGTTAGTTTGGGACCTAGGGTTAGGGTTATGTTGAGGGCTAGGGTTAGAGAGACGGTTAGGGTTAGGATCGGACCTAGGGTTAGGGTTATGTTGAGGGCTAGGGTTAGAGAGACGGTTAGGGTTAGGATCGGACCTAGGGTTAGGGTTATGTTGAGAGCTTGGGTTAGAGAGACGGTTAGGGTTAGTTTCGGACCTAGGGTTAGGGTTATGTTGAGGGCTAGGGTTAGAGAGACGGTTCGGGTTAGGATCGGACCTAGGGTTAGTGTTATGTTGAGGGCTACGGTTAGAGAGACCGTTAGGGTTAGGATCGGACCTAGGGTTAGGGTTATGTTGAGGGCTAGGGTTAGAGAGACGGTTAGGGTTAGGATCGGACCTAGGGTTAGGGTTATGTTGAGGGCTAGGGTTAGAGAGACGGTTAGAATTAAGATCGACCTAGGGTTAGGGTTATGTTGAGGGCTAGGGTTAGAGACACGGTTAGGGTTAGGATCGGGCCTAGGGTTAGGGTTATGTTGAGGGCTAGGGTTAGAGAGACGGTTAGGGTTAGGATCGGGCCTAGGGTTAGGGTTATGTTGAGGGCTAGGGTTAGAGAGACGGTTAGGGTTAGGATCGGACCTAGGGTTAGTGTTATGTTGAGGGCTAGGGTTAGAGAGACGGTTAGGGTTAGGATCGGGCCTAGGGTTAGGGTTATGTTGAGGGCTAGGGTTAGAGAGACGGTTAGGGTTGGGATCGGACCTAGGGTTAGGGTTATGTTGAGGGCTAGGGTTAGAGAGACGCTTAGGGTTGGGATCGGACCTACGGTTAGGTTTATGTTGAGGGCTAGGGTTAGAGAGACGGTTAGGGTTGGGATCGGACCTAGGGTTAGGGTTATGTAGAGGGCTAGGGTTAGAGAGACGGTTAGGGTTAGTTTGGGACCTAGGGTTAGGGTTATGTTGAGGGCTAGGGTTAGAGAGACGGTTAGGGTTAGGATCGGACCTAGGGTTAGGGTTATGTTGAGGGCTAGGGTTAGAGAGACGGTTAGGGTTAGTTTGGGACCTAGGGTTAGGGTTATGTTGAGGGCTAGGGTTAGAGAGACGGTTAGAGTTAAGATCGACCTAGGGTTAGGGTTATGTTGAGGGCTAGGGTTAGAGACACGGTTAGGGTTAGGATCGGGCCTAGGGTTAGGGTTATGTTGAGGGCTAGGGTTAGAGAGACGGTTAGGGTTAGGATCGGGCCTAGGGTTAGGGTTATGTTGAGGGCTAGGGTTAGAGAGACGGTTAGGGTTGGGATCGGACCTAGGGTTAGGGTTATGTTGAGGGCTAGGGTTAGAGAGACGGTTAAGGTTAGGATCGGGCCTAGGGTTAGGGTTATGTTGAGGGCTAGGGTTAGAGAGACTGTTAGGGTTGGGATCGGACCTAGGGTTAGGGTTATGTTGAGGGCTAGGGTTAGAGAGACGGTTAGGGTTAGGATCGGACCAAGGGTTAGGGTTATGTTGAGGGCTAGGGTTAGAGAGACGGTTAGGGTTAGGATCGGACCAAGGGTTAGGGTTATGTTGAGGGCTAGGGTTAGAGAGACGCTTAGGGTTGGGATCGGACCTACGGTTAGGTTTATGTTGAGGGCTAGGGTTACAGAGACGGTTAGGGTTGGGATCGGACCTAGGGTTAGGGTTATGTAGAGGGCTAGGGTTAGAGAGACGGTTAGGGTTAGTTTGGGACCTAGGGTTAGGGTTATGTTGAGGGCTAGGGTTAGAGAGACGGTTAGGGTTAGGATCGGACCTAGGGTTAGGGTTATGTTGAGGGCTAGGGTTAGAGAGACGGTTAGGGTTAGTTTGGGACCTAGGGTTAGGGTTATGTTGAGGGCTAGGGTTAGAGAGACGGTTAGGGTTAGGACCGGACCTAGGGTTAGGGTTATGTTGAGGGCTAGGGTTAGAGAGACGGTTAGGGTTAGGATCGGACCTAGGGTTAGGGTTATGTTGAGAGCTTGGGTTAGAGAGACGGTTAGGGTTAGTTTCGGACCTAGGGTTAGGGTTATGTTGAGGGCTAGGGTTAGAGAGACGGTTCGGGTTAGGATCGGACCTAGGGTTAGTGTTATGTTGAGGGCTACGGTTAGAGAGACCGATAGGGTTAGGATCGGACCTAGGGTTAGGGTTATGTTGAGGGCTAGGGTTAGAGAGACGGTTAGGGTTAGGATCGGACCTAGGGTTAGGGTTATGTTGAGGGCTAGGGTTAGAGAGACGGTTAGGGTTAGGATCGGACCTAGGGTTAGGGTTATGTTGAGGGCTAGGGTTAGAGAGACGGTTAGGGTTAGGATCGGACCTAGGGTTAGGGTTATGTTGAGGGCTAGGGTTAGAGAGACGGTTACAGTTAGGATTGGACCTAGGGTTAGGGTTTTGTTGAGGGCTAGCGTTAGAGAGACTGTTAGGGTTAGGATCGGACCTAGGGTTAGGGTTATGTTGAGGGCTAGGGTTAGAGAGACGGTTACAGTTAGGATTGGACCTAGGGTTAGGGTTATGTTGAGGGCTAGGGTTAGAGACACGGTTAGGGTTAGGATCGGGCCTAGGGTTAGGGTTATGTTGAGGGCTAGGGTTAGAGAGACGGTTAGGGTTAGGATCGGACCTACGGTTAGGGTTATGTTGAGGGCTAGTGTTAGAGAGACGGTTAGGGTTAGGATCGGACCTAGGGTTAGGGTTATGTTGAGGGCTAGGGTTAGAGAGACGGTTAGGGTTAGGATCGGACCTAGGGTTAGGGTTATGTTGAAGGCTAGGGTTAGAGAGACGGTTAGGGTTAGGATCGGATCTAGGGTTAGGGTTATGTTGAGGACTAGGGTTAGAGAGACGGTTAGGGTTAGAATCGGAACTAGGGTTAGGGTTATGTTGAGGGCTAGGGTTAGAGAGACAGTTAGGGTTAGGATCGGATCTAGGGTTGGGTTATGTTGAGGGATAGGGTTAGAGAGACGGTTCGGGTTAGAATCGGACCTAGGGTTAGGGTTATGTTGAGGGCTAGGGTTAGAGAGACGGTTCGGGTTAGGATCGGACCTAGGGTTAGGGTTATGTTGAGGGCTAGGGTTAGAGTGACGGTTAGGGTTAGGATCGACCTAGGGTTAGGGTTATGTTGAGGGCTAGGGTTAGAGAGACGGTTAGGGTTAGGATCGGACCTAGGGTTAGGGTTATGTTGAGGGCTAGGGTTAGAGAGACGGTTACGGTTAGGATCGTACCTAGGGTTAGGGTTATGTTGAGGGCTAGGGTTAGAGAGACAGTTAGGGTTAGGATCGGACCTAGGGTCAGGGTTATGTTGAGGGCTAGGGTTAGAGAGACTGTTAGGGTTGGGATCGGACCTAGGGTTAGGGTTATGTTGAGGGCTAGGGTTAGAGAGACGGATAGGGTTAGGATCGGACCTAGGGTTAGGGGTATGTTGAGGGCTAGGGTTAGAGAGACGGTTAGGGTTAGGATCGGGCCTAGGGTTAGGGTTATGTTGAGGGCTAGGGTTAGAGAGACGGTTAGAGTTAAGATCGACCTAGGGTTAGGGTTATGTTGAGGGCTAGGGTTAGAGACACGGTTAGGGTTAGGATCGGACCTAGGGTTAGGGTTATGTTGAGGGCTAGGGTTAGAGAGACAGTTATGGTTAGGATCGGACCTAGGGGTAGGGTTATGTTGAGGGCTAGGGTTAGAGATACGGTTACGGTAAGTTTGGGACCTAGGGTTAGGGTTATGTTGAGGGCTAGGGTTAGAGAGACGGTTAGGGTTAGGATCGGACCTAGGGTTAGGGTTATGTTGAGGGCTAGGGTTAGAGAGACGGTTAGGGTTAGGATCGGACCTAGGGTTAGGTTTATGTTGAAGGCTAGGGTTAGAGAGACGGTTAGAGTTAAGATCGACCTAGGGTTAGGGTTATGTTGAGGGCTAGGGTTAGAGACACGGTTAGGGTTAGGATCGGGCCTAGGGTTAGGGTTATGTTGAGGGCTAGGGTTAGAGAGACTGTTAGGGTTAGGATCGGACCTAGGGTTAGGGTTATGTTGAGGGTTAGGGTTAGAGAGACGGTTCGGGTTAGGATCGGACCTAGGGTTAGGGTTATGTTGAGGGCTACGGTTAGAGAGACCGTTAGGGTTAGGATCGGACCTAGGGTTAGGGTTATGTTGAGGGCTAGGGTTAGAGAGACGGTTAGTGTTAGGATCGGACCTAGGGTTAGGGTTATGTTGAGGGCTAGGGTTAGAGAGACGGTTAGGGTTAGGATCGGACCTAGGGTTAGGGTTATGTTGAGGGCTAGGGTTAGAGAGACGGTTAGGGTTAGGATCGGACCTAGGGTTAGGGTTATGTTGAGGGCTAGGGTTAGAGAGACGGTTACGGTTAGGATCGG
Organism: Miniopterus schreibersii; assembly: GCF_964146895.1. NCBI lineage: Eukaryota > Metazoa > Chordata > Mammalia > Chiroptera > Miniopteridae > Miniopterus > Miniopterus schreibersii. Next base: position 58,934,144 of record NC_138107.1, read on the forward strand.
ACCTAGGGTTAGGGTTATGTTGAGGGCTAGGGTTAGAGAGACGGTTAGGGTTAGGATCGGACCTAGGGTTAGGGTTATGTTGACGGCTAGGATTAGAGAGACGGTTAGGGTTAGGATCGGACCTAGGGTTAGGGTTATGTTGAAGGCTAGGGTTAGAGAGACGGTTAGAGTTAAGATCGACCTAGGGTTAGGGTTATGTTGAGGGCTAGGGTTAGAGACACGGTTAGGGTTAGGATCAGGCCTAGGGTTAGGGTTATGTTGAGGGTAGGGTTAGAGAGACGGTTAGGGTTAGGATCGGACCTAGGGTTAGGGTTATGTTGAGGGCTAGGGTTAGAGAGACGGTTAGGGTTAGGATCGGACCTAGGGTTAGGGTTATGTTGAGGGCTAGGGTTAGAGAGACGGTTAGAATTAAGATCGACCTAGGGTTAGGGTTATGTTGAGGGCTAGGGTTAGAGACACGGTTAGGGTTAGGATCGGGCCTAGGGTTAGGGTTATGTTGAGGGCTAGGGTTAGAGAGACGGTTAGGGTTAGGATCGGGCCTAGGGTTAGGGTTATGTTGAGGGCTAGGGTTAGAGAGACGGTTAGGGTTAGGATCGGACCTAGGGTTAGTGTTATGTTGAGGGCTAGGGTTAGAGAGACGGTTAGGGTTAGGATCGGGCCTAGGGTTAGGGTTATGTTGAGGGCTAGGGTTAGAGAGACGGTTAGGGTTGGGATCGGACCTAGGGTTAGGGTTATGTTGAGGGCTAGGGTTAGAGAGACGCTTAGGGTTGGGATCGGACCTACGGTTAGGTTTATGTTGAGGGCTAGGGTTAGAGAGACGGTTAGGGTTGGGATCGGACCTAGGGTTAGGGTTATGTAGAGGGCTAGGGTTAGAGAGACGGTTAGGGTTAGTTTGGGACCTAGGGTTAGGGTTATGTTGAGGGCTAGGGTTAGAGAGACGGTTAGGGTTAGGATCGGACCTAGGGTTAGGGTTATGTTGAGGGCTAGGGTTAGAGAGACGGTTAGGGTTAGTTTGGGACCTAGGGTTAGGGTTATGTTGAGGGCTAGGGTTAGAGAGACGGTTAGAGTTAAGATCGACCTAGGGTTAGGGTTATGTTGAGGGCTAGGGTTAGAGACACGGTTAGGGTTAGGATCGGGCCTAGGGTTAGGGTTATGTTGAGGGCTAGGGTTAGAGAGACGGTTAGGGTTAGGATCGGGCCTAGGGTTAGGGTTATGTTGAGGGCTAGGGTTAGAGAGACGGTTAGGGTTGGGATCGGACCTAGGGTTAGGGTTATGTTGAGGGCTAGGGTTAGAGAGACGGTTAAGGTTAGGATCGGGCCTAGGGTTAGGGTTATGTTGAGGGCTAGGGTTAGAGAGACTGTTAGGGTTGGGATCGGACCTAGGGTTAGGGTTATGTTGAGGGCTAGGGTTAGAGAGACGGTTAGGGTTAGGATCGGACCAAGGGTTAGGGTTATGTTGAGGGCTAGGGTTAGAGAGACGGTTAGGGTTAGGATCGGACCTAGGGTTAGTGTTATGTTGGGGGCTAGGGTTAGAGAGACGGTTAGGGTTAGGATCGGGCCTAGGGTTAGGGTTATGTTGAGGGCTAGGGTTAGAGAGACGGTTAGGGTTGGGATCGGACCTAGGGTTAGGGTTATGTTGAGGGCTAGGGTTAGAGAGACGCTTAGGGTTGGGATCGGACCTACGGTTAGGTTTATGTTGAGGGCTAGGGTTAGAGAGACGGTTAGGGTTGGGATCGTACCTAGGGTTAGGGTTATGTAGAGGGCTAGGGTTAGAGAGACGGTTAGGGTTAGTTTGGGACCTAGGGTTAGGGTTATGTTGAGGGCTAGGGTTAGAGAGACGGTTAGGGTTAGGATCGGACCTAGGGTTAGGGTTATGTTGAGGGCTAGGGTTAGAGAGACGGTTAGGGTTAGTTTGGGACCTAGGGTTAGGGTTATGTTGAGGGCTAGGGTTAGAGAGACGGTTAGGGTTAGGATCGGACCTAGGGTTAGGGTTATGTTGAGGGCTAGGGTTAGAGAGACGGTTAGGGTTAGGATCGGACCTAGGGTTAGGGTTATGTTGAGAGCTTGGGTTAGAGAGACGGTTAGGGTTAGTTTCGGACCTAGGGTTAGGGTTATGTTGAGGGCTAGGGTTAGAGAGACGGTTCGGGTTAGGATCGGACCTAGGGTTAGTGTTATGTTGAGGGCTACGGTTAGAGAGACCGTTAGGGTTAGGATCGGACCTAGGGTTAGGGTTATGTTGAGGGCTAGGGTTAGAGAGACGGTTAGTGTTAGGATCGGACCTAGGGTTAGGGTTATGTTGAGGGCTAGGGTTAGAGAGACGGTTAGGGTTAGGATCGGACCTAGGGTTAGGGTTATGTTGAGGGCTAGGGTTAGAGAGACGGTTAGGGTTAGGATCGGACCTAGGGTTAGGGTTATGTTGAGGGCTAGGGTTAGAGAGACGGTTACAGTTAGGATTGGACCTAGGGTTAGGGTTATGTTGAGGGCTAGCGTTAGAGAGACTGTTAGGGTTAGGATCGGACCTAGGGTTAGGGTTATGTTGAGGGCTAGGGTTAGAGAGACGGTTAGGGTTAGGATCGGACCTGGGGTTAGGGTTATGTTGAAGGCTAGGGTTAGAGAGACGGTTAGAGTTAAGAGCGACCTAGGGTTAGGGTTATGTTGAGGGCTAGGGTTAGAGACACGGTTAGGGTTAGGATCGGGCCTAGGGTTAGGGTTATGTTGAGGGTAGGGTTAGAGAGACGGTTAGGGTTAGGATCGGACCTAGGGTTAGGGTTATGTTGAGGGCTAGGGTTAGAGAGACGGTTAGGGTTAGGATCGGACCTAGGGTTAGGGTTATGTTGAGGGCTAGGGTTAGAGAGACGGTTAGGTTTAGGATCGGACCTAGGGTTAGGGTTATGTTGAGGGCTAGGGTTAGAGAGACGGTTAGGGTTAAGATCGACCTAGGGTTAGGGGTATGTTGAGGGCTAGGGTTAGAGAGACGGTTAGGGTTAGGATCGGACCTAGGGTTAGGGGTATGTTGAGGGCTAGGGTTAGAGAGACGGTTAGGGTTAGGATCGGGCCTAGGGTTAGGGTTATGTTGAGGGCTAGGGTTAGAGAGACGGTTAGAGTTAAGATCGACCTAGGGTTAGGGTTATGTTGAGGGCTAGGGTTAGAGACACGGTTAGGGTTAGGATCGGACCTAGGGTTAGGGTTATGTTGAGGGCTAGGGTTAGAGAGACAGTTATGGTTAGGATCGGACCTAGGGTTAGGGTTATGTTGAGGGCTAGGGTTAGAGATACGATTACGGTAAGTTTGGGACCTAGGGTTAGGGTTATGTTGAGGGCTAGGATTAGAGAGACGGTTAGGGTCAGGATCGGACCTAGGGTTAGGGTTATGTTGAGGGCTAGGGTTAGAGAGACGGTTAGGGTTAGGATCGGACCTAGGGTTAGGTTTATGTTGAAGGCTAGGGTTAGAGAGACGGTTAGAGTTAAGATCGACCTAGGGTTAGGGTTATGTTGAGGGCTAGGGTTAGAGACACGGTTAGGGTTAGGATCGGGCCTAGGGTTAGGGTTATGTTGAGGGCTAGGGTTAGAGAGACTGTTAGGGTTAGGATCGGACCTAGGGTTAGGGTTATGTTGAGGGTTAGGGTTAGAGAGACGGTTCGGGTTAGGATCGGACCTAGGGTTAGGGTTATGTTGAGGGCTACGGTTAGAGAGACCGTTAGGGTTAGGATCGGACCTAGGGTTAGGGTTATGTTGAGGGCTAGGGTTAGAGAGACGGTTAGTGTTAGGATCGGACCTAGGGTTAGGGTTATGTTGAGGGCTAGGGTTAGAGAGACGGTTAGGGTTAGGATCGGACCTAGGGTTAGGGTTATGTTGAGGGCTAGGGTTAGAGAGACGGTTAGGGTTAGGATCGGACCTAGGGTTAGGGTTATGTTGAGGGCTAGGGTTAGAGAGACGGTTAGGGTTAGGATCGGACCTAGGGTTAGGGTTATGTTGACGGCTAGGGTTAGAGAGACGGTTAGGGTTAGGATCGGACCTAGGGTTAGGGTTATGTTGAAGGCTAGGGTTAGAGAGACGGTTAGAGTTAAGATCGACCTAGGGTTAGGGTTATGTTGAGGGCTAGGGTTAGAGACACGGTTAGGGTTAGGATCAGGCCTAGGGTTAGGGTTATGTTGAGGGTAGGGTTAGAGAGACGGTTAGGGTTAGGATCGGACCTAGGGTTAGGGTTATGTTGAGGGCTAGGGTTAGAGAGACGGTTAGGGTTAGGATCGGACCTAGGGTTAGGGTTATGTTGAGGGCTAGGGTTAGAGAGTCGGTTAGAATTAAGATCGACCTAGGGTTAGGGTTATGTTGAGGGCTAGGGTTAGAGACACGGTTAGGGTTAGGATCGGGCCTAGGGTTAGGGTTATGTTGAGGGCTAGGGTTAGAGAGACGGTTAGGGTTAGGATCGGGCCTAGGGTTAGGGTTATGTTGAGGGCTAGGGTTAGAGAGACGGTTAGGGTTAGGATCGGACCTAGGGTTAGTGTTATGTTGAGGGCTAGGGTTAGAGAGACGGTTAGGGTTAGGATCGGGCCTAGGGTTAGGGTTATGTTGAGGGCTAGGGTTAGAGAGACGGTTAGGGTTGGGATCGGACCTAGGGTTAGGGTTATGTTGAGGGCTAGGGTTAGAGAGACGCTTAGGGTTGGGATCGGACCTACGGTTAGGTTTATGTTGAGGGCTAGGGTTAGAGAGACGGTTAGGGTTGGGATCGGACCTAGGGTTAGGGTTACGTAGAGGGCTAGGGTTAGAGAGACGGTTAGGGTTAGTTTGGGACCTAGGGTTAGGGTTATGTTGAGGGCTAGGGTTAGAGAGACGGTTAGGGTTAGGATCGGACCTAGGGTTAGGGTTATGTTGAGGGCTAGGGTTAGAGAGACGTTTAGGGTTAGTTTGGGACCTAGGGTTAGGGTTATGTTGAGGGCTAGGGTTAGAGAGACGGTTAGAGTTAAGATCGACCTAGGGTTAGGGTTCTGTTGAGGGCTAGGGTTAGAGACACGGTTAGGGTTAGGATCGGGCCTAGGGTTAGGGTTATGTTGAGGGCTAGGGTTAGAGAAACGGTTAGGGTTAGGATCGGGCCTAGGGTTAGGGTTATGTTGAGGGCTAGGGTTAGAGAGACGGTTAGGGTTGGGATCGGACCTAGGGTTAGGGTTATGTTGAGGGCTAGGGTTAGAGAGACGGTTAAGGTTAGGATCGGGCCTAGGGTTAGGGTTATGTTGAGGGCTAGGGTTAGAGAGACTGTTAGGGTTGGGATCGGACCTAGGGTTAGGGTTATGTTGAGGGCTAGGGTTAGAGAGACGGTTAGGGTTAGGATCGGACCTAGGGTTAGGGTTATGTTGAGGGCTAGGGTTAGAGAGACGGTTAGGGTTAGGATCGGACCTAGGGTTAGTGTTATGTTGGGGGCTAGGGTTAGAGAGACGGTTAGGGTTAGGATCGGGCCTAGGGTTAGGGTTATGTTGAGGGCTAGGGTTAGAGAGACGGTTAGGGTTGGGATCGGACCTAGGGTTAGGGTTATGTTGAGGGCTAGGGTTAGAGAGACGCTTAGGGTTGGGATCGGACCTACGGTTAGGTTTATGTTGAGGGCTAGGGTTAGAGAGACGGTTAGGGTTGGGATCGGACCTAGGGTTAGGGTTATGTAGAGGGCTAGGGTTAGAGAGACGGTTAGGGTTAGTTTGGGACCTAGGGTTAGGGTTATGTTGAGGGCTAGGGTTAGAGAGACGGTTAGGGTTAGGATCGGACCTAGGGTTAGGGTTATGTTGAGGGCTAGGGTTAGAGAGACGGTTAGGGTTAGTTTGGGACCTAGGGTTAGGGTTATGTTGAGGGCTAGGGTTAGAGAGACGGTTAGGGTTAGGATCGGACCTAGGGTTAGGGTTATGTTGAGGGCTAGGGTTAGAGAGACGGTTAGGGTTAGGATCGGACCTAGGGTTAGGGTTATGTTGAGAGCTTGGGTTAGAGAGACGGTTAGGGTTAGTTTCGGACCTAGGGTTAGGGTTATGTTGAGGGCTAGGGTTAGAGAGACGGTTCGGGTTAGGATCGGACCTAGGGTTAGTGTTATGTTGAGGGCTACGGTTAGAGAGACCGTTAGGGTTAGGATCGGACCTAGGGTTAGGGTTATGTTGAGGGCTAGGGTTAGAGAGACGGTTAGTGTTAGGATCGGACCTAGGGTTAGGGTTATGTTGAGGGCTAGGGTTAGAGAGACGGTTAGGGTTAGGATCGGACCTAGGGTTAGGGTTATGTTGAGGGCTAGGGTTAGAGAGACGGTTAGGGTTAGGATCGGACCTAGGGTTAGGGTTATGTTGAGGGCTAGGGTTAGAGAGACGGTTACAGTTAGGATCGGACCTAGGGTTAGGGTTATGTTGAGGGCTAGCGTTAGAGAGACTGTTAGGGTTAGGACCGGACCTAGGGTTAGGGTTATGTTGAGGGCTAGGGTTAGAGAGACGGTTAGGGTTAGGATCGGACCTGGGGTTAGGGTTATGTTGAAGGCTAGGGTTAGAGAGACGGTTAGAGTTAAGAGCGACCTAGGGTTAGGGTTATGTTGAGGGCTAGGGTTAGAGACACGGTTAGGGTTAGGATCGGGCCTAGGGTTAGGGTTATGTTGAGGGTAGGGTTAGAGAGACGGTTAGGGTTAGGATCGGACCTAGGGTTAGGGTTATGTTGAGGGCTAGGGTTAGAGAGACGGTTAGGGTTAGGATCGGACCTAGGGTTAGGGTTATGTTGAGGGCTAGGGTTAGAGAGACGGTTAGGTTTAGGATCGGACCTAGGGTTAGGGTTATGTTGAGGGCTAGGGTTAGAGAGACGGTTAGGGTTAAGATCGACCTAGGGTTAGGGTTATGTTGAGGGCTAGGGTTAGAGACACGGTTAGGGTTAGGATCGGGCCTAGGGTTAGGATTATGTTGAGGGCTAGGGTTAGAGAGACGGTTAGGGTTAGGATCGGGCCTAGGGTTAGGGTTATGTTGAGGGCTAGGGTTAGAGAGACTGTTAGGGTTAGGATCGGACCTAGGGTTAGGGTTATGTTGAGGGCTAGGGTTAGAGAGACGGTTAGGGTTAAGATCGGACCTAGGGTTAGGGTTATGTTGAGGGCTAGGGTTAGAGAGACTCTTAGGGTTGGGATCGGACCTACGGTTAGGTTTATGTTGAGGGCTAGGGTTAGAGAGACGGTTAGCGTTCGGATCGGACCTAGGGTTAGTGTTATGTTGAGGGCTAGGGTTAGAGAGACGGTTAGGGTTACGATCGGGCCTAGGGTTAGGGTTATGTTGAGGGCTAGGGTTAGAGAGACGGTTAAGGTTGGGATCGGACCTAGGGTTAGGGTTATGTTGAGGGCTAGGGTTAGAGAGACGCTTAGGGTTGGGATCTGACCTACGGTTAGGTTTATGTTGAGGGCTAGGGTTAGAGAGACGGTTAGGGTTGGGATCGGACCTAGGGTTAGGGTTATGTAGAGGGCTAGGGTTAGAGAGACGGTTTGGGTTAGTTTGGGACCTAGGGTTAGGGTTATGTTGAGGGCTAGGGTTAGAGAGACGGTTAGGGTTAGTTTGGGACCTAGGGTTAGGGTTATGTTGAGGGCTAGGGTTAGAGAGACGGTTAGGGTTAGGATCGGACCTAGGGTTAGGGTTATGTTGAGGGCTAGGGTTAGAGAGACGGTTAGGGTTAGGATCGGACCTAGGGTTAGGGTTATGTTGAGGGCTAGGGTTAGAGAGACGGTTAGGGTTAGTTTGGGACCTAGGGTTAGGGTTATGTTGAGGGCTAGGGTTAGAGAGACGGTTAGGGTTAGGATCGGACCTAGGGTTAGGGTTATGTTGAGGGCTAGGGTTAGAGAGACGGTTAGGGTTAGGATCGGACCTAGGGTTAGGGTTATGTTGAGGGCTAGGGTTAGAGAGACGGTTAGGGTTAGTTTGGGACCTAGGGTTAGGGTTATGTTGAGGGCTAGCGTTAGAGAGACGGTTAGGGTTAGAATCGGACCTAGGGTTAGGTTTATGTTGAGGGCTAGGGTTAGAGGGACGGTTAGGGTTAGGATCGGACCTAGGGTTAGGGTTATGTTGAGGGCTAGGGTTAGAGAGACGGTTAGGGTTAGTTTCGGACCTAGGGTTACGGTTATGTTGAGGGCTAGGGTTAGAGAGACGGTTCGGGTTAGGATCGGATCTAGGGTTAGGGTTATGTTGAGGGCTAGGGATAGAGAGACGGTTAGGGTTAGGATCGGACCTAGGGTTAGCGTTATGTTGAGGGCTAGGGTCAGAGAGACGTTTTGGGTTAGGATCGGACCTAGAGTTAGGGTTATGTTGAGGGCTAGGGTTAGAGAGACGGTTAGGGTTAGGATCGGACCTAGGGTTAGGGTTATGTTGAGGGCTAGGGTTAGAGAGACGGTTAGAGTTAAGATCGACCTAGGGTTAGGGTTATGTTGAGGGCTAGGGTTAGAGACACGGTTAGGGTTAGGATCAGGCCTAGGGTTAGGGTTATGTTGAGGGTAGGGTTAGAGAGACGGTTAGGGTTAGGATCGGACCTAGGGTTAGGGTTATGTTGAGGGCTAGGATTAGAGAGACGGTTAGGGTTAGTTTGGGACCTAGGGTTAGGGTTATGTTGAGGGCTAGGGTTAGAGAGACGGTTAGGGTTAGGATCGGACCTAGGGTTAGTGTTATGTTGAGGGCTAGGGTTAGAGAGACGGTAAGGGTTAGGATCGGACCTAGGGTTAGGGTTATGTTGAGGGCTAGGGTTAGAGAGACGGTTAGGGTTAGTTTGGGACCTAGGGTTACGGTTATGTTGAGGGCTAGCGTTAGAGAGACGGTTAGGGTTAGGATCGGACCTAGGGTTAGGTTTATGTTGAGGGCTAGGGTTAGAGAGACGGTTAGGGTTAGGATCGGACCTAGGGTTAGGTTTATGTTGAGGGCTAGGGTTAGAGAGACGGTTAGGGTTAGTTTTGGACCTAGGGTTAGGGTTATGTTGAGGGCTAGGGTTAGAGAGACGGTTCGGGTTAGGATCGGATCTAGGGTTAGGGTTATGTTGAGGGCTAGGGATAGAGAGACGGTTAGGGTTAGGATCGGACCTAGGGTTAGCGTTATGTTGAGGGCTAGGGTTAGAGAGACGGTTTGGGTTAGGATCGGACCTAGGGTTAGGGTTATGTTGAGGGCTAGGGTTAGAGAGACGGTTAGGGTTAGGATCGGACCTAGGGTCAGGGTTATGTTGAGGGCTAGGGTTAGAGAGACAGTTAGGGTTAGGATCGGACCTAGGGTCAGGGTTATGTTGAGGGCTAGGGTTAGAGAGACTGTTAGGGTTGGGATCGGACCTAGGGTTAGGGTTATGTTGAGGGCTAGGGTTAGAGAGACGGTTAGGGTTAGGATCGGACCTAGGGTTAGGGTTATGTTGAGGGCTAGGGTTAGAGAGACGGTTAGGGTTAGGATCGGGCCTAGGGTTAGGGTTATGTTGAGGGCTAGGGTTAGAGAGACGGTTAGGGTTAGGATCGGACCTAGGGTTAGGGTTATGTTGAGGGCTAGGGTTAGAGAGACGGTTAGGATTAGTTTGGGACCTAGGGTTAGGGTTATGTTGAGGGCTAGGGTTAGAGAGACGGTTAGGGTTAGGATCGGACCTAGGGTTAGGGTTATGTTGAGTGCTAGGGTTAGAGAGACGGTTAGGGTTGGGATCGGACCTAGGGTTAGGGTTATGTTGAGGGCTAGGGTTAGAGAGACGCTTAGGGTTGGGATCGGACCTAGGGTTAGGGTTATGTAGAGGGCTAGGGTTAGAGAGACGGTTAGGGTTAGTTTGGGACCTAGGGTTAGGGTTATGTTGAGGGCTAGGGTTAGAGAGACGGTTAGGGTTAGTTTGGGACCTAGGGTTAGGGTTATGTTGAGGGCTAGGGTTAGAGAGACGGTTAGGGTTAGGATTGGACCTAGGGTTAGTGTTATGTTGAGGGCTAGGGTTAGAGAGACGGTTAGGGTTAGGATCGGACCTAGGGTTAGGGTTATGTTGAGGGCTAGGGTTAGAGAGACGGTTAGGGTTAGTTTGGGACCTAGGGTTAGGGTTATGTTGAGGGCTAGCGTTAGAGAGACGGTTAGGGTTAGGATCGGACCTAGGGTTAGGTTTATGTTGAGGGCTAGGGTTAGAGAGACGGTTAGGGTTAGGATCGGACCTAGGGTTAGGGTTATGTTGAGGGCTAGGGTTAGAGAGACGGTTAGGGTTAGGATCGGACCTAGGGTTAGGGTTATGTTGAGTGCTAGGGTTAGAGAGACGGTTAGGGTTAGGATCGGACCTAGGGTTAGGGTTATGTTGAGGGCTAGGGTTAAAGAGACGGTTAGAATTAAGATCGACCTAGGGTTAGGGTTATGTTGAGGGCTAGGGTTAGAGACACGGTTAGGGTTAGGATCGGGCCTAGGGTTAGGGTTATGTTGAGGGCTAGGGTTAGAGAGACGGTTAGGGTTAGGATCGGGCCTAGGGTTAGGGTTATGTTGAGGGCTAGGGTTAGAGAGACGGTTAGGGTTAGGATCGGACCTAGGGTTAGGGTTATGTTGAGGGCTAGGGTTAGAGAGACGGTTAGGGTTAGGATCGGACCTAGGGTTAGGGTTATGTTGAGGGCTAGGGTTAGAGAGACGGTTACGGTTAGGATCGGACCTAGGGTTAGGGTTATGTTGAGGGCTAGGGTTAGAGAGACGGTTAGGGTTAGGATCGGACCTAGGGTTAGGGTTATGTTGAGGGCTAGGGTTAGAGAGACGGTTAGGGTTAGGATCGGACCTAGGGTTAGGGTTATGTTGAAGGCTAGGGTTAGAGACTCGGTTAGAGTTAAGATCGACCTAGGGTTAGGGTTATGTTGAGGGCTAGGGTTAGAGACACGGTTAGGGTTAGGATCGGGCCTAGGGTTAGGGTTATGTTGAGGGCTAGGGTTAGAGAGACGGTTAGGGTTAGGATCGGACCTAGGGTTAGTGTTATGTTGAGGGCTAGGGTTAGAGAGACGGTTAGGGTTGGGATCGGACCTAGGGTTAGGGTTATGTTGAGGGCTAGGGTTAGAGAGACGCTTAGGGTTGGGATCGGACCTACGGTTAGGTTTATGTTGAGGGCTAGGGTTAGAGAGACGGTTAGGGTTGGGATCGGACCTAGGGTTAGGGTTATGTAGAGGGCTAGGGTTAAAGAGACGGTTAGGGTTAGTTTGGGACCTAGGGTTAGGGTTATGTTGAGGGCTAGGGTTAGAGAGACGGTTAGGGTTAGGATCGGACCTAGGGTTAGTGTTATGTTGAGGGCTAGGGTTAGAGAGACGGTTAGGGTTAGGATCGGACCTAGGGTTAGGGTTATGTTGAGGGCTAGGGTTAGAGAGACGGTTAGGGTTAGTTTGGGACCTAGGGTTAGGGTTATGTTGAGGGCTAGCGTTAGAGAGACGGTTAGGGTTAGGATCGGACCTAGGGTTAGGTTTATGTTGAGGGCTAGGGTTAGAGAGACGGTTAGGGTTAGGATCGGACCTAGGGTTAGGGTTATGTTGAGGGCTAGGGTTAGAGAGACGGTTAGGGTTAGTTTCGGACCTAGGGTTAGTGTTATGTTGAGGGCTAGGGTTAGAGAGACTGTTAGGGTTGGGATCGGACCTAGGGTTAGGGTTATGTTGAGGGCTAGGGTTAGAGAGACTGTTAGGGTTGGGATCGGACCTAGGGTTAGGGTTATGTTGAGGGCTAGGGTTAGAGAGACGGTTAGGGTTAGGATCGGACCTAGGGTTAGGGTTATGTTGAGGGCTAGGGTTAGAGAGACGGTTAGGGTTAGGATCGGGCCTAGGGTTAGGGTTATGTTGAGGGCTAGGGTTAGAGAGACGGTTAGGGTTAGGATCGGACCTAGGGTTAGGGTTATGTTGAGGGCTAGGGTTAGAGAGACGGTTAGGATTAGTTTGGGACCTAGGGTTAGGGTTATGTTGAGGGCTAGGGTTAGAGAGACGGTTAGGGTTAGGATCGGACCTAGGGTTAGCGTTATGTTGAGGGCTAGGGTTAGAGAGACGGTTTGGGTTAGGATCGGACCTAGGGTTAGGGTTATGTTGAGGGCTAGGGTTAGAGAGACGGTTAGGGTTAGGATCGGACCTAGGGTCAGGGTTATGTTGAGGGCTAGGGTTAGAGAGACAGTTAGGGTTAGGATCGGACCTAGGGTCAGGGTTATGTTGAGGGCTAGGGTTAGAGAGACTGTTAGGGTTGGGATCGGACCTAGGGTTAGGGTTATGTTGAGGGCTAGGGTTAGAGAGACGGTTAGGGTTAGGATCGGACCTAGGGTTAGGGTTATGTTGAGGGCTAGGGTTAGAGAGACGGTTAGGGTTAGGATCGGGCCTAGGGTTAGGGTTATGTTGAGGGCTAGGGTTAGAGAGACGGTTAGGGTTAGGATCGGACCTAGGGTTAGGGTTATGTTGAGGGCTAGGGTTAGAGAGACGGTTAGGGTTAGGATCGGACCTAGGGTTAGGGTTATGTTGAGTGCTAGGGTTAGAGAGACGGTTAGGGTTAGGATCGGACCTAGGGTTAGGGTTATGTTGAGGGCTAGGGTTAGAGAGACGGTTAGGGTTAGGATCGGGCCTAGGGTTAGGGTTATGTTGAGGGCTAGGGTTAGAGAGACGGTTAGGGTTAGGATCGGACCTAGGGTTAGGGTTATGTTGAGGGCTAGGGTTAGAGAGACGGTTAGGATTAGTTTGGGACCTAGGGTTAGGGTTATGTTGAGGGCTAGGGTTAGAGAGACGGTTAGGGTTAGGATCGGACCTAGGGTTAGGGTTATGTTGAGTGCTAGGGTTAGAGAGACGGTTAGGGTTGGGATCGGACCTAGGGTTAGGGTTATGTTGAGGGCTAGGGTTAGAGAGACGCTTAGGGTTGGGATCGGACCTAGGGTTAGGGTTATGTAGAGGGCTAGGGTTAGAGAGACGGTTAGGGTTAGTTTGGGACCTAGGGTTAGGGTTATGTTGAGGGCTAGGGTTAGAGAGACGGTTAGGGTTAGTTTGGGACCTAGGGTTAGGGTTATGTTGAGGGCTAGGGTTAGAGAGACGGTTAGGGTTAGGATTGGACCTAGGGTTAGTGTTATGTTGAGGGCTAGGGTTAGAGAGACGGTTAGGGTTAGGATCGGACCTAGGGTTAGGGTTATGTTGAGGGCTAGGGTTAGAGAGACGGTTAGGGTTAGTTTGGGACCTAGGGTTAGGGTTATGTTGAGGGCTAGCGTTAGAGAGACGGTTAGGGTTAGGATCGGACCTAGGGTTAGGTTTATGTTGAGGGCTAGGGTTAGAGAGACGGTTAGGGTTAGGATCGGACCTAGGGTTAGGGTTATGTTGAGGGCTAGGGTTAGAGAGACGGTTAGGGTTAGGATCGGACCTAGGGTTAGGGTTATGTTGAGTGCTAGGGTTAGAGAGACGGTTAGGGTTAGGATCGGACCTAGGGTTAGGGTTATGTTGAGGGCTAGGGTTAAAGAGACGGTTAGAATTAAGATCGACCTAGGGTTAGGGTTATGTTGAGGGCTAGGGTTAGAGACACGGTTAGGGTTAGGATCGGGCCTAGGGTTAGGGTTATGTTGAGGGCTAGGGTTAGAGAGACGGTTAGGGTTAGGATCGGGCCTAGGGTTAGGGTTATGTTGAGGGCTAGGGTTAGAGAGACGGTTAGGGTTAGGATCGGACCTAGGGTTAGGGTTATGTTGAGGGCTAGGTTTAGAGAGACGGTTAGGGTTAGGATCGGACCTAGGGTTAGGGTTATGTTGAGGGCTAGGGTTAGAGAGACGGTTACGGTTAGGATCGGACCTAGGGTTAGGGTTATGTTGAGGGCTAGGGTTAGAGAGACGGTTAGGGTTAGGATCGGACCTAGGGTTAGGGTTATGTTGAGGGCTAGGGTTAGAGAGACGGTTAGGGTTAGGATCGGACCTAGGGTTAGGGTTATGTTGAAGGCTAGGGTTAGAGACTCGGTTAGAGTTAAGATCGACCTAGGGTTAGGGTTATGTTGAGGGCTAGGGTTAGAGACACGGTTAGGGTTAGGATCGGGCCTAGGGTTAGGGTTATGTTGAGGGCTAGGGTTAGAGAGACGGTTAGGGTTAGGATCGGACCTAGGGTTAGTGTTATGTTGAGGGCTAGGGTTAGAGAGACGGTTAGGGTTGGGATCGGACCTAGGGTTAGGGTTATGTTGAGGGCTAGGGTTAGAGAGACGCTTAGGGTTGGGATCGGACCTACGGTTAGGTTTATGTTGAGGGCTAGGGTTAGAGAGACGGTTAGGGTTGGGATCGGACCTAGGGTTAGGGTTATGTAGAGGGCTAGGGTTAGAGAGACGGTTAGGGTTAGTTTGGGACCTAGGGTTAGGGTTATGTTGAGGGCTAGGGTTAGAGAGACGGTTAGGGTTAGGATCGGACCTAGGGTTAGTGTTATGTTGAGGGCTAGGGTTAGAGAGACGGTTAGGGTTAGGATCGGACCTAGGGTTAGGGTTATGTTGAGGGCTAGGGTTAGAGAGACGGTTAGGGTTAGTTTGGGACCTAGGGTTAGGGTTATGTTGAGGGCTAGCGTTAGAGAGACGGTTAGGGTTAGGATCGGACCTAGGGTTAGGTTTATGTTGAGGGCTAGGGTTAGAGAGACGGTTAGGGTTAGGATCGGACCTAGGGTTAGGGTTATGTTGAGGGCTAGGGTTAGAGAGACGGTTAGGGTTAGTTTCGGACCTAGGGTTAGTGTTATGTTGAGGGCTAGGGTTAGAGAGACTGTTAGGGTTGGGATCGGACCTAGGGTTAGGGTTATGTTGAGGGCTAGGGTTAGAGAGACTGTTAGGGTTGGGATCGGACCTAGGGTTAGGGTTATGTTGAGGGCTAGGGTTAGAGAGACGGTTAGGGTTAGGATCGGACCTAGGGTTAGGGTTATGTTGAGGGCTAGGGTTAGAGAGACGGTTAGGGTTAGGATCGGGCCTAGGGTTAGGGTTATGTTGAGGGCTAGGGTTAGAGAGACGGTTAGGGTTAGGATCGGACCTAGGGTTAGGGTTATGTTGAGGGCTAGGGTTAGAGAGACGGTTAGGATTAGTTTGGGACCTAGGGTTAGGGTTATGTTGAGGGCTAGGGTTAGAGAGACGGTTAGGGTTAGGATCGGACCTAGGGTTAGCGTTATGTTGAGGGCTAGGGTTAGAGAGACGGTTTGGGTTAGGATCGGACCTAGGGTTAGGGTTATGTTGAGGGCTAGGGTTAGAGAGACGGTTAGGGTTAGGATCGGACCTAGGGTCAGGGTTATGTTGAGGGCTAGGGTTAGAGAGACAGTTAGGGTTAGGATCGGACCTAGGGTCAGGGTTATGTTGAGGGCTAGGGTTAGAGAGACTGTTAGGGTTGGGATCGGACCTAGGGTTAGGGTTATGTTGAGGGCTAGGGTTAGAGAGACGGTTAGGGTTAGGATCGGACCTAGGGTTAGGGTTATGTTGAGGGCTAGGGTTAGAGAGACGGTTAGGGTTAGGATCGGGCCTAGGGTTAGGGTTATGTTGAGGGCTAGGGTTAGAGAGACGGTTAGGGTTAGGATCGGACCTAGGGTTAGGGTTATGTTGAGGGCTAGGGTTAGAGAGACGGTTAGGATTAGTTTGGGACCTAGGGTTAGGGTTATGTTGAGGGCTAGGGTTAGAGAGACGGTTAGGGTTAGGATCGGACCTAGGGTTAGGGTTATGTTGAGTGCTAGGGTTAGAGAGACGGTTAGGGTTAGGATCGGACCTAGGGTTAGGGTTATGTTGAGGGCTAGGGTTAGAGAGACGGTTAGAATTAAGATCGACCTAGGGTTAGGGTTATGTTGAGGGCTAGGGTTAGAGACACGGTTAGGGTTAGGATCGGGCCTAGGGTTAGGGTTATGTTGAGGGCTAGGGTTAGAGAGACGGTTAGGGTTAGGATCGGACCTAGGGTTAGGGTTATGTTGAGGGCTAGGGTTAGAGAGACGGTTAGGGTTAGGATCGGACCTAGGGTTAGGGTTATGTTGAGGGCTAGGGTTAGAGAGACGGTTATTGTTAGGATCGGACCTAGGGTTAGGGTTATGTTGAGGGCTAGGGTTAGAGAGACGGTTAGGGTTAGGATCGGACCTAGGGTTAGGGTTATGTTGAGGGCTAGGGTTAGAGAGACGGTTAGGGTTAGGATCGGACCTAGGGTTAGGGTTATGTTGAAGGCTAGGGTTAGAGAGACGGTTAGAGTTAAGATCGACCTAGGGTTAGGGTTATGTTGAGGGCTAGGGTTAGAGACACGGTTAGGGTTAGGATCAGGCCTAGGGTTAGGGTTATGTTGAGGGTAGGGTTAGAGAGACGGTTAGGGTTAGGATCGGACCTAGGGTTAGGGTTATGTTGAGTGCTAGGGCTAGAGAGACGGTTAGGGTTAGGATCGGACCTAGGGTTAGGGTTATGTTGAGGGCTAGGGTTAGAGAGACGGTTAGAATTAAGATCGACCTAGGGTTAGGGTTATGTTGAGGGCTAGGGTTAGAGACACGGTTAGGGTTAGGATCGGGCCTAGGGTTAGGGTTATGTTGAGGGCTAGGGTTAGAGAGACGGTTAGGGTTAGGATCGGACCTAGGGTTAGTGTTATGTTGAGGGCTAGGGTTAGAGAGACGGTTAGGGTTAGGATCGGGCCTAGGGTTAGGGTTATGTTGAGGGCTAGGGTTAGAGAGACGGTTAGGGTTGGGATCGGACCTAGGGTTAGGGTTATGTTGAGGGCTAGGGTTAGAGAGACGCTTAGGGTTGGGATCGGACCTACGGTTAGGTTTATGTTGAGGGCTACGGTTAGAGAGACGGTTAGGGTTGGGATCGGACCTAGGGTTAGGGTTATGTAGAGGGCTAGGGTTAGAGAGACGGTTAGGGTTAGTTTGGGACCTAGGGTTAGGGTTATGTTGAGGGCTAGGGTTAGAGAGACGGTTAGGGTTAGGATCGGACCTAGGGTTAGGGTTATGTTGAGGGCTAGGGTTAGAGAGACGGTTAGGGTTAGTTTGGGACCTAGGGTTAGGGTTATGTTGAGGGCTAGGGTTAGAGAGACGGTTAGGGTTAGGATCGGACCTAGGGTTAGTGTTATGTTGAGGGCTAGGGTTAGAGAGACGGTTAGGGTTAGGATCGGACCTAGGGTTAGGGTTATGTTGAGGGCTAGGGTTAGAGAGACGGTTAGGGTTAGTTTGGGACCTAGGGTTAGGGTTATGTTGAGGGCTAGCGTTAGAGAGACGGTTAGGGTTAGGATCGGACCTAGGGTTAGGTTTATGTTGAGGGCTAGGATTAGAGAGACGGTTAGGGTTAGGATCGGACCTAGGGTTAGGGTTATGTTGAGGGCTAGGGTTAGAGAGACGGTTAGGGTTAGTTTCGGACCTAGGGTTAGGGTTATGTTGAGGGCTAGGGTTAGAGAGACGGTTCGGGTTAGGATCGGATCTAGGGTTAGGGTTATCTTGAGGGCTAGGGATAGAGAGACGGTTAGGGTTAGGATCGGACCTAGGGTTAGCGTTATGTTGAGGGCTAGGGTTAGAGAGACGGTTTGGGTTAGGATCGGACCTAGGGTTAGGGTTATGTTGAGGGCTAGGGTTAGAGAGACGGTTAGGGTTAGGATCGGACCTAGGGTCAGGGTTATGTTGAGGGCTAGGGTTAGAGAGACAGTTAGGGTTAGGATCGGACCTAGGGTCAGGGTTATGTTGAGGGCTAGGGTTAGAGAGACTGTTAGGGTTGGGATCGGACCTAGGGTTAGGGTTATGTTGAGGGCTAGGGTTAGAGAGACGGTTAGGGTTAGGATCGGACCTAGGGTTAGGGTTATGTTGAGGGCTAGGGTTAGAGAGACGGTTAGGGTTAGGATCGGGCCTAGGGTTAGGGTTATGTTGAGGGCTAGGGTTAGAGAGACGGTTAGGGTTAGGATCGGACCTAGGGTTAGGGTTATGTTGAGGGCTGGGTTAGATAGACGGTTAGGGTTAGGATGGGACCTAGGGTTAGGGTTATGTTGAGGGCTAGGGTTAGAGAGACGGTTAGGGTTAGGATCGGACCTAGGGTTAGGGTTATGTTGAGGGCTAGGGTTAGAGAGACGGTTAGGGTTAGGATCGGACCTAGGGTTAGGGTTATGTTGAGGGCTAGGGTTAGAGAGACGGTTAGGGTTAGGATCGGACCTAGGGTTAGGGTTATGTTGAAGGCTAGGGTTAGAGAGACGGTTAGAGTTAAGATCGACCTAGGGTTAGGGTTATGTTGAGGGCTAGGGTTAGAGACACGGTTAGGGTTAGGATCGGGCCTAGGGTTAGGGTTATGTTGAGGGTAGGGTTAGAGAGACGGTTAGGGTTAGGATCGGACCTAGGGTTAGGGTTATGTTGAGGGCTAGGGTTAGAGAGACGGTTAGGGTTAGGATCGGACCTAGGGTTAGGGTTATGTTGAGGGCTAGGGTTAGAGAGACGGTTAGGGTTAGGATCGGACCTAGGGTTAGGGTTATGTTGAGGGCTAGGGTTAGAGAGACGGTTAGGGTTAAGATCGACCTAGGGTTAGGGTTATGTTGAGGGCTAGGGTTAGAGACACGGTTAGGGTTAGGATCGGGCCTAGGGTTAGGTTTATGTTGAGGGCTAGGGTTAGAGTGACGGTTAGGGTTAGGATCGGGCCTAGGGTTAGGGTTATGTTGAGGGCTAGGGTTAGAGAGACTGTTAGGGTTAGGATCGGACCTAGGGTTAGGGTTATGTTGAGGGCTAGGGTTAGAGAAACGGTTAGGGTTAAGATCGGACCTAGGGTTATGGTTATGTTGAGGGCTAGGGTTAGAGAGACTCTTAGGGTTGGGATCGGACCTACGGTTAGGTTTATGTTGAGGGCTAGGGTTAGAGAGACGGTTAGCGTTGGGATCGGACCTAGGGTTAGTGGTATGTTGAGGGCTAGGGTTAGAAAGACGGTTAGGGTTAGGATCGGACCTAGGGTTAGGGTTATGTTGAGGGCTAGGGTTAGAGAGACGGTTAGGGTTAGGATCGGGCCTAGGGTTAGGGTTATGTTGAGGGCTAGGGTTAGAGAGACGGTTAGGGTTAGGATCGGGCCTAGGGTTAGGGTTATGTTGAGGGCTAGGGTTAGAGAGACGGTTAGGGTTAGGATCGGACCTAGGGTTAGGGTTATGTTCAGGGCTAGGGTTAGAGAGACGGTTAGGGTTAGGATCGGACCTAGGGTTAGGGTTATGTGGAGGGTAGGGTTAGAGAGACGGTTAGGGTTAGGATCGGACCTAGGGTTAGGGTTATGTTGAGGGCTAGGGTTAGAGAGACAGTTAGGGTTAGGATCGGGCCTAGGGTTAGGGTTATGTTGAGGGCTAGGGTTAGAGAGACGGTTAGGGTTAGTTTGGGACCTAGGGTTAGGGTTATGTTGAGGGCTAGGGTTAGAGAGACGGTTAGGGTTAGGATCGGACCTAGGGTTAGGGTTATGTTGAGGGCTAGGGTTAGAGAGACGGTTAGGGTTAGGATCGGACCTAGGGTTATGGTTATGTTGAGGGCTAGGGTTAGAGAGACGGTTAGGGTTAGTTTGGGACCTAAGTTTAGGGTTATGTTGAGGGCTAGCGTTAGAGAGACGGTTAGGGTTAGGATCGGACCTAGGGTTAGGTTTATGTTGAGGGCTAGGGTTAGAGAGACGGTTAGGGTTAGGATCGGACCTAGGGTTAGAGTTATGTTGAGGGCTAGGGTTAGAGAGACGGTTAGGGTTAGTTTCGGACCTAGGGTTAGGGTTATGTTGAGGGCTAGGGTTAGAGAGACGGTTCGGGTTAGGATCGGATCTAGGGTTAGGGTTATGTTGAGGGCTAGGGATAGAGAGACGGTTAGGGTTAGGATCGGACCTAGGGTTAGCGTTATGTTTAGGGCTAGGGTTAGAGAGACAGTTAGGGTTAGGATCGGACCTAGGGTCAGGGTTATGTTGAGGGCTAGGGTTAGAGAGACTGTTAGGGTTGGGATCGGACCTAGGGTTAGGGTTATGTTGAGGGCTAGGGTTAGAGAGACGGTTACGGTTAGGATCGTACCTAGGGTTAGGGTTATGTTGAGGGCTAGGGTTAGAGAGACAGTTAGGGTTAGGATCGGACCTAGGGTCAGGGTTATGTTGAGGGCTAGGGTTAGAGAGACTGTTAGGGTTGGGATCGGACCTAGGGTTAGGGTTGAGGGCTAGGGTTAGAGAGACGGTTAGGGTTAGGATCGGACCTAGGGTTAGGGTTATGTTGAGGGCTAGGGTTAGAGAGACGGTTAGGGTTAGGATCGGGCCTAGGGTTAGGTTTATGTTGAGGGCTAGGGTTAGAGTGACGGTTAGGGTTAGGATAGGGCCTAGGGTTAGGGTTATGTTGAGGGCTAGGGTTAGAGAGACTGTTAGGGTTAGGATCGGACCTAGGGTTAGGGTTATGTTGTGGGCTAGGGTTAGAGAGACGGTTAGGGTTAAGATCGGACCTAGGGTTAGGGTTATGTTGAGGGCTAGGGTTAGAGAGACGCTTAGGGTTGGGATCGGACCTACGGTTAGGGTTATGTTGAGGGCTAGGGTTAGAGAGACGGTTAGGGTTGGGATCGGACCTAGGGTTAGGGTTATGTTGAGGGCTAGGGTTAGAGAGACGGTTAGGGTTAGGATTGGACCTAGGGTTAGGGTTATGTTCAGGGCTAGGGTTAGAGAGACGCTTAGGGTTAGGATCGGACCTAGGGTTAGGGGTATGTTGAGGGTTAGGGTTAGAGAGACGGTTAGGGTTAGGATTGGCCCTACGGTTAGCGCTATGTTCAGGGCAAGATTTAGGACGATGGTTATGTTTAAGTTTAGTCCTAGGATTAGGGTTATGTTGAGGTCTAGGTGTTTGGATTTGGTTAGGGTTAGGATGAGACCTAGGGTTAGGGATACGTTGAGGGCTATGGTTGTGGAGATCGTTAGGTTTACGGTTATAGGTAGGCTGAAATTTATTTTGAGGGCTAGGTTTAGGGAGATGGTTGCCGTTAGGATTGTACCCAGGGGTAGGCTTATGTTGAGAGGTATGGCTACGGAATTTTGTTAGCGTTAGGATTAGATCTTGGGTTAGGGTTAAGGGTTATGTTTAGGGATATGGTTAGGGTTAGGATTAGACCTAGGGTTAGAGTTAGGTTTTGGGATACCCTTAGAGTTATTATTAAACGTAGGGTTAGAATTATGTTGAGGGTTAGATTTAGGGATATAGTTTGGGTTAGTTTTAGAAGTATGGTTTTGGAGAATGGGTGAGGGTAGGCGTTGGGGAAGGAGGGGGGTGAGAGGGTTAGGGGGAGGATGCGGAGGGGGATCGGAGTCGTACGCGGGGTAGGGGGATCAAGTTGGGTAGGGGGTGGGATGTGGGAGGGACAGGGTGGGGTGATGGTTAGGGAGTGGGGAGTGAGATGGAGCGGGTGGGCGTAGGAGGGAGAGGTGGGGAGTGGGAGTCTGGGGAGTGGCAGGGGGGAGGGGCTTGGATGGGGAGGGATATCGTGGTGGAAAGGGAGGGGGAGGGTAGTGGTAATCGGGGTGAGCTTGAGGAGGTGGGGGAGGGGTGAATGTTGTGAGGGGTAGGGTGGAGGCGGCAGGGGGGAGGTGGTAGGGGAGGGGTAGAGAAAAGTGGAGAAACAAAGTCAAACTATGTTTTGTTCATATTTCTTTGGGAGAAACAAAAACAAACTAAAGAAAAATGAGCCATATGATGAGAGAATGTAAATTACCTCAATGAATATTGCTTCTGAAGTTATATGACTTTTTCATTGAGCTATTATGCCAGACAATTTTTTCCTCTTTTCATGGCAAAGGCTTTAAAAAAATTATAAATTTTTAGCACAAAATTCTTATCTCCTTTAGCCATAAATGATTATTTACATAGAATAGCAAATATTCTGAAAATATACTCTGACTTTTCTGCAGTGGAGGGAAGAGTTTTAAAACTAATTTTAGAAACCAGTTTTTCAAAGTAGCTTTTTTTTGCTAAAATGGAACCACCATCTTTATACATGAAGACACTGGGTTGAAATGATAATCAACTCTACTCCTACATGCCAAAGTACTCATGTATACAGGTTATTTCACTTATTTTTTTGTTAATCCATTTACCTGCTGGGTTAATGCATCTCTAATTGTGTCCTTTCTGAATACATTACTTTTCATGGGTACTACATTCCCATTTCGGTCATTCTAATTCAAGCTCATGAAGAACATGATATTAAAATATTGCTTTATATTTATAAAAATATTTTCAAATTTTAGTTTTTTGGATAAAATATACCAATTTTGAAATACAACTTAAGTTAATAATTATCTACCTCAACAATTTCTTTCACCACTGGAGTCCACAGACCCAAGAGGTTCTAACTGCTCTAAGTAATAACTCATCATTTTAAGAGTGATTCTGAAGAAAATATATCAAAGTCTTAATTCAAATTACAAATATTGAAGAGTTTGGACAGCCCAGGAGAAAATATCACTGTGGTTACAGCTGCTTGTTGTGAGGGCTGCCTGAGCCACAGTGTAGGAATCTTGAGTTGAAGTCATCTCAGTGTCCCCCAAGCTGAGAACAGACGGTGGCCAGACCAACATCAAAGCCCTTGCGTCATTTTGAATTTCTCATTGTGAACTTCAAGTAGAGCTCCAATGACCCACACAGTACTTCAGCTTTAGCCTACAAGATACCTGTGCGTAAAATTTCAGAAGAAAAGATATGGGGAGGAGGTCAGCCACACGAACCGTGACACAATCACTTAAATCATGTACTTTTGTTGCATTGTGTACTACCCTCCTTAGGAGTAAAGTTGTTTGTTGTTCTGTCAGAGAAACTGTTATTTTAAAAACAGTTATAAAAGAGGACGATTTTTTTTCCTTTTAAATTTTATTTTTCTCTCTGCACTCAAGAACTACATGCGATGACAACAAGCCTGAGAAAATCACTGCGGTTCTGGCTAGGTAATGACATCACCATTACTAGCCCTGCCAGCACAGTTGCCACCAAGATCATCTAATATATGCCAGGCATTGTGTTAGGTAATGTAAATATGTAATATAATTTTGTCATCACGACAAGTGAAAGGGTAATACTGCCTCCAGTTTATAGACAAAGTAATTTAATTTTTCAGCTGGTGTATCTGTCAGTCCCTACATAAAGACCACTAACAGGGTAATGGGAAGGGTTAGAGGGACTAAAAAGAGATGTTGAAACAAGAGGCAGGTGCAATAGCAAGACGTCATCATACCCACACCCAAAAGGAAAAGGGAGGCAGTGTGTTCTGAGCCTGTGAGCACTAGGGCCTAAGAAGGAGGAATAGCCACCTGGCAGGAGTCATGACCGATGGGCAAGCCAGGGCCAGGCCTGGGAGTGTGGGCCGAAGCAGGGGAAGCTGCAAATACCAGTGTTCTGCTTGCAAATACCAGTGTTCTGCTTTTTTCATGCTCTAGGCTTCATCTAGTCCCCCCACTGGCCAATCCCAACTGATGTCTCGAGAGCAAGCCTGGTGTTGCAGCCCATGGAGCCTGCACCCCCGGGCGCAGAGAAGGGCGGGGAGGAGGCAAAGAGAATTAGCACCAGAGACGTTTCCATTACATGGGAGTCAGTGGCAGAGCTGGAATTTAGGTAAAGCTCTTTTCTTCCTCCAAAAGCAACACTCTTAACCTCCATATATGCCTTTAAGGCTCATTAGATTAGAGATTTAGGTGCAATGATCTGATAAGAAATTAAAGGTAACAAGAGAAAACCAGAATGGAAAGTACCTTTCTGCTTTTTCCTTCTATGAAGTGGGGACATTTACTATATTTAAAACTCCTTTTAACTGCAAAAGCTACAATGCTCACAATGATGAGGATTAGATTGATAGATGTCTCCTATCCTGTCCACTGTAGGCTACTTCATGCAGATTAAATTTAGATTTCTTAAATGAAGAAAGCGTCTCAGCTGCATGTGCTTTCCAAGAAAGACCTGTTAATTCACACTTGCTGAGTAAAACAGCTGATACCATATGGCCCCTGGAGGGAAGTGTGTGATGCATGGGAAATCTGTGTGGGCTGCCCACAATGTTTGGCAGCTTAAATGCTTAGTTTTTACACACAAATTGGTCTCAAAGTGCTTTTATATCACTGAAGTTCTTTGTTTTTATTTATAAACTCTACATATTTGTGTTCCATACTTTACTAGATCTATTACTATACAAACAATAAACTTTCATTCAAAATTCTTCATATGCAATATTAAAAACAAATTTCCAATTTTATTATTCTTGACAAAATATGTTCTTTATGAATTAAGAAAAATTTATTCATTCAATTAGTATTTATTGACCACCTACTACAGGCCAGGTGGTGTTCTAAGCACTAGTAATCTAGTAGTTAAATCAATGATAAATTGTGGTCCTCATTCTAATGGGACAGACAATAATAAGATACATAAATAAAATATATAAGACATTATATTGTGATAAATACTAAGGAACAAGAACAAACAGACCAAAAAGAGAAGAGGGGTTAAGAATGTCAGGGGTAAAGTATTTTCATTACTCAGTATTAGAAAAAAAAAAAATAGTAATTATGTACTAACTATGAACTAGATATTTCATGATGTATTTTCCAAGCATTATCTAATGAAATATCACCTTTCCTAATCTGTCCTTTTTTAATTTAAATTTTATTTTAAATTAATTTTACATCTTACATTCAATATTATTTTGTGTTAACTTCAAGTGTACAACATAGCAGCCAGCCAATCATATACTTTACAAAGTGTTCCCCCTGATATTTCCAATACCCAATATACACAGTTATTGCAATATTATTGACTATATTCCCTCTGCCACCAGCTGGCAGTTTACAGCCAAATCTGGCCCCCCAGGAGTGTGTTACTTGGGCCACAAAGTGTTTTTGTTCATTCAGACAGCATTAAAAAAACACACAAAAAAAACCCTTGCATTTTATACCCCCATGACTATTTTGTAACTACCAATTTGTAGTTCTTAATTCCTTCACCTTTTTCTGTCCTTCAATAGATATTTGGAACCGAAGACATTATAAATATAAATCCATATGGTCATTGTGCTCCTGAGAAACTCTTCCTGGTTTTTTTTTTGCTTTTTTTTTTAAGATTAATCAATTGGAGAATATTTTTTCATGCCACTATGGTATTTTATTTTTTTAATGTTTTTATTGATTTCAGAGAAGGAAGGGAGAGATAGAAATATCAATGATGAGAGTCATTGATCGGCTGCCTCCTGCACACCTCCTACTGGGAATCAAGCCCACAACCTGGGCATGTGCCCTGACTGGTGATCAGGACTGGGAACCGAACCCCGACCTCCTGGTTCATAGGTCGATGCTCAACCACTGAGCCACACCAGCCGGGCAACCACTATGGTGTTTTAAATGCGCAAATTGTAGAAACAAATCTACAGAGTTAATCAACAGTTAGGCTAACATTTTTTTCTAACTACAATAATATTATAAATAACAATCAGTATTTGAGTTTATAGTATCTTGGTTTTTAGGATTAGAGTATAAAATTTTATGTTAGCATCAATGCTTTTATTGTATTTATTCTTATTTTCTTTCTCTTTTTGGCATAATTGCCATTATCCTCAAATATATCAGAGGCAAATAATACATATGCCATTAATTAAATGCAATTTTAAAACAAAATCTTTATCCAGTATTTATATGAATAATTTTAGATAATTAAAAAGGCTAAAGAATATTCCTCTTCCCAAACTTATTGGCAAACCCATATCACATGTTTAGAAAATACTTAATTTCCTACTTTTTAATAAATTCTCTCTAGAAATATTGTAAAACCAATGTTTATATTGGACTTTGGTGTAATGTCTAAGAGCAAATAATTCATTCGTAATAAGATCAGTGTTTGAGTCTAAATTTTGATATTTACCACCTGAGTGACTCTGGGTAAAATAATTTTTCCAAGTCAATTTTATCATTATAAAATGGCAGTAAGGGTACCCGACCAAAATGGGCTTAAATTAGGTCAGGCACATAAGTTACTAAACACAAGTTTTGGCTTATATCAAGTTCCCAATGAGAGTCAGCTCTCATTGTGATGGTTCAAATTGGTGAGGGGCATAGCGTTTTACTAATACTCTTCCCCATATTTCCAGGAGAGAAGGTGAAGCTTTAAAATCAGTCTTTTTTGCACAAATATAACTCTTTGCCAATTGTATCTAGGATCATAGATAGAAAGCATACCTTTGAGAAATACAATTCTCAAGGGATTTATGTAAAATTGTACAAAACCTGTATTTTAAATAATTTTAGCATTCCTTCTCTGAGGAAATGTAAATTTTATAAGAAAACAAATTCTTTTTTAGCTAGTGCTCAAAAAGAATAACATCCAAATAAAAATGCCAAGTGCAGTAGTTATGTGCAATTAAGTTTCAAGAAACTTAGAATGATTCATCAGAGTATAATATAATCTCTATGCCTCACATAGTACACTTAAATAAATTCAGTGACAGGCAGCTAAATAGTGCATACACAGCAAAGGAGAATCAGCATGTAAGAGATCTAGGAGAGAAAACACTGAGTAGCACTTGGCTTAGGGACAGGACCCAACAAGGTAGCAATGGGGAGTCAGCCTGTGAATAGCGTGTCAGGACTATGGTTTCTGGCTGTGAGTGTGTCCACAGGAGAGCTGAGTAGAGAACAGATGGATCTGACACTGAAGAAGGGAAGGTGGTGGCTCTGTGAGGTCATCAGGTGGCATCTCCAGGTATGTCTGCAGAGTGGCATCTCTTTGGATTTTGAGTTCAAGGTGCTTTGGATCCTTACCTAGAAGTTTCCACCACCCCCCTGCCCTCGGCTTCTGCTCACATACCTCCGAAGGAGAAGCAGACAGCAAAGATGTAAGAGAAGTGTTCAGAAGTACTATTGTGCAAAGATTTTTTTGTTTTGGGCTGCAACTGAAGTCTTGAGAAAGCTTCTCATACCAGGTTTTTACAGTAAATCTGTAGTTGCTCCTATAATAACAATAACTAATATACTACAGGTCTTTTAATTAAGAAGTTTCAAAACCTTTGGCATTATCTATAAAGGATTTTTACAGCATGATGTTGCTACTAATGTGGAAGAAATGTTCTATAATGATTAATTAGAGGCAATGAAATAATATTTAACTAGCAGTAAGATTTCTGCTCTAAAATTAGAGAGAAAAAGGGACCTGGGGAATCCAGTTGAAAAGCTGCACACACATTTATTTTTACAAGTTTTTATTTCCCAAAGTGCCAAAGTCTCTCGTTTTATGAACCTTCTATAAATACATGGACAATACCTTCACTCAGACTGCTCACAGATCCAAAACATCAATTTGGTATGGAAAAGAAAATTGAGGGAGGGCTTAATGTGGGAAAAAATAGCATTCACTGTAAGCTAAAGGTGAAATACATTAAATGCATCATAAAGAGTACATTTTGAAATTTAAAATTTAGCTCCAAGTAATGATAGAAGTTTATTTATTATCTCCTCTTTTTACTGTAGGTATTGAGGGACAGATTTCTTAATCACTGTGAGACTTCTGCTTCCTAGGATAGCACAGTTGAGTAAATATTTGGCCTATAATATACTGAACTGTCAGTATATAGAAGCAATTTGTACTATTTTACTAGGCCGCTAGGTATTTACCTGGCTTCTCCACTAGACAAATAACTACTACAGTAGTTCCGGAGCTGAATCTCTAAAGGCTCCACAACTTCGAGTTTTTCTCCTGGCTCTGAGTAACCTGCCTATCAAGATGTTTCATCAAAACATACAAATAACCAGAGAGAGGGACTGTGCAACAAGGCATTGCTCAGTCATTAAACACTTACAGCTGGGTATGTTTTAGAAGAAACACAAACATGTATTTTATCATCCTCAAGAGGAAATATAACATCATGATCATGAATCAAGCTTTGGAGCCAAATCATTAGGGTTGGAATTCTGGTTCTGTCATTTACTAGCTCTGTGACCTAAAGCAAATTACTTAACTATTCATTGCCTCAGTTTCCTTAATTGTAAAATAGGTAAAGCTATTGAGCATATCTCAAGATCTTAATATGGGATTAAGTTTTAATTTTTAGAATAAGTTTGATACTTTTTGAGACTTTCTGTTTAAATGGTATCTAAAAATCTGGAAAAATAATTCTGCATTTATAAATGGAGACCATACATATATAATGGTTTCTGGTTTTGATATTTACCAGGAGTCAATTCATATGTATTTTAGATGAATTGGTTTAGACTGGCTTGCAAGAGCTGATTGTTAAATTTTCAAATTTATGAGTCCATTGATGTTAAATTGGTAGCCTGTTATTGAGCACAGTGGATTTCATACCACCAAAATCAGAAATTAGCCAATAAATGCTATAAATCAGCCCCTCCTCCAGAGGTCTGGTTGTTAAACATTACCAGCACATCACTGGCTATTTTAGTATTTTATCACTCATTTTTTTCAACAAATATTTGTTGAGTACCTGCAATGTTCTACATGCTTCAGACGGATGGATGAACAAGACAGACATGTGTAGTGATTAAGATGGCAGAAAATCTGTTGCTGTTTAAAACA
Organism: Miniopterus schreibersii; assembly: GCF_964146895.1. Lineage (NCBI taxonomy): Eukaryota > Metazoa > Chordata > Mammalia > Chiroptera > Miniopteridae > Miniopterus > Miniopterus schreibersii. Next base: position 58,962,555 of record NC_138107.1, read on the forward strand.
AATTTGTTACAGCAGCAGTTAAAAGTAAGCAATTTAAACATGTTTCAGTTTTGTTTATTATTGTTCTCTTTCTCTCATGGCCTTATAATAAATAATAAGTTCTTAAGATGTGATGCAAAAGAGTAAAGGCATCTCTCAGTGGAATTCCCAGAATCTTCATTATATATTCCCAGCCTGAGCACAATGCCTGGAACATCATCGGGTGCATAATAAATGCTCGTTGAATAAAAGAATAAGCACAAGAGGGAGGCGTCCTGCAAAGGCTGGGAGCTCTGAGTTGGTTTAGGAGTTCCTAACATCAGTCTCTTATGACTGGCAGATCACGCTTTACGTTTGTTAAATGTCTGTATGTCTCTGGATACTACCCCAATTATAAAATTTACATACTTAGCAACTAAAGTAAATTTAGAAATCAGAAGTGTTTACATTGTATTAATATAGTTTTAATGTATAACAATAAAATAATGGTCAACATATGTTAGCTACTGTTGTTAGCACTCTGCATGGATCACTTGAAATAAATCTGGTCCCTAAGGTACCAATGAAGGAACAGAAACAAAGGGAGCCTAGCCTGCTCTAAATTACACTTCTAGCAGTGGATTTGGGATTAAGAGTTAGACAGAGCTTAGGTATCCCACTAATAAGTTTTCATTGTATTTCTACAACTTGACTTCTTTTACATTTCCCTACATGTTTGTCTTTCAAATTAGGGATTTTTCTCTCCAAAAAGCAAATTAATTACTGCAAGTGAGCTTCCATGTTCAGTTTACAGCATATATTAAGCAACATGTCTTTTACACAAGGCAGCTCATAAAGTAACCCAGTTTTGTTTGAGCAGAGTCAACTCTTCAAAGCTAACTTCGAAGAAAACTGACTCAGATTATCAAGAAATCAAAAAAGAACATTTTCGGAACTTCCCTTTAGGGTTTGAAAACTGCTAAAATCTAGTTGCGGTGGTTAAGTAACATTGTTAGTCAATTGTATGCTGCAAATTACAAGCCTTAGGGATGGGATATTCTTTTGTCTCAAAAACATACTAGGGAGGGAAATGATATAATACAATGTTATTCTACTACTGAAAACTTTAATGACTTTGCTAGTTTCTAGAATAGTATAAATTTATATATATATATATGTCTGTGTGTATATTATGTATATATATATTTTGTTTTAAACCCACCATCTTTTAATTCACATTTTACATTTTGTTTTATAAATTTAATGATAATTTATTAAGTAATGCTACTACTGTTACTAATAATAGCTAAAGCTAAGTAGATTTACCATTGCCAGTCACAGTTCAAATAAAATATTTTTCATATATTAAAAATATGTTTCATAACCCCACTGGGTTAGTGTTTTTATAATAATCCATACTAAAAAGAGAATACTGGCAATCCAAAAGGTTAAATAACCTACTGAAGCCAATAAGTGACAGAATCATGTTACATAAACAGAAGTATGCATTGTGGTATAACGTTTTTAGTTGATTAAGGTGCACAATTATAAAGCTTGAAGGTCACTACCTTTGAAAGTAAACTAGCTTCAAACTTGGGGACCGACCATAGGTTATGACAGGAGGGAGGGAGGCAGGAAATATATGAATCAAGAATTATTAGCAAGCATTTATGATTAGCTATGATCCAGCATTCATTTACCATTTTACTGTTATATTTCTTCACATGTGTTCTTCTACTGCCCCATTCACACAAGGTTACACACTCGCATTATTAAAATAAACAAGCAAGCAAGCAAAACAAAACAAATCACCCTATTTCTACCTTTTAAGACGTATTCCCTTCAAACAAACTGGAATGTTTTTCTTTAAACAATATTTTTCAAATCCTGGCCATTCTTTTCAAGGTCTTCATTGTGTGATGCCCAATTTAGGGGGCCTCTCTTTCCTTAGCTGGAAGCTCTGTGGGCTCCATCCCTCCCTCCCCTGGGCTCCTTCGGCATTCTGCTAAGACATGGCCTTCTGACTGCCTGCTACTGCTGTGTTTACAAAACTATGCCCCTTATTAACTTTAACATTTGGAAGTAGGGGAACATAACTTATTGTCTTTTTCTCTCTCAAAGAAGACTTTAGTAAAGCCAAAGATTCATTTTCTAGCAATTAGAGTTGACCAGCAGTGAAAGGCCTGAACTCTGTTTTGCCCAAATTATTTCAGGAAGAACAAGGTTGCTGTCTGCCAGTGACATTTTTTAAAAGAATGACTCCAGATGATCTCTGAAATCCCTTACAACTTCAAAATCATGTGACCATTTGACCTTTAAAAAGTATAGTTGAGGAAAGCAACTTTAATAAACTAGTTTAAATAATTCTATTAAAATATGTGTATCATTTATTTACATGAAAATGGAGCAAGGTTGAGAGTAAGGGAGCTTGGGAAACATTCATAAAGGCTCAATAAAGAAGCAAACATCAGGCTGAAAGACTATAAAAAGGGGGGGAAAAGCCAATTCTATACTTTAAAACTATTTTGACATGAAATATGTTATGTTTTATTTTATAATGTTTTCTACCACTGAGCAGTTGTGGTCCAAATAGCATTATAGGAATTCAGTAACTGAAAACAAATACATGTGAATAGAGTAGAAACATCTCGTTTTGATTATTACATTTTGGATGTTATGTGTGTTTTTTCTTTAATTTTAATTTTTACAATTTGAAAATGAAAGAATATTTGTGACATCTAATAAACTCAAATTAGTAACTCTTGATCACTAAAGACATCATTAGAAGTGTATATATATGTAATAACATTCAAAATGGGTTAAAATATACATACAAATAAATTTATATAAATACTAAAGGTGTTTGATCATGAGACTCTTAACTTTTTTATCTTTTGAAAAATAACCATGTGAAGTGGAATTAATTTCAGAAATCAGAGAATGTAAAAACTATCTGATGTTTTAGAGACATCCAGCCTTCCTTCTCACTCCACAGGAAACAGGCTCCCAGCTCTTGCTTCCTCAATTTTCATATGGTGAGTCCATGTCCCACAGCCCACTTTGACCTCATCAAGTCAAGGGAGGTTGGGCATATATATCTACATCCCCTTAACTAGAAAATATTAAGTGGGAAGTAAATAATGAGTTGAATACATACCAACTCAATCAATGTTGAGTAAATGAATATGTAAAAGAATGAGAGATGATGCAATTTGACTGGTATTCCACGTTTTTCTGCCCCGTGTTTGTTCTACCATACTGTTTTGTATGTCTAAGGTTATTGCTGTTGTCTGTTTTCAGGAAAAAAAAAAAAGACAACTAAGTTTACTCTTGACAATAAATTAATGATTAAAATCTTATGATTTAATATTATAAACATGAAAAGACATGTCTTTTTTTCTTGTTACACATAAATTAATAGGCCAAAATATTACTTTATAAAGAAAGCAAATACTATTTCACATAAAATATTTTAACTTTTGGTAAAGCACAAAAATATTGATATTCACCTGTCTGCAAAACATTTTATATACACTTTTTATAGTTGCTTTATTTAACTTAAACATGTTTACTGTATTAAAACAAGAAAATGAATTTCACCTAACCTTAATAATTTAAAACAACCAAAAATATAACAATTGAGAAATCTAACTTACTTGTATATCGTAGTCAATGCATTAGAAGAACAAATTTCCCAACCCTCATTTATAAGAAATTTAGTGTTTATTAGTCTAAATTGATATTGTTTGACATGTATTTAATACTTTTCACTTATAAGTTATTAGGAAAATCTTTAAAAGATGTGGAATTTTGCTTTGTGTGTTTTCATGGGAGATATAATCTTTTGTTTTATAGAAAAGAAAGATTTATAATGTTTGCCATTGCAGAACAATGATGAAATAAAATATGAAGGTCTAAAGTAGTTAGAGGCAAACTATGAAGTACATCCAGATGGCCAAAGACCAGACACTATTGAACTGAATTATTAGTGTAGCAACTGTAAATGTGGTTACTGCTTGGTTTGCATTTTTCAAAGAACACGATTATAGAAGCCATTATGTTCTTTATAACACAGGAGTGTGGAAGATTACTGGATAACCTTAGCAGCGTTCAGTTTGAAAGGATGTATTCCTGTTAAAAGAAAGCACAGTCCACTAGCTATTCACTAGCTATTCAGTCCACTCTGCAAGAGCTTTGTAATCTACAAACCAGGGCATACCATCTTCTGTATCTCCTGGCTTCCCAAGAAAATACAGGCTAGCAATGTACTTGTGGGCACTTATTTATTAGGGCCTCCTTCTGTCTACATGCCTATGTGTCTTAGCTAGGCTTCCTTCTGAAGAGTATTTCAGTACTTCCTCATAATGTCATTGCCTTTGCTGAGAAGTCAGTCTAGGGCTGTGCTGAAGGTTTGTTTCTTTTTGTGCCCTACAAACCTGTATCCCTATCATCATCTTCATATCATTGTTATTAGTGGATCTAAAAAGCAAGATTAAAAAGAAATACCTTACAAATCAACTTTTAGTCTATTATCCTCTCCCAAATGGTAGAAATGAAATAGTCTAATCAAACCAAGCCAAGTCAAAAAGGTGTATGTGTGTATTCTGATAAAATTTTGTTTTATTTTTATTGATATTAGAGAGAGAGAAAGGGGGATAGAGATATATCAATTTGTTGTTCCACCTTTCTATGCATTCACTGGTTGATTTCTGTATGTGCCCTTACTGCGTGCAACCTTGGCTCATGGGGGCGACCCTCTAACCAACTGAGCTATGAGGCCAGGGCCTGATTCAGTTTTGAATTCATAATAACTAATGCTTTTAGAAATTTCAGTAAGAATCCAAGAGATGGATGCACTAAATAGTAGCCTGACACAGCCTATATTCAAATTCAAAACACATAATTATCGTCTGTGGATATATAAGCTATTTGTAAAGTTAGCACTCCTGGAGATTTATACTGTAACTAACTATAACTAATGATGAAGAAGCAGATGATGTTTTGGTTGTTGTCAAAGAAAAATATGTTAGTGAGGAAAAAACATAAAAAATATTACAGTTCAGTTCAAAGCATCTTTAACAATAAAATCATGTTTTCCACCAGGTTCTGTTTCAACATTTGGTATAACTTACATTGAAAATGTCTCTGTTGAAGCTGTTCCCTCTAGAGCTATTTTAGCACATTGATCTCCTAATTTTCTTCTCAGTCTGAATGCTGATTAATGACAGGAAACCTGCCATTACAATGGATAGGGAGCAATGCATCGTGGGCAGCCAGTTAGGCTATTGAGGGCGTTTCACTGCTTGCAGGGCAGAGCTTGTCACAGCACAATCCATTCTCAAGCACCCAGGCTGGAAATGCCTCTTCCCTGTTTATGGATCATGTTGCGTACTTTTACTGATTCATATTGGCGCTACAGCCTTTTTATTCTGACAGTTTAAACACAGAAAAGAAAAAGAAAAATGCTGTGTGAGAACCTCCATCATGAACGGCTTCATCTGAAGACCTGCCATCCACAGGGTCACAGCAAGAGTCACTGTGAGGCTGAGTCTGGAAAAGCACAGCTTTCCTTTGGCTATAGCAGAATGTGCCTCAAGGAGGAAGAAGCCAATTAAACTTAGAGGTAAAGCTTTGGTGAGCTACTTTTAAGTAAAATTAAAATGTTATAAAACCCACTTGTTAATTTTTCAGAATGCACAAGGATGTCTTGAACTGCTTCGTAAAAAAAAGAAAATTGAATTAGGATCATCTATACATTTTCACACACGTTCCACAAAAACACATGGATCTGGATGTACAGGATCTCTTTTTTTCATTACAGTCCATAAGCCCAACTCTAGTGAGAGAAAACATACATTAATAGCTTTATCAAAAGGGGAAATGGCATTTAGAGATGCAAAACACCATTTTGAGATTTTCCAGGTACCATAATGACAGTTTCTCTTATCACTGAATATTCATGACACCTCATAAAACTAATGATAAACATAAAAATTGATGTGAACGTTTGACTAATCTGCGCTTATTTGTTTGGAAGAGCTGTCGTAATTGCCTGGTTTGTAAATTAAACATCTGCTATGGGAATAAACAAAAACATAACTGAGCATATTCAAATAAATTGAATTCACTTTGGTTCTATAAATTTTATTATATGGGCTCATCAATTTTATTACACCTGAGCTCAGCATTGCTACCAATGTCAATGCATTTTTAGGTGTTCTATTTGTAAGACTAAATACTTTTTCCCCCTAATAAAATGCAGATCATATTTAGCTCATTTTTTAAAGGAGTTTTTCAATTGAAGCTACTCGCCATATTGGTTGAACATGAGTTGGAGCTCCACTATGAGGTTCCTTAAGGGTTTCAGCAGACCATTAAAAAAAATCTTATTTATATCACAGCAGCACAGTATACGTCAAACAAGATACTCATTTCACTTTAGTAAAATGAATCTGTCTGATGGTGGGCATAGCTGTATTTTTCTAGTTTCTAAGCCATAAAGATGAAACATATAGCAGAACAACTAACCAAATCAAGGGCCACAATGAAAGAGAGAAGTGGATTTGCTAAGATGTGGGAGCCATACCTTCGATATAATTATAAATAAATAAATAAATAAATAAATAAGTATATATGTAGCTAATTCCTTGATGCTATAGATCCATTAAAATGATTCATATCAATAATTCAATTTTCTGTTGAGATTATCAAGGCAAATAAAGTATTTCAAACAACAGACAAGTTAATAATAGATGGGAATAATACTTTGCTGCTGCAGATAATAAATTCAATATTACAATGGCTGCCCGTGAGGGAAAAAATGATGTAAGGTAGCATGAGACAAAATATGTAATGGCTCAGAAATCCCTGACTTGCGATACGTGTAAGGCATATTCCACATTATTCTTAGATGTGTAAGATATGAATGATAACCAAAGGCATATTGGGTGATGATCCACTTAAACTTTTGCATGATGCTGATGCTGACATAGTAGATTCCATTTTGAAAACAAAAGTGAAATTTTCAGTTAGCCAGGGAGCCCAGAACTTCACATTTACTTTCCTTGAGATAACAGGCGCTGACCTAGAGGTTGACACCTATGTCCCTGATAAGTGGAGCCTTCCTTTTCCCTCCAGAAAGATGCAATTCCATCTGGCCCTTCATTTAAATTAGAGAATTGTTAGCTATAACCAATTTCAATATCCTCAGAAAATTAAGGTCAAGACTATACGGTTTGTGCAAGAACACAAAAAATTATAGTCAACATCTACTGACCACTTACTATGTACCAAGAAGCCCTTTATATATGTTATTGCAGTTTATCCTCACAGCAACCTCAAAAAATTGATACTTCTATTATCCCTTCATTTTCCCTCGAGAAAGAAGCAATTCCACCTTTGCTCAATCAGGAACTCTGTAAGCTTAAGGAGGCCTGTGGAAACTTGAAAAGGAGTGATTCTTGGGATTGCAATTTGTCAGAAACTTCGATTGCTAAACATATTTCATGGAGGACTTCTCATTTCTAGGCTCCTCTTATAAATTGAGACTTTTAGACAAGTAGGGAATGACAGGATTCTAATCAAGGTTTCAGGCCAGTGATTTAGGGACTGAAATACCCAGTCATTTGAAACTTAGGTATAAGGTGAGAGAGATAATCACTAAGATTTACTCAGAAAAACAAAATCAAAGACAAACTATGGACTCATGCAAGGACACTGTCTTATTAGATCAAAGTTGATTGGATAGTTAAGTCTTCCCTACTCAGAACATTTTCGAATCCATATCACACCCAGCTGGAGAGAACGTGTAAGAAATACCAACTCGACTTTCAAACTGTTCAAGAGGCTTTGATTTAAAAGCAACAATAACCTGAGAGAGGAAATTCATCTTGTTTTTTGTCCACTAGATATGCTTTTAACAGTACCTGAAATAGTTATTGCTTAATTTTATGCTTCATGGGGGTAGTAGCAATTAGGAGCAAGTAGTTTCCATTGTAATGGATGGAAGACATAAACTTTCAGTCTTTTATAGTGTTTTTAGTAGGCTTCAGCCTCCCAAGCACAGATTTAAGTGTCATTCTTACAAATGTATTTCGAGAGATAGAAAAAAAAATAATAGTGTTGCCTCCCATTACCAAAAGAAAAACTTTGATTTCAATATCATAAGTAACAAGCAAAACATATTGGAAGATGTACTGTCTTTTGTGCACTAACTAGAATCCATTTATTTTTTAAGTGCAGTCTTTTCCTAGTGCATCTATTGGATATTTTTGCAAACTCTTAAAACTTTAATACATGTCAAAGTATAGATTTACACTTTTTATGGAGTTGAAATATAGCATAAGATAGTATGTGCTACATAATGTGCTGTAATAATTGCAATATTTTACTCTTTGGAGAAAATAAGATGCTGGGGTGCTGCAGAAGGTATAAGAGGAAAACTGATGAAGTAGGAGAGTAGGAATAGGGTCTCTGAAAAGTGACGAGTAAGTCCTCAAACCTGAAGGAGTGCGAGGAGTTACTGGATAAATGGGCAGGGACAAAGGACATTTCATGAGACGGAATAGCAAGTGTGCAGGCCCAGGTAGGATGGAACTATGTTGCACTGCAGGGTGTCCAAGCCAGCGTGGCTCTAACATGAAGTCAAGGAGAGAGAATAAGGGCTGAGGCAGTGACACTGGCAGGGTCAAATCACCGAGGGAGCTAGGAGGGGATGTGGAAGCACAGCATAAAAGTCTGAAAGTAGGGGTTGGGAAAACGTTTGAAAAATGGAGTTTTGAGAAACAGGTGTTAAAAGTTGAAGCATATTAAAACTTTTAAGAGTTTATTTAAGCAAAACTTGATGCAAATAGGCAGCATCCAGGGTAGCAGATAAAAATGAGCTCTGATGAGCTGTGCAAAATGAAAGACTTTGATAGCCCGGTTAGTTCTTGCAAGGCTACTTCCCTTTAGGGGATGCCTGGGGCCTGTCAGGTGGATTACCTGACTAGTGCTGATCAGGCTACTCCTGACTGTTTTTGGATTCCATTTCTGGGTGAGCCAAACTAATTAAATAATTCTTGGTTTGCTGATGTGGAACTTAGCATGATTGACTGTTGTCTTGTTTTTAACAGAAGCAATGGAGTTTGCAGAAGAGAAGAATGTAGTTGAGAGTCAGGGATTCAGGAAAGTTCTCTGGGGGTACTCTTAAAGGTTGAGAGTCAGAGAGGAGTATAAACACTTAAAAGAATAGCTCTAGGAATTCCCAGAATGCGATACAGAAGTAGGAGAGAAAGGCCAGAGAGACAAGCAGGTGGAACTCCAAATGCCCTGATAAAGTCACACTAGGTAGTAGAAAGAGGAACAGATTTAAAATGATCATCTCTAAGCTTTAAGTCTGGGACTGCTCTTATGTACTAATGAAGGACAAATCATGGTTAGTGGTGAGAAATGAGGGCTTCCAATCTTGCTGCAGGATTCATGACGTATTTCAGTATCCTTGTGTCCCTGTGACCATGGGCAAATATTTAACCTCTGTTTCTTTGTTTCCTCATTTCTAAAAAGAGATAATAATAGAAGTATCAATTTTTTAGGGTTGCTGTGAGGATAAACTGCAATAACATATATAAAGGGCTTCTTGGTACATAGTAAGTAGTCAATAGATGTTGACCGTAATTTTTTGTGTTCTTGCACAAACCGTATAGTCGTGACCCTAATTTTCTGAGGATATTGAAATTGGTTATAGCTAACAATTCTCTAATTTAAAGATCTATGATTTTATCATTAAAACAGAAATACCTAAATATGTAAATTATAGAAATAGAATTACTCAGCGTCTGTTCCAAAGTTCTTGCCCAGGTGTCTTTCTCATTTGTTCATTATGAGACTGCCTTTTAAGTAGCTCTGTACTCTGTCCTTCCAGCTCTGTAATTCTATATTTTCTGAACATGGCCACCAAAAACCACTCATCTAGGATAGGATATGTATAAATTCTTTCATTTTTCAATGGTTATTAAAGTAAGATGTGACAGAGACAACAAATACTTTAGACTCTGTGGCCTCTTTAATATTAAATTTTTTAAAATTTTAATTGAATTTATTGTGGTGACTTTGGTTAATAAAATTATTTTGGTTTCAAGCATACGATTCTATAATACATCATCTGTATATTGTATTGTGTGTCCACCAGCCAAAGGTCAAGTCTTCCTCTGTCACCATTTATTCCCCTTTTACATTCTTCTACCTCCACCCAACACCCTTTCCCTCTGGTAATTACCACACTGTTGTCTGCGTCTATGAGGTGTTTTTTGTTTTGTTTTGTTTTTGTTCTGTTTTGTTTTGTTTTGGCTTAATCCCTTCACCCTTTTCACCCAGCTCCCCAACACCCTTCCCTTCTGACAGCTGTCAGTCTGTTCTCTGTATCTGTGAGTCTATTTCTATTTTGTTAGTTTATTTTGTTCATTAGATTCCACATATAAGTGATACCATATGGTATTTGTCATTCTCTGACTGGTTCAAGCATAGCATACTTATACAAGGTTGGTTAATCATTAGATTGTTTCTTGAGAGCAAAATCCATTTGTCTTAGTCAACTTGGGCTGCTATACCAAAACACCATAGAGTAGGTGGCTTAAACAAAGGCATTTATTTTTCATAGTTCTGAAGCCTGGTAAGTCCAAGATCAAGATCCTGGCATGTCTGGTTCTTGACAAGGGTCCTCTTTCTGGCTTGCAGATGGCTGCCCCACCTCCCTGTGTGCCTTTCCTTGGCACACATGTGCAGAGAGAAAAAGCTCTCAGTCTCTTCCTCTTTTTATAAGGGCACTAATTCCATCATAAGGGCACCACCTTCATGATGTAATCTAAACCTGATTACCTCCCAAAGGTCCCACTCCCAAATAAAATCATATTGGAAGTTAAGGTTCCAACATATACATTTTGAGGAAACATAAGCATTCAGCCCACGGCACCATTGCTATGTTAATCTTGGTGTGTGTCACAAACAGATACTCAATAATGGGATAAAGTTTCATAAATTATATTGTCAATTAGTTTTCTTAAGATGTGACTACTTAAAGATAAAGAATATGTCTTAAATGGATCATTTCCTAGAATACTGCGGTAACTCTTTGAACTATCAAGCTGATTGTCAAGCATCAATGAAGGAAAACAAACAAACAAAATTATAAAGATGATATCTCTATAATCATAAAGGTCATAACTTAATTGTATCTCTTAGTTCTCTTATAGTTTGAAAACTAGGGTAAATTTTTAGGTCATGCTTAAGAATCCTTTTAAAAATATAAACAACTTCTGTGTGAACAAAAATAAAGACAAAGCAGCACTCCAGCCGTTGCTAGCTTGTCACCATACCAACATCGATTATTGCTCAGTCACATCATTAATTAAACGGGGCAGTCTCTGGGAAGTCAATGAAAACTCTATTCTTTTCAACAAGGGGGAAGGGTTCAAGTTCTAAGTGAAGAATCATTTTAATCACTTAGAGCAGAAACAAAACATACTCAAAACTTTCTTTGTCTTTGGGAAATTGGTGGAAGTCACTTTCCTGGGTCTATATTGGTAAGTGGCTGTTAACACTTTTTTCCTATTTAATATCCCCCAGGATGTATTAATTTAGAGGATGCAGTCCTCTCAAAAGGACCCTTTCTAAAGGGGAACAAGGAAGGAGTCTCCCTTTATAAGGTTTGCAACTCCTCTCTAAACGGTTGTAACAAAGAACGCTCAACACCTCCACGCGAGCTGAAGGCCCCACTGAATCACTGCATTTCAAAGGGAAAAACAATCTGTTCCCACGTTAAACTCTATAACCCTAAAGAGAGCCAAAGCATTATTCTCATCATTATTGTCATTTTGGCCAGGAAAGACAGCTACACTTCTAATTATTAGGCCAATGAGAGTAAAATTCAGTATGCCATATACTTTGATAAAAAGAGAGTATGCTAGTAATGGACAAGTGTTAGATGAGAAATAGAGAAATCAATCAAAACAAGCCATACAAACTGGGTGTGCTGAAACCCTCTGCCTCTAAGATTGAACTTTAAAACAGAGTGTGCACGCATTACGCAAGGATCAATGCAATTCATAGCAAATGCCGTCATCTGAATACACAATTCTGAGCATCAGCTTCCATCAGGCCTCAGCAAGTTTTCTGTTTTTGGTGCTTTCTAAAAGTGCAGTGGAAATAACTTTTTGTTTAAAATGAAGGGATTTGTAGAAAACTCACCTTCTGCAATGCTATTAGCATTTTCTGTCAAGCCATGAAAAAAACGATTTAGGATTTTTGTTTCTTGGAAATACAGAGTTGAGGGAAGAATTTTTCCCCCTCTTAGCTAGCCTCATAATGAATGTCTTAATCGTTAGAAAACCCATTTAAAATCTTTTACTTGCAATTTCCTGAAAATAGCCATAGTTCTATACTGAAAACCTCCTAGCGAAGCCTTTATTTTATGTCAGGAAAATAATAAATAATGTCCTTATGCTACTTTGTGTGGGGAAGCTGGAGCCTGAGAGAATTAAGTTCAAAAGAATTGTTCTGAAGTAGGAGTGAAGAAACTACACATTGTCTTGTACAATTTGGAACCCTATGCATACAGTGACTTGGATAGTGTCTTAACAAACTGAAGGTTATTTAGGTTTCAGTAAAAGTCAACAAAATGTAAACTGAAATGGAAAACTACTTTTTTATAATGACAATATTCTTAAGGACATACTTGGTTATCAACAATCTTGTTGCCCCAGGATAAAATGACTGAAAAGACAAGAATTTCTGCCATCCCAAATCCTCCAGGCCTCTACACCACTGCCCCTTTGTCACTCACAGATGTCTCTATCTTGACCCACATGGGCGCAGCCTCCCCTATCGGGGCCACTACCGTTACCCGCTGTCCTCTCCCTTGGAGCTCGTGCTCATCCGCGGTCCCCCAGCCCCAGAGCCGCTCTCTGGGACGCCACTGCCGCTAACTCTGCAGTCACAGCTGACCATTAATATGGTATGAAAAACATTATCATTTCTTTTATCCACGTACTCCCTATGCCAATGCCCTTTAACCTTCACAAATCATGAAATGTTTTTTTACATAGTTTTGAATGAACTTGTAAAATGCATTTCTTTCAAGGAAGATTTATTAATCAGCCCTCTCTCAGGCTACCTTTATTTTGACCAGACCGTGTGCCAGTGAGAACCAGGCTTCTTGTAGCATGGGAAAGTTCACCCCTAAGCCCATCTGTTCGGTCTCTTTCTCTAAATCCTCTGCTGCGAGTCCTGTGCTTAATTCTACCTCATTTCACCCTGGCCATTGCGATCTAGATTCTATGCAGATTATGAACATCCTGAAGGCAGGCTACTTAAGCTGGTACTGTACCTCTGTCACTTATTAACTGTATAGACAATCCATCTTCTCATTTGGAAAATGTGACTTAGATGACTCAACCTTTAGAGTTGTTTTGAGGATTAAATGAGTTAATACACTTAAAATAATTCAAATAATGCTAGACCCATATTAAATAGAAGTTATACTACTTAGAGCAAACACTCCATTGTAGAATGAAGTGCCAAAAACTATACAAAAGTAGGAGGGAAGTCCCAGTGCTGGCCCTGGAAAAGCAAAAGCAATGTGGTAGATACAAGGTCTAATATGAGCTGGCAATATAAAAGATAGCCAAGAAAGTGGTCTTAAGTGACAGTATGAGAACACAGCTTATTAAACCTGTGAGTGTGCTGATTAATGTGGATTTCAGAACTGCAGCAGGTTAGGGACATTTTTTAAATTCCCTATGAGAGTAGCTAAACTAATTGCATTTGAGAACTAGCCTCTTCAATAAAAGTGAGAAGAAATAAGATAGCATGCACTGAAAGGCAAAGTTTTGTAGTGGGCTTTATTTTAAAATGTTTAACTCTATGAAGGAATTCTAAATACTGGATGAGAGGAGAGCAATTTACAACAGATACATTGCAATATGCAAGATCAAAGGCAGACAGAAAGTTAATGTGCTTTTTCTAGATACATTTGGGGTCTGCAGATGTCCTATTTGGTTGGATTATGAAGAATCATATAAGTCTGATTTGACATGATAAAAGTACTAAAAGTAAAGGTAAATAAATATTATATGAAAAACATGGGAACAGAATCTTGTCCAAAGCTGAGTGAAGAAAAGAGTAATAGCTTAAAAGTTTGCCTTGCAAGGTCTTAATGGGGGACCCCAATGAGCTTCTGGTTTGCAGGTGAGTGGGCATCCAGTGGGGGTGTATGACATCTCGTGTCTCAACATCATCAGATGAGTAGTGTGTAGTGTGGGCATCAAACAAGACACTCTCAGCCCGTGTCTGCATGAATTCTGCCAGAGCCTACACACAGCTGGTTGGCCCAGCAGTGGCTTCAGCATGAGGGGTGAACTGAAAGGACTGGAAGTGGTGTGTAAGATGTCTCTGAAATACACACTAAGGCATGAATAAGCCTTCCCTTACTGCTACCATGTGTGCAGCAGTGTGAGCATAGTTACACCAATTTTGCCACCCCCTAATATGTGAGAGACTAAAATATAAAGACTCCTTTCAGCACAGCAGCCTATCATCTAAACAATGAGATCAGTTAGAACAAGCCTGAGTCATTTACATAACTGATCCCAAAGCTTATGGAGTGCTGGGTGTGATGCTGAGCCACTGCTGGGACCCTGCCCTATGGTGACAGATGCCAGGAAGACTTTTGCTGTGGACACCCATGCAAACAGGTCCCTTGGTTGGAGCTTGATACCTTTCTAAATTTCTAGCCCAGAAAATAGTTTTTTCCTAAACTTTCATTTTTTTCCACAATATACCTTGAAAGGTTTTTCAGCTCTCCTGAGTATATTTCCTTTCTCTCTTCCCTAGACAGTATCTGTCTTCTAGGCAACTTTCCCTCAACTGTCCCAAAAAAGGAACCAGAGAAGTAGGATATGGGAGCTTGTTTCACTCACTTCTCTAAGAGTTCTATGGACTCAATTGCTAGTGTGACAGTGACAAAGCCTAGTAAGAAAAGAGTCTGACAGAAGATTAAAGAGAATCATGTCAGTAGTGTTTGTGGGGGACCAATGGTGTGGGGCATGCCACAACATCCTATCTAAGGAAAATGACTTGTAGCTGCATCTTATGCCTCTGCCACTGGGAAAGACCTGCTGTGCTTGAAGAACCGCTCTGGCCTGAGGGCAATATACACGAAAAGGTATTCTAACTCATTTACTGGTGGACTCAGAAGACTCCCAGTTTCAAGTCTGGCCTAGAGTAAGACAGAACTATATAGCAGGCTAAGGCTACAAAATAAGATGCCCTATGCTCATTCAGAATATGTTACCTAACAGATTCTATGATGCTACAGGTATCTCTGGTAGATAAATTGTGGACTGTCTCTCTCAGTCCCTGATATGAGTCACAATCCAACACCCCTAAGGTTCAGAAATAAGGCCATGCTTGTTTTGAAAATAACTGCTCTTCATTTGGAAAAGAGTTCCTGCATGTTTGGGGACTCTGGTACATTTACAAGAAATAGGAGAAATGGCTTAATGTACACATATATATAAATTTCAGGGCAGTGATAAATGGCTTAGTGTGGTTAGAGACTTTAAACACTCTAAAATATCAGGAACAAGTAAATTAAAAAGAAAAAAGATATGTGGCAGTGCCCAACTGTTTCCTTTGATCACTTTAGTGTTTGTAAAGTAGGCAGATGAGTGAGAGACCACGATGGCAGGGATTGAGGTTATACATACAATAGTATGAGTTCCCTCTCATCAAGGCTAATATAGCTACTTCCACTGCAAAATGCTTAATATTCTAGTATCAAAGATTTATGCTGAAAACTTAATAACATACCCTTATTTACTAAAGAGTACAGTACTCCTTTCACTAAAATATCTCATTACATATATACCCTGGGCATTTGACTGTCTTCTCTGACAACAGTGCATCTATTTCTGACAAAATGAAAACAGAAAACAGTGAAAAAGATAAAAAACAGTTCCTCAGAAACCTGTGGAAGAAAGTGAACCCAACTAACATACATATAATTTTAATCCCCCACCTCCAAAAAAGAAAGAGAACAGGACAAAAAAAGCATTTGAACAAAAAAATAAACATGTTTGATAATTGTTGAAAGATATAAATATACAGTTTCAAGGAGTTCAATGAACCACAGCAGAGGTAATGCAAAGAAAACCCTACTAGAACATTACTGTCAAACTGATGAAAGCCCAGGAAAAAGAGAAAATCCTGTAACTAGTTAGAGTAAACTCACACATTAGTTACAGGGCAACAATAATTTGAATGTCAGCTAACTTCTCATCAGAAACAATGGAGCCCAGGAGAAAGAATAATATTTAGTGTTGAAAGTGAAAGAAAAAGTCAAGCCAGAATTCTATCCATCATGAAAATATCTGTTAACAATGAAGGTAAAATATAGACATTTTCAGATAAAATAAAATAAAAATAATTCACCATTTGCAGACCTGCACAATAATAAATACTACAGAAACTTATTCAGAATGAAAGGAAAGAACTTCAGAGGGAAGGTCAGATATTTAAGAAATCTGGCTATTTTTTGTTAAATACTATGAAAAACATATAACGAAAACAAAAATTATAATATCTCATTGTGAATTTAAAGCATATGTAGATGCAATCCTGTGACAACTACAGCGTAAATAATGGCCTAGATGTCGTCAATGGACCTATAGGATTGCAAATTTCTACATTTTACAAAAAGTAGGTAGTGGAATAATGAAGCATGTATGGTAGGATCTTTAGAACAACAACTAAAAACTAATGTAAAAATATATAGCTAAAAAGATAATTTAGACAATTTATGATATTTACATAATGAGTCTGTTAGTGCTGTCCAGGTGATGCTGAAGCAATAAAAATATAAATATATCTGTCCACTAATTCACTAATTTTAATTCAAAAGCTACTATACATGAGAACTTTTCAGCATTTAATGTTTCCTGACGAGGACAGAATGTGAACAAAAGTTAAAATGAGGAGCTACTGGCTCTAAGTGCTGTGCTGGCTGGCTATTTTGAGGTATTTCTCATTGCCTTAATACTTGAAAATATCCAAAGTCTAGGATGCAATTGAAAACCATCTGGCATACAAAGAAACATGAAAATGACTCGTTTCCAACAACAAAAAAGAAAACTGACGTAAGGTGATGCAATATTGTCCACTGTTACATATTTACACATTATCGCATAACTGTAAGATTATGACTTTTTTTGGTAAACCATTTAGAAACATGTCTAAAAGGACTATAGTCAACAGGAAGTCATTATACCACAGCAGTTTAAAAAGTGGTCATTAAAATCAGATGTGTACCATTAATCAATTTTTGTAAATGTTTGTCACCAGTAGCTGTCTGATTGGGGTGGAGGTAGAGTAACTGTAAAGTGATGTGACAGATCGCTCTTTTGAGGGTAATGAAAATGTTTTACATCTTGATCATGGTGGTGGTTAGATGAGCATATATATACATTTCTCAATACTCATGCATGTGGGCAGTTAAAAGCAGTGCATTTTAACATGTAAGCTATTCCACAAAATTTTTTATTTATTAAAAAATTGTGAAACAAGTCCCTTAACTTATTGCATTCCTACATAAATCAAATAATCATAGTCACTAGTTACTGGTCAAAATGAAACTTTATTTATATTAGAAGAAAAATACAAAAAAAACCTGATTATTTTCAAATTAGCTAATTAATTTGGAAACAGAGGAACTGTTACTGTTATGTAACAAATTTGAAGAGACCATTTTTCCTTAAAGGACAGCTTAACAGGTGACGCCCACAAAAGAGAGTGAAAGGACAAGGCATAAAATTATAGTATATTTCCTGTTAATGAACCACCACAAATTGGGTATATAGAATGTAGACTTCAGGAAGATAACACAGGTAGCTGAGAAAATGAAACAGAGCAATGATCCAGAAAGATCATCAAAAGCTGCAGGTTCAGCTTTGCATCTTTACTTTCAACAAATAGAGTGCCAAGCAGATTGTAATGGTTTCATCATTACTTTTCTGTGTTTTTTTCTCAAGCTTAATTTGATAGTGTGCTTTTAAATCCTGAGCTAATTGGATGCTTCAGTGTATTAACATTTTTCCTCTTTTTCCCCAATTAAATACCTATTGTCGAATTCCTTTGGGATCTTTACCTTGATAAATAGTTTATTTGGACTTTTAAAATAAATAAGAGTAACCAATTGGATTGACAGAATCGAGCCCTGTAGCTTATGTTTATTATATTTATTTGATAAGTACTTATGAAATATACGATATGTGTTACACTACTAGATACTAGAGACGATGGAAAAGAAATACAGACATCATGTCCATTTAAGGATTTTTCATGTGGAAAAGCAGAACTGGAAAAAAAAAAAATACTACTACCACAGTAAGACCAAATAGAATTATCAAATAAATTATCTAGATGTTTGATACAATAGCTAAGAAGGCCAATGAAAGCTAAGAACATTCTAGTTTAAAGTTACCAAAGCAAGATGAAGCTTGAGCTTGACCTTGAGAGTTAGAATGGCAAACATAGAGGACTAGAATTACATTGCAATTTCTGTTTTTACTTCCCCAAGGACAAATAAAAAAAAATGTTTTATAACACTTTTATCATAATTACCAATTAAGAACTTAAACCAAGCTTGCATTTTATAACAATGTTTATTTTTGTTTTGGAAGTTGAAAAAGGACATTTTCAAAAGAAAAATGCCCTTGCAGCCAAAAAAACCCCCAAACTATTATATTTTTCTTCTGAAACTGCTTTCATGAAACATCAGATGCAATATGCTACTGGGAAGAGAAACAGATTTGTATGCATGAGTTCACACGTCATTGGCTCATTTCCCATAGAAAATACAACACAAATGTATCCTATGGCTATCAACATTATAAGTTAAATGCAAAATTATTTCTTGGTTATCATTTTAATTACCGTATATTATCTATGTAACGGGAGAGTTAAAATGAATCTAAAGGAAATTCAAATATTGTTAAAATATAATATAGTAGGTAGTATGAGGCATTAGGATTGAGTAATCCACTTAGAGAGAGCACTGTAGATACATTTAGAACATAGTAGCTTTGTAAGGTCTTACAACCTTAATACCTAAATTATTCTTAGCATATTGGCAGCCTACCAGCAAAATAATTGTTCATAGGAAATTTTAGTAATTATATATATATTTCCATTCAGAATTATTGGACTCATGATAATAAGTACTAGTCTATCTCATTATCTTTAGGTAACATTCCAGAACAATTACCAGATACAGGCATTTCTCTTCTAATGCCACAAAAAGTATTAATTTACAAAAATATTCTGCAAAATCATGCACTAAAATGATAGGATTAATGCAAAAACAAATATTAAAGGCATATCACTTAATAAAAGACATAAAACTTTGCAATCAAATCATATATACATATTCACACACACATATCACATAGATATATATACTTCCCAGTTCATACTTACAGTTAAGACACCATTTCATATTTGTTATTTAAAAATGCAATAGAATTCTCAAATATATGCAATGCAGTACATAGTGGAAGGTAAAGTTTTTTTATCCCATGAGAGCATCAAAAAGAAAATGATATTAAAGTTGGATTTTTAAGCCTCTTAAGCAAAAAATGTCACACATAATTGAGGAATAAAGTTGTCTAAAGAAAAACAAGGTCTACTGTAAAAAAAAAACAACAAAAAAAACAAAGGTTATCCTCTGTATTGGAGATTAAAAACAAAACAAAACAGATTATACAAAAAAGCACAGGAACATACTTGGAAGTAAAATATTTGACACATAGTTTTAGTGATAACTTATGGATCTTCCTTTCCAAGAAAACTTAATTGTTTAATTTCTTTCATATATAGCCAAATCACATTTTATGCCTATAAACTCTTTGCCAGCATGAACATATGCATTTACACACATATAATCTCCAGACTGCAATATGGAAGGGTAGGCAAGATGAGTGTTGGAGAGAGCTATGTATAGGAAGAGGACAGGCCTGATTTATGGAAAGTTCCTTTTTTTCTTATTTTAATAAATTTTATTATTTGAAATGTAGTAATTTAAATTAAACTAATTATATATTGCCTGTTAGGAGTCCTGACTACTTACATCAGTCGTCTATTTCTTGCATAGTAATATCATCTATTTATTTTTAAATGGAAGTTTCTGATGAGCTTCAGAAAAATTTTAAATAACTTTATTCCACATATTTTAAACACTCCTCTGAATGTATTTTTAAAAATTTCTAAAGTCCATTAATAAAAGTTTTCTAAAAATAAGGTAAATTCCAGATGATTTCATGTTAACTAAATTATACAGTTCAAAATAACATGTAGTTTAATATATTCATGTTTTTTCTGTTCCAATCATGTACACTGACTTCTCAGTTATGGTACACAGTGTAATTATAGTGCATAGGGTTATTTGTGTATATCTTGTTCCAGAGAAGAGTTAAGGTTGCCTACATAAATACTTATAATACAATATGTTAAAATAATTTAAACCAGATGAATAGAGTGGATATAATAAAAGAAAAATTATGGTAAAGTCAAAAGTGAGACTGTTAGCGTAGGCAGCTAGTTATTAACAAAAGGAAGGGAGCAAATGGAATTGGACATTAAGCCTGGTTAACTAGGAAGGGGAAGCCTCACAGCACCCCAGGGGAAAGCCTTACCCTCCGGACAAACGGACTTACCCCAGGCAGGCAGGCAGGCAAGACTGGCTTTCCCGCCTCCCCAGGGAAGAACTGGCCCTTCCCCCCCATCACCAGCGGGGAGGGAGAACTAGTAACGCGGGAATTCCTCTGCTGAGGCATGCGCAGTAGAATCCAGACGACGGAGCAAAATTTGAGGCATGCGCAGTAGGAGCCAAAAGGGCACCCAGAAAGGGGAGGAGTCGAGCCTGGGAAAACGTGGGAAAAAGGCCAGAGGGAGCAAGGGCAGGGAACCTGCGGAGATCCAGGAACATGGCCGGGTAGGGGGCGGGCCCAGCACAAGCTCGCGAAGAATTAGGAAGATTGGTTAGTTTGAAGAAAAGCTTACCCTTGCCCAGACCCGAGGAGATGTAACCGAAGCGTCACAAAGGCCGAGGCATTGGCACGTTCTCGCCGTGGCAGCCACGCATGCGTGGGCGTGGCGGCGGGCGGCGGCTAAGCCGAGCGCCGGAAGTGGGCCGAGGGCAGCGGAGGCTGCGCGGAAGCCTAGAGCCCTGCGTGCGGGCTGACGGCGCGGGGCCCCGGCTCTCCGCCCGCGCTCCGCGCGGCCGGACACTGGTCGTCTTCCGCAGCCACCCGGCCGGAGCCACGCGTCGGGACGGAGGCGGTGCCTGTGGCCGGCCTTTGTTTTCGCCCCAGTGACTCTGGCCGCTGCCCCTCACCCTCCTGTGCGTGGGTCCTCCACGCGCGTTTCCTGCGGTGCCCCGGAAGACTCCTCTCTCCCCTACGCGTTAAACTTCTAAACGTGGGAGGAAAAGCGGCTCCTCTGCCAACCAGTCACCGAGCAAAGTGGATGCAAAGGTCAAGTCACACATCACGAGATAGAAATACACTGGGTAAGCGGATGAGCCTGACCGCTCGGGCCCTGGGGCTGGCGAAGGCGCGGGCCGGGCTTCCGCGGAGCCGGGCGCCCCGCCGCCCCGCGGGGAGCAGGCCGGTGGCCTTTCTGAAGGCGCTTGTGGATAATGTCCTTCCACGAAGGCGGAGAAGCGTAAGAGCGATCTCCTTAGCAATCAGAATGATGTAGCCCAACCTCTGGATCAGGTTAAGATGAAGAAGGTACACACTCTGCCTCTCATGAACTGAAACTAAAAACAGTGGACAGACAAAGGTCCAGGGGAGACATTTGCTTTTAGGTCAGAGAGGTTGGAAGGACCGCCTTTGTGTGTCGGTGGAGGACGTCTTTCTGTTTTCTTTCTCTTTGTGCTCCGCGCCTGGCCTCCCAGCCAGTCCTTAGGGAGCTGCACTCCTATAGCAGGAGGGCAACGGCAGTGATGATGGCGGGACAGCCACGTGGGCACCGAAAATACTAATAAAAACATTCTCCTTTTTTTGGCAAGAGTATCTGAGGAAACAGGTCTCTGTAGACAAAGCGTATAGAGGGAATCTCCATTACTTGTTCTCTCTGTTTTCCTCAAAACAGACCTAATTGCAGAAAGTTTGCAATAACTCAGGAGGCAAAAACTTCAGCTTTCTGGCCAGAGCACCTAAATCAGTCCTCCAGGAACTAAAGTATGTGAGAGAATTACAGAGAGAAGAAAGCCGGATAAAGAGATCCTTTAAAACCCATATAAATTCCTGGACTCACAAAACCTGGATCCGTATAGGTGCAGAAATGCTCCAAACAACAGAGCAAAGGCTTTTAGAATAAAAATACAATAAAGATGACCAACCAGGCACCATGTTGATTTCTGGGTATTGGACATGTGAAATGGTCCAGAATATTACCCCAGGGGGTCTGGGCCCAGAGCCAGTCTACCTAGGGCTCACTGGTAGCGTGTGGGTTCTTGACTTCACATAGGAAAGACTTCACAGTATGATTCCAGGTGATTTTGTGAGTATGTTTGTTTAAGCTGGGGATGGTGAAACGAAGGGCTTAAGGTAGAAGAAGCAACAGGAGAGAAAAAGTCAGAGAAAAGGGGGCCCTGGAGACAGGCTTAAGGAGCAAGACTGATATGAACTACAGTGGCTCACTGCTCCCCTGGTTGCAAGTCTCATGGGGTCCCTTAGAGTTTAGGAGAAAAACAGCAAAGATACAAGACATGGGCACGCTCTAACGAGAGCTTGCCATGGCTCCTTTGTCTTGAGGCTTTTTATCTTTCTTTGGCCTGCTGGAATCTTAGGGGAGGTCTCCCGGGAGTCTCTCAACAGAATATTCATTTGCTTTTCAGATTTGTACTTCAACATATCCATTCATCAAAATACGTGTACAGAGGGGCTAATGTTTTTTTCTGGTTAGTTTTATTTTTAAAGAACATTATTGAAGAGGGACTATGACAGAAGTTGGTCTGTCCCCTGATGGCCTGGAATGTGCAAACCACCTGCTCCTCCTAAGTCTTCTCCTTGGGGATAAAATCTTGTGATTTATTAGCTGGCTGTCAATTGTTCAAATTGTTTGGCCTGTCCAATTATTTTGTCTCAGTTTCCCTTACTCTACCTGTCAAGGAATTTTCCTAGCTTCTTACTGTCCTGCTTCACTGGGAGACTTTGAAATTAAAACTTGAGATTAGAGCCACAGGCCACAGAAGGTGAATCTGAGCTTGTGCGGTCTGTAGCTAATGGCTAAAAGACAGAAAGTAAACAGTCCTCCAGATGATTTTAACAATTCTAAGTCATAACATAATCAAAATTTCTAGGATAAAATACAAAATTATTCAACATAAAAAAGCAGGAAAACATTAAAAATTCTTAAAAGATAATCAGTAGACAAGAGCCACAAATAGTCCAGATGATGAATTTATTAGACAAACACTTTAAAGTAGCTTTTTAAATCCATGCTTTATGGAAGCTCTTGAAATGAATGGGAAGATAGAACTTATCAGCAAAGAAATAGAAACTATATAAGTGTAACCATGGACATTTTGTGTCCTGGAATGTTGTGTCTCAGTACCAAAAACAAAGGCAGAGGGGGAAAAAGTGAAGCCCAGAGAGAAAGGTGAAGAGCAGCATTCAATGAGTCTGCGGAGGTATGAATGGCCTGGACTATGCCAGTTCTGTAGGTCATGTAAAAGGTTTAATTACTGTCACAAAAGCCTTGGGAGCAATTTAAGACTTGATCAAATTAGTAACATGATCAAAATTTTATTTTTGAAACAAATGGATTCAAATGGGGGAAAACTGAATTAGGTAAAAGGAGACCAGGCAAGAGATAAAGATTTCTTAGCCTAGAAATGGAGTATTAGATACGAAGAGAGTATGACCAATTTAAAATATGTTCAGAAAGTAAAATCACGGGCACTAATGATGGTTTAGATATGGGCTGGCGGAGAAGGAGCTGTGAAGAGCAGCCCACAGGATTCTGGCTGGACAACATGGTGGATGGAATTGATTTGCTATGTACTTACTCAAGAAAGAGCCAGATTTGAGGGGTTAGATCATGATTTCAGTTTCAGACATAAAATGTTCAGAGTACTTTTGAAACATCGTTTTATAAGTCATTCATTTGGAAGTCTGAAGGTTAGGGAAGAGATAAGGGTTTTTTAAAAGATTTGTTTAGAAGTACAGTATTGAAGATACAGAGGGTTTTTTTTTTTAAGAGAGTATAATGAACAGTATTAAATTCCTTAAAGAATTCAAGCGGAAAAATACCAAAAATATCAAGGTTTTTGTAATAGGTGATCACTGGAGACATTTGTGATCGCTATAGCTGGATTGTGTCTGTTTCTCTGTGTGTAGGAGGCAAGACTGAGATGGGAGAAGGAGATGCACATCTAGGAGAACATAGAAATGTATCCAGACAACATGAAAAGCCCCCTATACTGGTGATCATAATTAATTCATAGTGTTACTTGTCTAGCCTATTGTTTTTCAGTAGTGATTAACTTCTGATAATTATTGAGCTCATATATCTTTAAAATTTTTTTGAGGATGGAACAAAATATGTTTTGGTCTGTTCCTATGCACTGATAAGAATATATAAAGGATCCAGTAACCTTTTTCAAAGAACAGAGTTCAGAAAAAGTTATCTCATTGGAGGGACCCAGCAAGTAGATGGGCTTTATTTGCTCTTAGAGTGTTTATCTTTTAAAATTATTTTTAATTCCTGGGGGAAGGTGAATGCATTGACTGTTGCCACATGGCCATGATTCCCTGGCCTGATTCATAATTTCATGGGGAGGGAGTCGGGGAGGGAAAGAATAGTCTTACAAAGTGAGATTAGCTACTTCATCACATAAAAGAACGTCAATGAAAAGTTGGCAATATTTTTAGCACTAAGATGGTAACATCTGGGCATATATGAGAAGTAGCAACATGAAGGCAGCATTCAAATCTTTATGTCCCGAAATTAGATATCAGGATGTACTCAGAAGCCAGCCAAGCCCAGGGTTTTTCATTGCCAATACAGAATATCAAGAAGCTATAGTTTTAAAGTACCCATTTGGGTTTTCCAATTGCTACTTTCCTATGCGTCATAGGACTTTATAGTTTCTAAATGCAGCTCAGAAAATGACATTCAACTTCTCAGTATAAAAAGATGGCAGGAATTCTCAAATATCATGTATTGTGGTAAAATAAATATTATCAATATTGCTTTGTTTAGATGTTTTATGTTGCTTTCAATAGAATGTAAACTATTATTAGTAATTCCTAAACTTGTTTGAATTTAAAACAATTTGTTCTTTATATTAAATTATCTTTAGCTTATATAATCTTATAAGAAGACAAAAATATGGTATGATTACATCTTCAATTGTAGTCTTTGCAATTGAAAATAGTTTTGAATTATTAACTTGTTAGCTAGAAGGTAAATTATAGATTTGTGTTATGCTGTACTTTAGTTAGATGTGCAGGGAAGAGAATGGGATGGTTTAGAGCAAACTGCATGAAGAGCTTCCATTTCTAGAAAATAATTACTTTGGAGGAAAGCACCTTTTTGTGTGTGTGATTTTTTTAAAAATTTGTATTAGTCAGTTTTAAATCTCAAAATCTGTATTAGTATTAGTCAGGTTTGTTGTGCTCTAACCCCCTCTTCCCCTGTGTCAGTGGCTTATACCATCCAGCCTGAGGGAGCATCTGGGGGATGTGTATTTTCACAGTAGAGGAAAACAGGGGCTGAGTCAAACCATGCACTAGTATGTAAGCTTCTGCTCAGATATGGCAGGTGTCATATTGGTTCATCCCCATTATCCAGAGTAAGTCACACCATCCAGTCGGAATGCAATGAGGCAGGGGAGGGTATTTTTTTCATAGGAGGAGGGTAAGTCACATGGAACTGGGCAGGAATGTATAATCTTACTGAGAAGGGGGAGTAAATAACTATAAACAATAATATAGTCAAACTCAGAATTGATAGTAAATGTTGTCATAATATATTGTACATTCCATTATGTGACCTTTTTCAGTGAAAATGTATTTGAATAAGGTATTCATTCAATCAGGCACTATTACATTCAGAGATCTGTACAATTACAAACAGGAGTCAATGTTTCAAACCTTTGAATCATAAATATCAAAGAGAATTCAGGCACGAACAATTGTTAAATAATCTATACTCAAGCACAATAGAGAGAGCCAAATAACTCAGAAAATAAAAACATTATTTTTAGGAAAAATTAGTGAACAAATAAATTTTAAAGGCAGAATGTGAGTATTCACCAATTTTAAATTAACTTAAAACAATAATCAAATCTCCTTGAAATAATGAGATTTACTCATTATTGTTTTTACTCAATAATGTTTTTACTCATTATTGTATTTACTCAATAATGTTTTACTCAAAAACCAAACTAAAAAAGAAATGTTAACTACTATCTCATGAACACTTTAATTTCAGTCTGACTAATGGTATAAAGAATGCCACCTTCAGAAGTATGCAGGGAACTATTCTAAGTATACCCTTAAGAAATATACTGCCAAGTGTTTGAATTTATTTTGAATTTTCAACAGCAGATGATTTTATGTTTAATAAATGAGGTTCTGTCCTATTAGCTATCAAGTATTTCAAAAAAACCCTTAAGTAGTATAGTCAACAACACTGTATAAAAACTAGATCTCACTTGTAAATTCACATTGAATTTGTTTTCATTTAAAAACTGTTTCTCTCTTTGGCACAACAAATATTTTGTTAAATTCACTCCTTTTAAAATATTTTCATCTTGTAATCTGATACCTATTTCTAAAATGCTTTCAGAAAAAAAGCCAATGAGTCATGCATGGCTTGAAGTTTCTCAGGGAAAACACCAAACCTGGCCCAAATGCATCATCCTGAAAGCAGTTGTTTAAAAGGAGAAGGTAAGAGGAAAGATGAGTGATTTTTTTAAAGAACTGCAGTTTAGGAAACTCAGTCCCATTTTGGCATTGGCTTAACTTGGGCAAAGTTTAACACTGGCAAAAGGTGGTTTTGTCTTCCTTGTGGCAACAATGCAGACCAAGGTGAGCGCTCAATTTCTGAGGCAGTAAACTGTAAGGATCAGATCCCACTTCCCTTATTTGGATAATAACATGGAGTGGTACACATGCTACACAGCAGGCTCCGCAGCACCTGTGAAATGGGACCTCTTCTGTCTTACAGGGGCCATGCTAGGCTGCTGTTGTGGCAGCAAAACAGCCCTGAGCTGGATCATTTTAAGCTTCAGGAATGATTGGGAAGTTCTCTGTACATCAAGGGGACAGGTGAGCTCAAGGTCAAGCATTAAGTTCATAGACGGTACAAATAAAACTGGCCCTTTGGAGATGGAAAAGAGCCGTCTGAATCTGGGGTGCGGAGGTTCTAAGACAGCCACATCAAGAGAGCACATTAGGAGGACATAAGGATACAGACTAGACTACTAGCCAAATACTCAGTATTGCATGTGCTACAGTTTGGGGCTCTATTGTTTATAGCTTTTAGGGGCCTGTTCTTTGTCTCTCAAGATTTTAAGAGGAACCCTTCAACTAAAGTGCCATTATTTCATTTAATTTTCAAAACAACTGCATTATGTAGAAATTATTATTCTTATTTTATACCGTTTGGAAAAAAACAACATAAAAAACGTTGGAGAGATTATCTTGGCTAAGCCAACATGGGCAGCAGCAAGTATATACACAGATAGGATTTAAAACTAGGTTTATCTGACTCATAACCCCTTTTTTTTCTCTTTAGAACCTCAGGGTAAAGGAAATAAATTTTATCATAACCATATCTCAGATGTTGAAATATAAACTTCTGTAAGGAGAGTGGCATTCTTCAGAGTTCAGACTGTTACATTACATCTCATTGGCTCTTGAAGTCATTTCTTACTTCCCCATTTCCTTAATGACAAAGAACTTCAGGGATATACTACACACTTCATTTAAGATTATTTCCCTTATAATCTTAGATTTTTGAAATTCAAGTTTCCTAAGAGTAAGCACTGAGACATTGTTTACTGTTAAAAATTTATCAGCAAGTATATTTTTAAGGCTGAAGGAACAACTCTTTTGGCCCACAATAGACCACCAGTGAAGTTCAGTTCTACAGGATGCTGAAAGTGCAACTTTATCACATACTCATCAGTGTTTTTTTATGTTCCCGAAGCACAGAAAGAAAATCTTTAATCTTGTCGGGTTTGTGACAATGTATCTTCAAAGACTTCAAGTAATGTAGTTTATCAAAAGATTAATAAAGCTTTAGAGCAATGTTGGTTGATTTAGCAAGGTGTCTAAAATAATTGATTTGTTTTAATATTATTAATCTTTATTTAGGAACCTGGCAAATACTTCACATTTTGAAACGTTTGCAGGATTAAGTTTTTAAGAATGTAGAATTAATACCTATGGTTAAAATACTTTTAATCTTGACCATTTGAAGGATTTTTTAAGGAATGCTAATTAGTTTCAAGCTATGAACTAACTATATTTATACTTAATATGGTATTAGTGCATATGGTTTCTTAATTGACTAGTTGTTCCAAATAACATAAAGTCTTTTCAATCAATTTGTACAAGAAGAAAGAAATCAAATATGAAGAAATTTGTTAGAGCTTTTTTTGTGTTGCCCATGTATAGGTCTCAATTAGAAAGTGTTTTTCTTATGTACCAACATCTATTTTTCTAATTGCTTCACCAATTGCAATCTGTGATAAATTAATTTATAGAAATGAAACCTTAGTTCATACTCTAGTTGGCAAACCACATTGTTTTAATTTTGTAGCATTTGTACAATGAAATCTAATTTGTTTTCACAAAATAATACCTCAGGGTCACAGTAGAGTGCAGCCAGTTTAGTAGTTTCAAATAATGTATTGTGCTTATCCTTTCAGTGAACATCAGTTAAAACTTACTATGAACCAGGTATTGTACATGGCACTTGGAATATTAAAAATGAATGTGATTTAATAATGTCTTCACAAAATACATACCTAATGGGAAGGCAGGCATATGAAAAGAAAATTACACAATAAAGTAGAAGTAGATGTGGTGGGTGAACTGTCAGACAGAAGTCAGACAGAAATCAAGGTGTGCCTTGGTACTAAGGAACAGGAGGTATTACCTTTTTTTTCTTTTAATCAGTTGGGAACTTTGGGGAGAATGGTTTAACAGGACTGAAGACAGGGGCATAACTATAGAGATTATCCCAGTCCAAATAATCTAAGCCAGGGTGCTGACAGCAGGGCTAAGAGATGTCATAGATTGTGAATGGTTCGTGGGGGGATAGATCAGCAGCATTTAGAGATATAGCGTATAAGAAAATAAAACTCCTGAAACTTGTATAATTTTATGAACCAATGTCACCCCAATAAGTTCAATAAAAGAGAAGAGTAATAATCAAAAAGAAAAACAATACAGTGAAGAATTATTGTTTTACTTTATTTAATATTTTCATATCTTTATTGAGGTGGAATTACATTTCATATAATGTTGAGATCTTAAGTATTCAGTCTGATGAGTTTTAAAAACCTATATGTCTGTGTGACTTACACTCTAATCAAGATACAGTCGTCCATTTCCATCATCCCAGAAAGTTTCCTTGCACGCCTTTCTGTCTGTCCCTCATCTGTCATATGGAACCACTATTCTTTATTTTTGGAGTTCGTCTAGCTTCTTTTTCTCTACATGTTTTTTGAGATTAATTCCTGCTGCTGAGTATCCAAGTAGTTTATTACTTTTTATTGCTGAGTAGTATTCTGTTCTGTAAATATACCATAATTTGTGTATCCATTTTTCTGTTGAAGGTCCCTGATAATGTTTTTACTCTTTCCTCTGAGATTTCCTCTCTGACTCATGGAGTATTTAGAAGTATGTTTTTTAGTCTTCAAGTCTTTAGAGATTTTTTTCTTCTTATATTAGTCATGTTGAATTCCAGTGTGATTCCATTTTGATCAGAAAACAAACTCTGCATGATTTCATTTCTTTTACATTTGTCAGGCTTTGGTTTATGGCCCAGAATATGGTCTATCTTGTAATTTTTTCCAGGAGGTCTTCAAATAAATATATGTTCTGCTGATGTCAAGAGAAGTATTTTATGAATATTGATTAAATCCTTTCATTGATGATGTTGAATTCTTCTAAGTAACTTGCTGTCTGTCCTGTTGTTCTACTAATTGTTGAGAAAGGAGTATTGAGGTCTCCAATATAATTCTATCATTTTTTAATTTTTCAAAAATTTTTAAAAATTGTGGTTAAGTTTTATCACTTTTTGCCTCACATATTTTGTACCTCTTTTGTTCGTTGCAGACACATTTAGTATTGCTGTCTTCTCGGTAGATTTACTTGTTTCTCTATCTCTCTCTCAGTCTCTGGTAACTTTAGTTGCTCTGAACTTTTTCTAGCATGGTTATTATTGCTTTATTTGACTAATATTTTATATATGTATATAAAATATATAGAATAAACAAAATATATAGTATGTATTTATAAATACATATTTATACATTATATATATTTTCTATCCTCTTATTTTCAACCAACCTATGTCATTATATTTGAAGTGAGTTTCTTGTAGAAAGCACACAGTTTCATCATGTTTATCCATTTTTCCAATCTGTCTTTAACTGGTGTATTTAGGCCATTTGTATTTAATTTGAGTAGTGATATGTTAGGGTTTAATTCTACCATTTTATTTTTTGTTTTGTTTTTCTCTTTGGATTACCTCATTTTTAAAATTCTGTTTTACCTACATACTCTGTTTTTTAGTGTATATCTTTGTATAGCTTTTACAGTGGTTACTCTAGTTATCACATAGACACAACTTAGTGTACTGTCATTTACTGTTTTGGGTGAAGTAGAGAAAGCTTACATCTTTTTACATCCCTTTACCCTCAAACATTTATAATATACTCATTTAAAACATTCCCTTAACGTATATTTAGAACCATACCAGTGTTATAATTTTTGCATCAACTATCATAATTTAGAAAACTCAAGAAGAAAAGTCAATTTTATTTATTCACATTGTTGCTTATTGTCTTGTGATGTCCAAGGTTTATTATTTTATTGTTTACCTTCTGTTAAGAAAACTATATTTGGCTATTCTTTTAAGGTAGCTCTGCTGGTGACAAATTTTTCTTTATCTGAGAATGCCATGTTTTCCCCTTCAACTATGAAGAATATTTTTACTGTGTATAGGATTCTGGGTTGACACTACTTTTCTTAGCAGTTAAAAAATATTGTGCTGCTTCCTTCTAGACTCCATGGCTTCTGATGAGAAACCAGGTAACTTTCAGAAAGCTTTCCCTTATAGTAAGTGTTCATTTACTGGAACTTTTCAAGAATTTTCTTTTTTTATAGTTTCAAGATAGCAATAAAAAAATGTGTGTTGACATTGATTTATTTAGGTTTCTTCTGTTAGCAGTTTGCTTACCTTTTTGAATGTGTAGGTTTATGTCTCTTGCCAAATTTGGGAAGTTTTTGGACACCATTTTTAAAACGTTTTAGTCCTTTCCTCCTTCGCCTCTCCTCTGGGCTCCAATAACATAAATGTTTATTGTATGTACACAGATCTGAGTCTTTTGTCTTTTAACTAGTTTCTTTCTCTTGTTCAGTTGGAGTGCTATCCATTCTATCTTCCAGTTCACTGATTCTTTCATCTTTCCCCTCTTTTCCATTATTACACCCAGTTACTGAGGGTTTTCTCCCCTTACTATGTTTCTTAGTTCCAAAATTTCCATTTGGTTCTTCTTTACACATTCTTTTTCTTTGTGGAGTCGACATTTCTAGGTTGTCAGTTTCTTCAACTCTATGTCTAGGATCTGTAAGGTGAAAAAGAAAACAGGAGAATTTACCATGTCCTTGGGCAGTCTCTGTTCTCTTTACCTTTCAGAACCTTCTTGTGTTTTAGTTGTACTTAGCTTTCTTGAAGCAGACATTCTAACCTGTTTTTGTATATCTTTCATGTTTATATGAGATTTTCACCTCTATTCACCAATTATTTGTATTTCTTTCGATATATTTGTAAATCTTTTTTCAATAGCTGTTCTAAAGTAATCCCAATGCTTTAGTCATCTAGAATTTAACCTCTGTTAATTTTATTCTTGATTTTGTGTCACATTACTGCTTTTTTGTATTTCCTTTGCTTTAAAAAAATGTACAGGACATTTGATATAGAAGAACAATGATGAGGCCAGTATACTAATATTTTGTCTTTTATTTACCAGAAAATGTGAGCTAATCTCTGTGTTTCACATCTAAGCTAAGCAGCCAGGCAAGTATTCAGTTCCTCTGGGACTAAGAAGATTGACCTCGCCTCTGGTACCCAGTCCTTAACATTCCATACTGCTTCTGCTTCTGCTTCTGCTTCTGCTGAGAGACCATGGTCTCATTGGTCTTAACATTGATTTAGCCTGAATCCAGGAGTCTTGTTGAGACAAGCAAAGTATTCCTTTTGGATGAAGCAGTTTCAAACACTAGGATATTGGGTGACGCTGTCCATATTCTCCTGTTCAGTTCCAACTTTATTGTCCTTTCTCAGCAGAATCTGGATAAGTAGAGATAGGTGTAATACCAACCAGAATTGTCACATTTTGGGCTTACTGCAGACTTCAATCATCCCCATCTGTGCCCATCATCACTACTAGCTTGGCTGGCCTCTTTTTAGACCCAGTAAAGTGATTGTTTTTGGCATGTCTTTACATCCATCTGTCTAAAAGACATGGAATTTGCTCCGACTGGTGCTGTGAACAGATTATAGATTCGAAAATAAGTTCATAGACTTTCTTCAACAAAGAAAGTAAAGGTCCTCTGGGGCCTTTTACATTCCAATTATTAATGGTTATATTTCATTTTGCTTCATTTTTCTTTTTTTCACATATTAGTTTGCTTATTAGGAGCCAATTTGTGAACAAAGATTCTGCATTTATGGTACTGAGATTTTCTGGTGAAGAAATGTCTCAACAGGTAGCTATGCCATTCTATTCTGAAGCCAAGCACAGGTAGAGGACACTTATGGGGAGGCTCATTTAGGGAGCTGGAAGCACGGATATGAATTATGGAATATTTTTACAGTTCTCTTATTTATAGGGTGTACTCTGTAATATTACCAAAATGACCTTACACCATAAGTAGAACTTAGACTTTTTTATACTTTAGATAGTAGAAATAATATGATAGAAACACTCTGCATCTATTTGAAAA
Organism: Miniopterus schreibersii; assembly: GCF_964146895.1. Lineage (NCBI taxonomy): Eukaryota > Metazoa > Chordata > Mammalia > Chiroptera > Miniopteridae > Miniopterus > Miniopterus schreibersii. Next base: position 58,995,800 of record NC_138107.1, read on the forward strand.
CACCTACAAACTTTACCTTTGTAAAACGCTTCTTCCCTCCCTTCTTTCCCCACTTGCGTCCTCCTGCCTAAGGCTCATACATCTGTTTGTTATGTGTCTCATTGCCTTTCTCCTTTAGTGACCAGGTTCCTCTCTCCTGTATCATTAAAATTTCCTCTTTTTTTGTTATTTTTCTGTAATTTTTAAAATATCTTCAAATATCTTTATTTTTAAAGCAAATAACTTTCCCTTTCTCATCAAGACAAAGTTCCTGTCAGACCAACCCTTGAGTGTATAAAAACAAAAGTCTGGGCAAAATAGACTAAACAACTACATATTTTTTCAACAAACAATTTGGAAATAAAAATTTTAAGGTACTCAATTTTTAAAAGTGTCAAAAATTAATAAAAGATATTCAAAAACTACAAAATATAAAACATTACCTAAAGAAATTAAAGAAGACCTAAGTGGGAAAAGACACCCTATTCATGAACTGGAAGACTATACAATATTTAGATGTTGATTCTACCCCAACTGATCTATAAATTTAAAGATTTGCAATTATAATCTCAGCAGGGTTTTTTAAAAAATATATCAACAAACTGAATCTAATATTCATATGGAAATGCAAAAGGCTTAGAATTTCAAAAACAATTATTTACATCAAAAAAAGTCTGAGGACTCATGCTGCCTGTCTTTGAGACTTACTATACAGCTTTGGTAAACAAGATAATATGCTATTAGCAAAAAATAAATATATCAATGGAACAAAATAAAGAATTGTGAGTACCTAGAATTAGTCATGAACATATACAGTCATTTGATTTTCAACAAAGTTGCACAACAATTCAATAGAGAAAGGAATGGCTTTTCACTGAGTGGTGCTAGAAAACAATCTGATATTGATATGTCAGCCCTTCTGACATCTAGATTGTAACTCTGAGACCTGCGTCAGAATTCTAACCTACAAGAACTGTGAGATGATAAATTTGTGTTGTTTTAAGCCACAATGTAGTAATTTGTTATATCAGCAATAGAAAACCAATAGACCCATCTTGAATTATAATGTTCAGGGTTTCCAAAACCTCCTATACCTTTTCTGCCTCAAAAACGTTTCATATGCTCCTCTTTTTGCCTGGAACACGCTGCCCTCCTTTATTCTTATCCCCATAAATATTCTCTATTGATATTTAGAGTCTTATTTTAATCTCCTATTTGCAGTAAAGTTAGTTCATCTTCTATGAGCTCTTCTAATACTTGGGCTTTCCCCATTACAGCACTTGTCACATAATATTAAATTGTTCCATATTACTGCCTGTCTTTCTCACTTGCCTGAGGCTACTCGAGGCCGAGATTGTGTATCATTTATTATTTTACCTCCTTTATCAATTTTGATTCCTGTCAAATGGTAGGCTCTCAGTAATTTTTTTGAATAAATGAATAAAAGTTATTACAAAGTAAATAAGTTAACACTAGTTTAGAATTTAGTATTTGATAAATTTCATACATGCCTTGAGATTACTAAAGTCATTCACTCTGGCCCGGCTGGGCGTGGCTCAGCGGTTGAGCATCGACCTGGGATCCAGGCGATCAGGGTTCGATTCCCGGTCAGGGCACATGCCCGGGTTGCGGACTCACAGCCGATCAATGACTCTCTCATCATTGATGTTTCTCTCTCTCTCCCTCTCTTTCTCCTTTCCTCTCTCTGAAATCAATAAAGATATATTTAAAAAAAAAAAAAAATAAAGTCAATCGCTCTGTCTGATCAGATGGAAAATAAGAGGGGGCTCTTTGTTTATGACATCCTTTGATTTCTCTGTCTATCCAACTGGCCAAAGATCTTCAGTCCTGTTATCCCACTTAAGATTATTGTTGCTAACAATATGTTTTTAGTCTTTGGATTTCCTTGGACATCAGGTTTAGCTTTTTAACCATCTCTATCATCATCATTCCAAGTCTTTGTCAGATGAATAAATATTTTGCCTTTCTAAGACATAGCCATTTGCTCATTTGTTTGTATAAGGAATGTGCTAAATTTTTATAATTTAATACCCTCAGCCTCTCAACCACAATTGCCTGTATACAAGTGAAAGGTAAACTCCCATTTAAGGGAGTGACATATTGAAAGAGAGTTGTTTGGAGTTACTCTGGATAGAGGGCTCTATATTTTGGGACATGAATGTTTTTGATGTTAGCTCCAATGGCTCTAAAGTCATGAAACCCTTCAATAAATTCAAAGAAACAGGCTTAAATGAGTTAGTAATGGGGACAGTATGATGCTTAGCATTTTTTGATTTGCATTTATATATATATATATAAACTTTTAAGTGACCTTTGAATTTAGTCTTTATTAATTTTAAAAGAAGGGCTAGAGTAAGGAACAATAAAATGCAACAGCCACATAACCAGTCCCAAGCAGCATTCACCTGTGTTCCACAATTGCCATAAAATAATATTCAGAAATAATTGTCAGAAATGTTTCTCAATTATTTCGAGAAGGGACACTTTGGTGATTAAATAGTATGTGCCCAGATGTGTCCTACATACTCCGATGGTTAGGGCATTAGGTGGTTCTGAGTCCCATCTCTATTTATAGGCAAAATTTTATATGCATGTGTAAGTTTTAGGGAGAGTGAATTCATAGCTTTCATTAAGTTCTCACAGGAGACAGTAGCTAAAAAAGGTTAAGAACTACTGCATTTAATACCACTTTGTAAAATATAATTCTAAGTCTATTCAGTGGATTCATACTATACTAGTATAACTGAAGTACTGTCAAGTATAAATTTGTATAATGATCCTTTACATAATTAATAACTCAGTTATTCCTTAAGAATGTTCAACAAAACAAATATCGAGTTGAATTTCCTGAACTTCCTTTTTCTCGTTATTTTCTTTACTCTGCAGTGAGATAACTAATTACCTAATCTTATCCTAAAATATAAAATGATGTTCTCTTTCCACCTTTTGCCAAGTAATATATCTTTGCAATGATTTTCAAAACTAAAGGAGGTTTTTAGAAAATGATTTCTTTGTTACTGTGCTAAAAATTTTGCTGATGCTTTGACCCCTAATTTAGGGACTGTGCCTTCAGGCATCATAAATCTTCATGAGCATGGCCTTCAGAGAACTAAACCTCATTTGCTGCTTTCACAGGCCATAGGAAATAAAAGTTTCCTGTCAGTGACAACCATATAGAAACAGGGAATACGTTTAACCCTTTGAATGTGTTCTGTCTCAATGTGCAACAAAATAAAATAAAATATATATGAAGATAAGTGAATTATAAAAATAGATTTTTGGATTTTAGCCATTTAGAATTGCAAAAAAATCTTAATAGAGCCCTTGAATCATAATTATTAAATGAAGGCTATTCCTCAGTAATAATCAACAAGATAGTTTTATGGTAAAAGAAAAAAATACCAAAGTATAAGCACTGTCTTCTAAAGTAAAAGAAATATGGGTCAATAACCCTCTTAGATAAATCTGATTGGGTCATATTAATTATTTGTTATGAATCCAAACCAATGAAATGTATAAATTGTAACTGGAAAGCTTTGATTAGAGATACAGCTCTAGAACTTTTCATGTATGTGAACTTTGGTAAATGAATTAACAGCTCCAATCCTTAGTTTAGTGTGTTTATTGAAAATAGTATGTAGACCTCATAGATATTTTTGGTGACATTAAAATTAGAGAATATTACAATGCATTATAAAGTATAAATATGTAAGATTTTATCAAAATTGTCTCCATCCCCTTTATAGAGGACTCTCTTCTTTCATGCTTATCTATTTTTAAGCTGTTGTGTTATATTTTAAGTGTTTACACTGCCTCCTCATATACTCTATAAATTATGTAGTGTGCCTGAATTTATTGAAACTGACATGATGCTTAACACTCAAAGGGGCTTAAATGATTTCTGTTCCTTAATGGCCACATAACTACACCTCCTAAACTATGACTTACCTTATTAACTTGCTATTGGCAATGGTAGTATTTCTCTTAGTTAGACATAAGGTTTTCTAGTTAACTTTATTTGGAGGAAACATGTCTTTAAAACTTGAATGTACATAAATACTGAGTTTACGAAAATTAATCCTTTCTTCTCTCTGACAACATATTCCCCTACAAATATTTCAATTCTTAGATAAAAATAGAATTTCCTCTAGAAAGGGAAAAATCTTTGTAAAAATCTTTGTAAAAATCTACAAATATTCTGATCTTACCCCTTCATCATGGATATCATTATGATCATACTCATAGTGGCTATTATTTCTCCATTGCAAAGAAAGTTCCAAGACCAGCACTGATCACTTTCATGCATTATATTATTGAGTCTTCATAACAACAAAGGGGTAATGGTAATGATTTTCATTTTCAAAGATGAGGAAACAGAGAACTTAGAGATGTTGATTTGCTTATTAAAAATAGTAATAAAGCAAGGATATGCGTCCAAACATGATTAGCAAACATGTTCACAGCTTAATGAGAAATCAATTATATTTCCAAGAATTTTTCAGTCTGTTGAATCAGAAGTTCTAGACATGTCAAGAGAAGCTTACTACATTGGCTTTCTAGCCACACCAGATTTCTAAAGGACTCAAAAAGCTGGTTGAATATTTATGTACATAGCTAAGTAGTAGAAGTACTAAAGCATGGCTTTATAAATGATAAAAGTACATGCCTACAGAACCATGAAGGTTTTGCCCAAAGATGTAGATGAAGATAATGTTACTATGATGGGAAGTTAGTCTCAACACTGTCATCCACATTACCCTGGCCAGTGAGGACCAGCTTGAAGAGAATAGAATATCATTTACAAACATCAGTCAAGGAAGCTACGTATGTAGAAAAGTTTCCCCAGACAGAAGATAGGAGGCTACAAAATACTGAGCTCTAGAGTTGGGATGGAGTGAAGGAAATGAGTAACAATTGAGTAATGATTGATGTTAAAGAAGTTAGTTCTGAGTAAATATGACTTGAAAATATGTCTACTATTTCTATTTGCTTCTAAGTAGTTTTCTTGGCAACCAGGATAAATTCCAGGAAAATGGTGGCATCTTGAGGATACATATGATTCACACCCACTGCTGCAAGAAATCACCTAGAAATGTACAGTTTATAGAATAGCACCTTCTGAATTGGAAGCCTAAGATGAGAGCAAGCCAGAATCTCTGAGTAATTTGGCAGGTTGAGTACAGATGAAGTCAGATGGAAGAGAATGAAATTCTGGCAAACAGGATATTTTTTACAAGTAAAATCAGACCTTGAAGGAAGAAACATGAAACATGTTTTAAGTTTGTGAATTTCAGGATCAGAGGGATATCTGAGTCCTGGCTCTATCACCTGCTACTTACTTAGACATAACTTCTTTATGCAATAACTTCTTTATTGCATAACTTCTTTATGCAATCTCTATATTCTGTTGTAAAATAAGTCAATGCTACATATATCAGAGTGTTGCTAAAGATCTAATGTTAAAATCAAGAATGCACTTGATGTTACCTCAATAATTAATTAAAGTTGGCCTTTGAATATCCAGATAATGTATCCACTAGTTGAATGATATTTCTTGGTGTTGCAGAACTTAAGCAAGATCAATGACCTCATATGTATTTGGTTATCATCTCATTTAATTAGCACATCAACATTGGTAATTAGAAAAAGATTTGCCTTCGTATGTTTGCAAGTATATGTAGCATTTTAGAATTTTTATTATGTACTTTTGTTAAAATTTTAAATTTGGCTGAAGTTTAAATTATGTAATTATTACTAAGAATGAAATGCTGTAATAAATAATGATTTTTATAACATTTAAATGATATAGAAAAATGGAAGTTAAAAATATTAGAAAAGTGCTGTTAGCCCTATTGCCTAAAAAGGAGCACTAAACATGCTTATAAAATGTATATAATGTTGCAAGGCAGTATAATGAAAAAGTTGGATTTTATCCTAATATTAAACATTTATAATTGTTTCTGTAACACAACTAACACCTAAAAAAATAATCTTTTTAAGTTCTACTTAATTTTTACTTCTTAAACTTTATTTAGATTATAAGTTTTCCCAGACGTCTTATATGGGTATTCTTTGCATCTTCTCAGGGTAAATTCAAAGCAGTTTCCAACTCTGCCATCTTAAAATTTTATGAAAAACTCTAATGTCATGTCCAACAATAACCATGATTAATCATCTACATTAAACACAATACAGTAAGAAGAAAAGAAAGAAATTCAGAGAAAAAGAAAATATTTAAATCACATTTAAGTCACATTTAAATATTTAAATCACATACTAGTTAAATGTTAAAACAATAGACTTTACAAGACTGCTTTAAGACAACCCCTTACAGTTTTACACTGTAGTAGCTAAGAATTTAACAAAACTTTGACTTTTAAATAACTGCTTGAAGCCATCAACAATTTTCAGTACTTGGAAAAAAAGAACTTCTCTCAAGTTCTGAAGCTTAAGAACAAAATTCATTCTAGAAAACATTTTACTAAGAAAACACTTTTTCCAAAATAAATTCTGTTCTGTACAAAAAACGTTAGTGATATTATTAAACATTCCAGTTTAAAATGGACATTTGTCATTGTTGCAATTAGTGGTCATAAGAAAAATGTAGCAGCTGAAAGTTTTGAGAAATTACTATTTTGGGAAAATTAATTTTGCTTATTAAAATGTTTAATAATATACTAAGGTAAAATTCTAAAATTAGCTGTTTCTTTGAATGGGATTTCAGTACTAATTTGCTTTGGTGATATTTAACTTTGGCTTCAGTTGGGGTTGACTGTTGATTTTAGCATCTAGCCGTTAATATAATCAAGTATGAGTTTTCCATTAAAATGAGAATTTAGAAAGTATATTTGTTGATGCAGAAATGTTTTAGTAATACATTGTTAAGTAAAACAAGTTATATCTGTAGATGCTTTATCACATTGTAATTCTACTTTTAAACAAATATGAATATGTGTATTCATAACTATTATAAAAATATTATATGGAGAGAGGGAGAGCAAGAGAAGAGTAGACCCTGACATTCAGAAATTGGCCTCATATTAGCAGCAACATGTGGGTGGTCTTGGGCTCTAGCCTGACGTTCTCAAGTGGGTGCTGTCCTGTGTCCTGATGAACCCAGAGAAGTTCAAAGAACACTGATGCTAAATCGAGGAAAACAAGGGCATCATTTCAGGCTTTAATAGGAAATTTTCCAGATATTAGATAGTTTTAAAAGGTAGACCTACGTACGTATTTTTCTCAGGTACCAATTGTTGGTGGCTGGCACTGTCCAAAGCCATGCTACCCACCACTCTATTAGGGAACTCTCAGAGGGTGGCCCTGCCTGGGAATCTCTCTCCTTGATCCCAAGGCTGCGCTCCTTTATAGAAGTGGTTCTCAAACCCTCACCTGCTTCGGAGAATCACTTGGAGATTTGTTAAAACACAGATTCTGGGCAGAATTTCCTAATTTCTGATTCCATAAGTCTGAGGTGGGGCCCAAGAATTTGCATGTCTAAGTTTCCCATGATGCTGATGCTGTTGGTCCAGGAACCACACTTTTGGTATCTCTGCCTTTAGTGTGGCATTTCCTAAGTGAGGAGCCACATTTACTCAAGATCAAAGAAACATTCCAAACCAAATCTAATGATATTTTCCCATAAAATCTATTAAAAATAGGTATTTATAAAAATTCTGTTTGACATAACTTTGATTATTATGGCAAGAAACTCTGTCTTTTAAAATGTCTCTCAACCATGAACACCAGGGAACTAAAAATCACCAGATTCAATACTCATGATTTCAAATCCCCCACTTAGACGCAGCATTCCTTAACTGTCTTAACATTTTTGGTCTGTAGGCTATGTCATATTGTCCTTAATAAATATACATATCTATATTTTTAAATTTATGTTTATTATAAAAGAAGAAATTACATGATGCAAATTTTGATCATTTCATCACAACGTTTCTGATGGCTCTTTTTCTTTTCACCTACCTGTCCAGTTATTTCTAGTTACTATGAGAGCCCAGAAGTTCTAGGGGATACTTCACCAATACATTACAAATTACAACACACTTTGTAATCACATAAACCTGGAAAACTCTCCGCAAAAGCGTCTTACCCTATTCTACTCTATAACATACTCTCTGATGAAGGTGGTCTGGTTTACTACACCTTCCAGAATACATTTTCATGATAGGCAAATGGATACTTCATCATGTTAGTTCTCAGTAATTTCTATTTTCTAAGAAGAATATTTTCGTTAAAAAGTGTAACCCGTGAGTGTGTAATGCAATTTGACCTTCTTCATTTGGATACAGACATTTGTTTTTGCCTCTAAGGTGTATTTCCTTTATTCTGGACAATAAGAAGCCCTGTGAGTCACTATAAACGCAGATATGGCACCACTTCAAAAGCTTTTAAAGTGTCTTTCTAAAATATTGGCAGGAGACTGTGGATTTTGGTGGTTTTATTTTGGTTCCTTGTTGCCTTTTGCCATCATTCTTCTTGTTTCGTTTCTTCTCTTTGGAGGATACCAGACTTTGCAAACAATTCTAGGCCTTGCCTGAAGTGCTGGGACGCAATTGGAGGCGACAGGGGATTATATCCTGTTTTAAAGGGAATTTTTTATGATGAGGTAATTTATACTTGAAGTGGGTGGAAGAGAGTTGGACCCGTAATTAGTAGGAAGGACATTTATCTCCCAGCAGCACGCGGACGGAGCTCTGAAGCCCGGCCGGGGCAGATGCAAGCAAGTTGGCAAAGGCTGGACCTGAGCTTGTTTGAGGCCAGGTGCCTGTTGCCAGGACACTTGGCTCAGGATAGGTAGAAAAAACAAATGTGTGTACAGCTGTCTTCTCTCCTTCTTTCAAGTAGTTTGTTTCAAAATCTTTAATACCCTATTTGACTTTCTGTATATGAGCAAGTCCTATCACTTTGCATGATTTGAAATTATTTAAGAGCATAACAGTTTTCTGAGATGAGCACAGCATTTATTCAAACTGGCAGAGCAAGATTATCGGACTAGATCTGTTTCTCAGGGCTACCTGATTATGTATAAAAATTTACCTTTTCTCCTATGAAAATGGCTTTTCACTATTATTACATGTTGATGTTTTTATGACATAAAATTGGCTCTGGAAAGCAATTGTAGGGCATAGAAGGGGCAAGAGGAGAGAAAGAAGCAAGGGGCCAAGAAGGAAGGAGGAAGGAAGGAGAGAAGCAGATCTCTGGCGAGTGAGAGCCCAGGCAACACGGATGGAGGGGCTGCAGCAGAGGGGGGCAAAGCGGAGGTCGCACCAGGTGGGGTTCCCCAGGCGAGGGAGACTGTGCAGGCACCTGCAGCGGGGGGGCGGGGCAGCACTAACAACTCCACGCCACTGGAACGACGGGCAGGAGGATTTCAGGGCTGGGTGAGAAGTGGAAAGGTACTGAGTGACACGAGGGGAAAGTTGATCAGTGAGACGCGCTGAGCACATTGGGTTATTTTCCAAGTTGGAAAAATAGTTTTTTCTGTGTGGTTAGGCAATGTGTGTTTGCTAAGTGGTGCCCTTTGAAGTTAGGCTCCTACCTCCCCAGGAGACAGAGACACTAGCTTCCATGATGATTACATTTCAAAGGGATGGCTCCTAGGTCCTTGAGAAAGGTACTCGTGGGTTGTAAATCTGGCGAGAGGCTTTTAAAAGGTTTACATATATCTAAAGGGGGCAGAGAAAATTTGAAATTACAAGTTATCTAAACAAAATGTTCTAAGAAAAACGAAGCCAAGGGACTAGAGTTTAATCAAGCTGAAGAAAATGTTAAAGCTGTCAGACGGGTGGTTCCGTCACTGGATAAACTCAGGACCCGGGTTCGTTCTGCTCTGCAAAATGAGCTGAGAGCCAGGATGATCTGCACCCCAAAAGAGCACCTAAGAGGAAGTTTCAGTGAACATTCACTTGAAATTCGGAAGAAGATGACAGGCAATAACAATAAAAGGTGCCTTCATTCTGGAAGTCTAACTCTGGGGGCTCTCTGTGTTTGCCCACAGTGCAGGCTTATCCCTTTATATCAAAATCGTTTTACTTTCATGCCGAGAGTGCCGTTCACACTGTTACTATGCAGAGCTTCAGCTCAAACGCCTTCTCTAGTCTCAGACCTTCTGAACCAAGCTAGATCTTCAGTACTACTTTAATTTAAAGCTTTAATTAGCAATGGAACCAAGTGAGCCTCCTCTCCTGTAGGCCCCACTTGGATTCTTAGGTTCTTAACTCTCAGATGACATGGGGGAGGGAGCTGCGTCATACAGTCTCATTTATAATGTCTCTGCTGCTCCGATATAAGAATCCACCAGACCTCGAAGGTTCCCTTTTAAAGTCCACATTCTGCATTCTGCCTTCTCCCCATCCCAAGACCACTGTCCTACGTCAGACTTTCTCCTGAGAATGGGAGTTGGGAAAGCAAGGCGTTGGATTCTCCCTATAGTTAGGGGTTACAATCAACAACCAGTTGGCCAAATCTATTCCCACCTGCTTTATGTTTGGCATGTTTTGTTTTTCATTTGTTTTTCAGATGAATTGATTATTTTTAACTGCTGATGGTCCCTCCAGTTTGTTGCAGGGGACACAACTCATTCTATCTCACTTGGCTGGATCTACACATTTAAATCATTTCCCTGGGCCTTTAAACATTTAAAATAAGGTTTTCTACACTAGCAGAGAGGCCAAGTATACTTAATCCTTTGTGAAGAATAAATTCAACATAAGAACCCTTGCAAAAATCCTTCAAACTGCGCCTTCAAACAATTTATGGTCTAGGGTGAATACTAATATTACTGTTAGTCAGCTTCCTCTTTTCTACCTAGGGCTGGATGAAGCCTGGAAAGTGCTGTGGATAGAGGACGATGGGTGACACATATCGTTAGGTAAAGGGCTAACAACAGCTCCTATACCCTCCTTTTAGGTTTTTCCTCCCCTGATGACTATGAGGAAAAATGTTTTTCTTGGGATAGAAAATGTAGAGCTCTGAACACACACAAATGTATTTCTGACCACAATAATTCAAACATACTCAACCAAATATCACAGCAACAATAGAAAACTTTGTGACACATTTCTTACTAGAGAAAGGCAATAAACACAGTCGCCATCAGAGTTTACAGCTTTGCAGGAGAGAACACCTGAGTCAGGTGTCTTTGCCCTTTAGCTGAATTAGAATAAAATAATTGTTAATACAGTGAGATATCATCTCACACATCCACTCGCACACATCATCACACATATACAAGGAGGTGCACACACATTACAATTTTCCTTGGGTCTATTTTGAAGTAGGATGTGTAAATTCTATTTTCCTGAAAGGGCCACAGTAGTATTCCTGGACCCACCTGCTCCTCCAGGAACATGCCAGTCCCTGTCATGAGGTGAAATATATTTCCCCTTCCCGTGATCCAGGCCTTTGTGACTTTGTGATAAAGACAATGAGGCAGAAGCAATATGTAACTCTGAGTCCAAGTCTTGAGGTTACATGGCAATTGGCGTTCTCTCTCTCTCTCTCTCTCTCTGATACACACACACACACACACACACACACACACGCACGCACGAACCTTTGGATAAGTTTATCCCCTGCCTTTGAGTCTTATAGTTAAGAACCAGGCCTCTGGAGCAGAGAGAGAAGCCATACTTGTACTCAATCCAAATTCTTGACACACAAAATCTATTATTATAATAAATGTTATATTTTACACTATTAAGTTTGGGAGTGAGTTTGTTTCACAGTTATCATAGCAAGGGCAATGAGAGTTGTGGCCTGTATATATTTGAACTATACCTGTTCTTTAAAAGCCTATGTAAAAAAAGCTGAGGCCTTTTTCATGCCGGAAAACGCAGTCCTCCGAAAAGAAAGGCAATAGTCTAAATAAGTGGCCACAGATGGTGACTCTATGGCTGAACACATGGCAGCCAGAGGATCTAAGAGACAACAGAAATCACTTAACCTAAAAACTTCCCAGCTCACACACTCTGGTTAACACTTTTTCTAGGTGCCAAGTAATGTCAGAGCTAAGAAATGAGCTCTGGTTGATTCTCAAGAATCACTTGCTGTTGGAAATTCTGGAGTTCAGACAAAACTCTGTTCTATTGTGCACAGGTTTATTTGAGGCTGAGAACTTTTTCACCTGAATACTGTATCCCCAAACACAGTCTGTCAATACCTTGCAGAGTGGATTAGTGGATTACAAGCACACGAGTTAATTTTTCTAAGAAAATACTTGCCCTTATTGTGTCTTTCACTCAGGATGCCTAACCCCCTTGCACATCCTAATCTTACTCATTATTTAAAGTCTAACTAAAATGTCAGATCAACTAAGTTGGTACATATGACAGGCACCATTCTAGATGTGTTAGCATCTATATCTTATGCTCACACAATCTGACAACATCTTTCATTCCTCAGTTCTTCAGTGATGGAAATAGAGGAAGACTATATTGCAAGGCCAGTCCTGTAATTTAACAAGGAATCTCCACTGCATATTCATTCCTGGTGTAATGAGCTCACTTTATAAAATCCTATTTTTAGATCTCATTATTAAATAGATAACCCAAAGATCTTATTTGTTATACTTATTTGTTTGTTATTTTCCTCCCCAATAAAGAACTTTCCCCAGATTTCTTTTAGTCACTTTATTCTGGTAAAGAATGTATCCTTCCTAAATCATTCTCCATTAACTTAGTAGCACTTAAAAAATCTTATTCTTTCCTTCTATTAATTAGAATAAAAATAATGAATTATGGCGTTTCAAGATTGGGAAACTAGAAAAATAATGTCACTGTAATAAATAGAAAATTCTGCAATTCTGAAATGAGAGCTAATTTTTAAAAAATAAAATGTTGTGACTTAGATTTATACACATTATGTTTGCCATCTCTATAAAGTCATCCAGAAGAATCTAAAATTAAAGACAGTGGTCAAGGATAGAGCCATAGTTGTGAAATTTGTCTCTATAGTAGTAATAGCTGAAGTCATTAAAATGAATTAGTTCTGAGTAAGTATAGAGCAATAAAACCATGTATGTATTAGCTCATATTTCCAATTGTCTTTAATTCTTTTAAACATTTATCATTACTTAATTCTGTGCATGGCTTTGCCTATTTATATGTATGAACCTGTTACTACTCTTCAAACCACCACAGGATGACTCATTCATCCTAGGAATGAGTCATTTATTACAAAATAATCATTACTAAGCAAGATCCACTGAGAAGCTAAGAACACTTTAATAAGCACCCTCAGTCCTTCTTGTTATTTTGAACTTCTGCCAAAATGCTCAAAGGAAATGAAGATGTCCCGTATATTGGACACAAGTTCTGTTCAAGGCACTATTCTAGGCACTGGGGAAATAATGCAGAACAAAACAGATTTTAAAAAACTGACCTTAAAAGTCCATTTTTAGGGTGGCAATGGAGAGAGATGGAAACATACAGTAAACAACTACTTAAAATATCTAGCCTGTCAGATGTGGCAATATGCTATTGAGAAAAGTAAATTTGGGGAGGAAGATAAGGGAATGCTGGGCTGGAAGGTAGGAATTACTGTTCTTAACAAGAACAGTCCTGACCAGGTAATTCAGTTGGTTTGAGGGTCATCCCCAACCGCCAAGGTTTCGGGTTGGATCTCCCCCTCAGTCACATACAGGAATCAACCAATGAATGCATAAATAAGTGAAACAACAAATCAGTCTCTCTCTCAAAAAAAAAATCAATACGACAAAAATGTTAAAAAAAAAAAAAGAACAGTGTAAGACTCACTAAGAAATGAGAAATGGCGGCTGCACAGGCCTGAAGAACAGGAGTCATACCAAGGAGAAGATAATCAGGCAGAGGGGCAATGAGTGCAAGGCCGCCGCATGGCAGGTGACTGGCGCTTGGGAGAAATAACAGGAGGGCCATGTAGGTAGAGGGAAGTGAGCCAGCGGTAGGCAGCAAGGGATGTAAGAAGGGAGCTGGGAAGGGGTAATCACACAGACCTTCAAGGCCGTTGTAAGGACATTGGCTTTTCCTTTTTATAATATGGGGAACATTCAGAAGAATATAAGTAGAGGAGGGAAATGAGCCGTGTTATATCCTAAAGAGATCCTTCTGGCTGCTGTGTTGAAACTAAATTTAGGGATAGAGTAGAGACAGAGAAGTTATTTTAATAATTGAGTCATGATTAAAGGTTATCAGTGATCAGGTGATCAGGGCAGGATTATTTGTCAAGAGATGGTAAATGGATAACTAGGGGGATTTAATGGTAGATATTTGGAAGAGAATTGATATGAGAAATTAATAAATAGGAAGGAATATTATAAATTAGCATAAAACTAGAATTGGTGACCAGAGTCCGTATAAATTGCCATTGTCTTATGAGGTCAGATGAGAATATTATCTGAGTCTTAACTAGGTTATAAAAGTCTTAAGTTTACAATAGAGGGCCTATAAATATTTATTCACTTGAATTTGATTTTAAACTTGCGGCATATTAACATATAAATACACCAGTCCTTTGGCCACTTGTTCATACTATCAGTGTCCTATAATTATTAATCTTTTATTTAAAATTTTTAAACAATCAGTAATTAGAACTTCTCATGACAATGCTATTTGACATAAACCCTTATTAATAATTAGAATATGTAGAGCTACAAATACTGAATCAACAATCAACTGGATATTGTTAATATAAAATAAACACTATGGATGTAGATTTATTTTTTACTCTATCATGAAACGATTTGGGGTCAAACTGTTAGAAAAAGTATTTGGAGCTGAAACTTTAATAAAAGTCATTAGTATTTATCAAATATTTTAGCTATCATTTAGAAAATATGTAGTAAAAGTTTACCTTGAGGAGTTATAATTTATATATAGAAAGAAAGGGAGAGGGAAAGAAAAAGAGGGAGAGAGGGTAAAAGAAAGAAAAAGAGAGCATGTCCTTATGTCCTTGGGCCCGAATGATTTTTTGATTACCCAATATTTTAGATAATTTATATCATTCAAAGACTCCACTGAAGTGAGTAATGATATGATTTTAGGTGTACACTAATCTGAAAATCAATCAATATGCTGGGGGTGCATATAACTCAAGGATTAACAAAGTATCTTTTTCTGTTTACCTGCATACTGCCCGAGTGTGGGGAAAATAAGGGAATACAGTGGAAACAAAGGACTCAGGTCAAAAACATCTCCCTCGGGTAGCCTGGCAAGTGGAAATCCACTAGGAAGTAACAGGTACCTTTTCTGAAATGCAGATATCCCCTGGGATTAAGCACTGGCTCAGGTGTTAAATATATGTGCGCTTTGATCCTGGCTCTACTATTTACTACTCCTATGACCTTGGGAAAGTAGCTATTATTTATCAATTGATTTTTACGGAGACTTGTTCCCTCCAATATAGTGGAAAATACCTGCTGGTGTTGATTAACTGCAAATAGCTTCTCTCCCTCCAAACTAGGCATTCTTTTTAAAATACTGATACCTATTCCCCCTCCTCTCTTCTAGCCCCACCTCCTTCCACTGCTTCCACATACACATGTACACATGCACACACAAGCAGTAATTTTTCCTAGGAGAGTTATATCACTTTGTTTTCCAATAGGTCTTTTATTCATTTATTTATTCATTTAATCAGTTAAAATTTATTGAGCATCTACCACATGCCAGTCAGTATTATACACTCTTAGAATACACCAGTACACAAAACAGAAAGTGTTACCTGTCTTCATGGAACTTACCTTCTAGTGCAGGAAGCAGCTGATAAATAATAGACGTAATAAGTAATTAACTTCTATAGAATTTTGGAAGGTGATAAATGCTTTGAAAAAGTAGAGTAAATGTGATACAGTACTCAGGGAGTGTTAAATGTAAATTATTGGTTATAAAAGGTCTCCTTGAGCGAGTGCCATTTGACAGACTTGAAGAAGGCAAAGTTGTTTAGGGCCCAGTGGAGAGGCCAGTGTAGTTGGCCACAGAAGAGGGAAAGAGATGGGTTAGGATTAGGGTTGAGTTAGGTCTGGCAAGGCCGGGCTTACTGGACAGTTACCCTGGGCCCCGAGCTTGAGGTCGAATGCTCCATGACTACCTTCTTGAAATTACTAGTAATTTTGTCTTTGAATTTGTGTGGTGTATGCTACTGGGACAAGGTAGAGTTTGGAGGCTCAGTGCTTGAGTGATCCACCTTCTGGGCCTGGATAGGGGACAGGAAGGGTCAAGCCTGGATGTGCATGCTCCGGGGCGTCTCAAGGCAGAACAGAGCGGTGGCCATTCAGTTCAGGGAAACAGTGCCAGGGACATTCTGTGACTGAGTGGTGGAAGCCTCCCACCCATTTCCGACCCCGGTACCCACAGCATGCTGGAACAGAGTGTGCAATACATTTGGCCATTGCCCATCAGCTGTGGGGTGGGGCAGTGTGCTTGTGGGAAGGGAAGATGTGAGGTTGGACTTCCCTGCTCCTATCTAGGGCACAGCTTCTGGGCCCTGCAGCCAGTGGGTAGGAGGGAGAGGGAACTAAGAAGTCAGTGAGCTCATAGCATCCTCAGTAGTGGGGCAGGGCCCCTGGCCACCTGTGAAGGCCTTTCTTTGCCTTAGGGAGACCACATTAAATTGCAATTTAAAAACAATAGGGAAGGTTGAGAACATGGAAAAAAAGTCTAAATTTTAATAACTTAATGGAATTAAGAAATGAAAGATAAAAGGGGCCCTATATTTTCATTTTGCCCCGAGGCCCACAAAAATTGTGTAGCTGGTCCCGTAAGAGAGGTAAGAGAGGGCCAGGTTACTTATGACCTCATTGGTTCTTTATTTTAAGGACATTCCCTGCAAGTTTTTGAGGCGAGTAGGGATATGGCATAATCTGCTCTGTATTTTAAAAGGATCTGCTCTTGTTTTGAGGGAGACTAGAAATGAATGAAGAGGTCATTTTCAAACCAGGCAGGAGATGATGGAAGCTCAGACCAGGGATCAGTGGGGCTGGTAAGACACTGTCAGAATCAGGATAGAAATGAAAGGTGGGGTTGAGGGAATCTACAATGGATTGGGTAGGTCTGTGAGTTACACAGGTACAGACAATTTTCAAAACTCAATGAGCTGTACACTTATGATCTGTGTATTTTACCATGTGGAAATTATGCCTCAATAACAACAAAAGTAAAAGCAAAAGCACCGTGCAGAACAATGTCTTTGTTATGCCCCTATGTACGAAGAAAACGAGAAGTTTGCCCGGCCAGGCGGGGCTCAGCGGTTGAGCGTCGAACTGGGATCCAGGCGATCGGGGTTCGGTTCCCGGTCAGGGCACATGCCCGGGTTGAGGGCTCGATCAATGACTCTCTCATCATTGATGTTTCTGTCTCCCTCTTTCTCCCTCTCCTTTCCTCTCTCTGAAATCAATAAAGATATATTTAAAAAAAAAGAAAAAAAGAAAAGAAAACAAGAAGTTTAAAGACGAACACTGTATGCAATAATCTCTGAGAGGATACACAAGGTACAAAAGTTATGTTAACCTGTGCAGGGGCTGGGTCAGAAAATGAGCGTTTTCGGAAAAAGGTAATTATTTCCTGAAGACATTTGTTATGATTTCTAAATTACCTAATAAACTGCTAAGTAAATATATTCTAAATTACTGTATGTGTTTGGTACGTATTTTAAAAGTTTCCAACACATAGTGTTAAGAGAATGAAATGTTTCCAAGAGTTTTCAATAGCTAAAAAGAATCTCTGACCTGGGCTAGCACCAGTTATTTGCAATAATGTTCTCTGGTATTCTGAATCCATGAAATTCACAGAATCTACCCAGGACAAAAAGAAAAAAATATGCTCCCTTTCCCATGTCACTTTGAAAAAGGAGGTAAGGAGGCCTTCATGAAGTATAAGCCAGGAGAATCAGAAAGCTGCATTCTGTCTTCGTCAAAATCCAAAAAAGACAAGTAAAGGAGTAATTTTCTAAGACTAATAGAAATGGACAGAAAGTATAACAGGAGGCAGCTGCCACCCAAGGAAGAGAATTGTGACCTAAGTTAAAAAGGGCAAGCAGCAGTGCGAGGGCGGAGAGCAGCGGCACCAGCCGTGCTGCTGGGACCAGGCACCTCGGCTCTGGCCTGCACCAGCTGCGCTCTAACTTTCACCCCCACACCAGAGTAACATTTTAAAAATATAAAGCAAATCATTTTCACTCTGTGGCTTAACTCTCTTCTAAAGTGCCATTTTTAACATGAAATCAATGACAACTATTAATATAATTTTCGTAGTAAGTCTGAAATTCTGTGTGTATTTTACACATAAAGACACCCAATTTAAACTAGCTATATTTTAAAAGCTCAAAAACTTCATGGCTAGCGGCTATCCCATTGGACAGAGCAGGACCTAGAATCTTTGGAGTGGACAGTTTTGTCTCCCATCTGCCCAGTCATTCACCTGACCGCTGCTCCCTCCTGTTTCCAGTTCCATGAGTCACCTCTCGTTTTGTGCTGGTCACTGAGTGGAATGCTGGTCCTCAACAAGATGCAGGCTCCTTCCCTTGGGCCACAGGAATAGGGGGATGCGGGGCTAGGCCCTGTTCTTTTTCTTCCCTGCCTTTCCCACACAGCTCTGCACAAGCCTTTGCATATGCGCATCTTTAATGGCCAGGCAGAGAATTCAAATCAGTACGCTGTGAGTACTTAATTCAAAGTCTGAGTTGACTAAAGAAAATTACCCATACAAAGGGTGAATTTAGTATTTCCTAACTATGGTTGCCCGCCATCCTCATTTGAGCTCTGGATTTTAAGAGAAAAACACAGACAGAAAAGGCAAATCCTTCTAAAAGAGCCTCCTTGTGCGCTTAAGTAAGACCCCGGCACCACTTGCTGACTTTGTCTCTGAGAGCACTGTTTTCTCAAGGGCCACAGGATGCGTCTCCACTCCCTGTTAAGAAATTACACCCCCAGAGTTTAAACTACATTCCAGAGTTTAAAACAGTAGTTCTCAGTAAACAGTCACCAAATGGGTGTTTTGGATATCCGTGGGAGCAGTTTTGGTTGTCACATGACTATCATTTAGAGGGTAGAAGCTGAGAATGCTGGATTTCCTGCAACAAATGGTATCAAAAGAATTGAAAGAATTGCCCCGAACTAGCAGATTTTTCTGATGACCAACTAGAAATTCTTGCAGACCTGTAGGTGAAGAGTGTGTAGAGAAAAGAGATATTTTAAATTGAAAGAAGGAATGCTATATTTTTAAAATGACAGAATCTTTATATTTGATTATATAAAAAAAAGGAAAACAGTTTCTCAGCAATATTTTGGCTTAGAATCAAATTGTAAATTACTTTTTTATCAAAGATTGGTTAACTGTCCATTTTTTATTGAAAAATTGTTATTAAGTTTAGATTTCTGTCTCAGAAAAGAAAACAAAAATGAATCAAGAAGATTTGCCCCTGGCCAGTGTTGCTCAATGGTTAGAGTGTCAGCCTTCACACCAAGGGTCACGGGTTCAATTCCTGGCCAAGGGCACATACCTGGGTTGCAGCTTGCTCCTGCCCACAGTGGGGGTGCATGCAGGAGGCAACCAGTCAATGTGTCTCTCTCACATCCGTGTTTCTCTCTCTCTCCCCCTCCCCCCTCTTTTCCACTCTCCAAAAAGCAATGGAAAAATTTATCCTCAGGTGAAGATTAGCAAAAAAACCAAAATGACAAAGAAAAAGATTTGTTTAGTCAGACAGCTGGGGTGGTATAGAGGACCAGGAAGACCCACGCTAGTGAATTTTTGTAGCGCGTGTGCGCACACACACACACACACACACACACACATTTATGAATTAATCTTATTACCCTCCAGGTTTTCAGCTAAATACTCTCTAGCATGAGCTGAACACAGCTGAACTCTCTGTCGCCCTTGGCTGATTTGCAGCAATAGTAAGTGGAGGGTGGGGCAAAAGTAGGTTTACAGTCTGACATATGTAAAACGCAGAGTTTATTCTTGTATTACTATTTATCAATTATTGTATTGTCCACACAAACAACTGTAAACCTGCTTTTGCCCCACCCTGCACACGGTGTGTTTGAAACCTAACTGCCGCCTTCCTTTTGAAAGCAATGGGTGAGAAGTATTTTTGTGTGGGGGAA
Source organism: Miniopterus schreibersii (assembly GCF_964146895.1). Taxonomy (NCBI): domain Eukaryota; kingdom Metazoa; phylum Chordata; class Mammalia; order Chiroptera; family Miniopteridae; genus Miniopterus; species Miniopterus schreibersii. Next base: position 59,015,895 of record NC_138107.1, read on the forward strand.
ACTGTAAGTGCTTTGTCACAGCAAAGCATCGTTTTTTTGCAGAACAGTTCTCACACCTAAATTATCTTCTTCATCTTAACTGACTCATTTAAGAGAACACCAAATTCACTTGCTAATTCAGTGAGGGCCACGGGCTGGATCGGGCAGGCGGCAAGAGGGAAAGAAGAGGCACGTGGGAATTTACGGCCATTTCTCTGATCCCCCCGCCAGGTAGAGGCAAGAAAGGAGCTTCGTACCCTGCGTTTCATCACAGCCCGTTGTGTTCTGATCACCTTGACCTAGTCAAGCTGGGAAGCACACATCTAACTGGCCAACTGGCTCTTCTGCTGGCTTTTTGCGCGCAGGTGCTGAGCGCGTGGATGCGGTGGCGATGTCACCGGTGTGCTTCGAGCTTCTGCTGCACACTGTGCTGCTGAGAGGGCAGGGACTGGAAGTTACAAGGAAGGACATAAAGCAGCAGGGCTCCAGTGTTCTCCCTCCGCAGAGCCCGCCAGCCATATGGCTCCTCCAGCGTCCCAGCGCGCACACATGCGTGCACACACTGGCACATTTATTTCATGGGACCTCGTGATTTTACAGAGTTTCATTTCTGTTTGTGTGTCTTAACAGAACCTGCCATTGTCTACCACCCACCTCTCAAATGTATTAAATTCGTTATAGAAAATGTGAGCAGTATTAATTATGAAAAACAATGTGTTTTTTTAATTGAGTCTAAATTAGCTGTGAAAAGATAATAACCACTTATAACCACTCAAGGGAGCCAGAAGAAAAGACCATGAGGAGAGTCCTGGAAGCATGGAAGCTTCGATGGTTAGAGTTAGAAGAGCTAAACATCTAACCAATATTCTCATTTAAGGCAAAACAACAACAAAACCACCAAGCTCTCCGAAGTAAAAAGACTTTCCCAAGATGCCTGGGACCATGAGGACAGACACCAACGGGACAGGCCACGTCAGTCCTGCTCCAGGCCCCTGTCTACCCTCCTCTTAGAGACATGGCACTGAAGGGAGCAGTTGTGGTTTGGGAGTAAGAACTGAAGACAAGGTGGGGTGAGTGTGTGTTCCCTGTCCATGCGACGTGCGGACGATCTTCCAGTGTGACGGGTGAAGTGGACTTAGTTAAGTTCTTTAATAGTAATGTTTTAGTAACCCTTTCCTTATTTTAAATAATGTAAAGTGAGAGTAAAGTGTTTCAAGAAGATTTAAGAAATTTTAAAAATACTATCAATTATAAAAGAATAACTCATTTGTGTGGTGCTTAGCTCATTCAGACCATGGTGTTTGCAACTCTGTTAATAAACAAGGTTCAATATTCTGAGTGTAATAGATCCTTTATTATTATTTTTGCATATAATTCTTCTAATTTGCTGTATTTACCTCATTGACCTTTCTTAAAGGAATATAAAAATATTTAAGCGCACATAAGAATATGAGGAAACACATAAGCATTATGAGAAATCCACTGTTTCCTCTCTAATTTCACAGAACACTGGGATTCTGTTATTAACAGAAACAATTTATCCTGCGCCTTTTTTCAAAAGAAAATCTCATACACTTTACCTGCCTCCATAAGTTTGTAAAATCCACACTGTTTTAAGATTTTAACACCAATATGATAGATATATCCATTTGGAATGAAGATCATTTTTAATGTGTAAATCTTAAAACTTTACGTTTTCCAAATGTTGGAACTTAAGATCTAATATTTATCAAATTTCTGACGTGTCCCAGAGTCCAAAGTTCCTCATGTTTGCATCTTCATAGTTTAAAATAATGATGCAATTTGGAAGTGTCCAGGCCATACATATTTGGATATTATTTCTTTAACTACTGCTAAACAACCTTCAGAGTTTCAAAGACCAGCAACATTTTTTTCTCATTTCTATTTATATAAAAACTTGAGAACAAATCTCCATTTACATTTACTACAAGTCATACACCTTGTTCATCTGGGAGGCACAGAACATAACAGAACATATGCTCAGAATCTCACAGGAGAAAGGAAATTGTAAATATGGCAATCTAGCTATAAAAATGCAGCTTTAAAATCCCTGTTCTAAAATTTAGTTTCATAGAGAGACTAGCTATTTGGGTGGTATAAAAAAGTCATTTTGTTTTGTATCTTTTAAAAAAGTAATTTGTTTTGAGTAATCATTTCCTTCTTCCTTTATCCAGCTAAAAACAAGAGACAGTGTTTTCTTTTGTAGTTTATCTATCTCCAAATTTTTGTGATACAAATTATGTTGGATATATATTTAATGCCTCAGTTAAACAAACAGCAGTTTGATTTAGGAAAATAAATATTGGACTGCATTCAGAGACAGCTTGTACTTGGGCCACCCCCACCAGGCAGGGATTTTCTGGGACCTATCGGCCAATGTCGAGTGTAGGCCTCCATTCCATGAATTGGGACACATGATTATGTTGTCCCTCCTTGGCTTGGGCTTTTTACTGTATACTGTTACAATAAGTTGAAATGTTTAAAAGTGAGATCACACCTCACATGTTCATTGTCCCTCCATCTGCCTCCACAAACTATGAAAGCCTTTACATTCAGCCACCTCTTCGTGTTGGTTTTCTGTCCTTAAAGTTTGCCACTCTTTTCCCCTTCCCTGCATCCCTGCCGCAGCAGCTCAGAGAGACCATTGTTGTTTCTCAGCTAGAGAAAGCAGAGCTTAGCAGCCCCTTACTGGTTTACTTGCTTGGAATCTCATCTGCATCCCATCCACTCTCCTAAAGTTACATTTCTAAAATGCTAATTAAGGAGAAAACTCTCGAGCTTGAAATTGCTCACTTTCTCCCTTCTTTGTAAATTCCAGCTTTTTAGTGTCACATCCAGGTTTTTTGTTGTTCTTGTGCCCCCCAACCCCAAATCTCTCCTCCACAGCTGCATTCTCCTGCGTTCTTGTGCTTCTCAACTTCCTCCAATTCTTAAACCCACCAATCTAATTAGAAGTCCTCATACATCTGAAGTTGTTGGTATTGTATGTCAACTATAACTGAAAAATACATTTTAAAAAATTTAAAAAGTTAACTAAAAAATATAGAAAGGAAAAAGGAAGACCTTGAATGTGTGATGCCTGCCCATTTTTGCCTTGTTGGCTCCCTCTGCTTGCCTTCCTTCCAGCCTGGTTATCTCAGTCTAAATGAAGTCTTGATTCCCTGAACACCAATTTGAGTTAGAAACCTTTGTTTTGTGTCCTAAATGCACTCTGTGATTTACTCACATCTAGTGACTCTTTAGGCATTAAATAAATTCTGTTTACTTGTTTGTTTTCTCTCTATATAGACACTGATTCTTTGAATTCTGAAACTTAGACTTTTCACCTTTTAGTTTCTGAGCCCCCAATATTTAGCATAATACCTGGTGCATAGTAAGTATTTAATAAGGGCTCATTGAATGAATAAATGAAGACATTGTTCTCTTGAACTCCTAAAATGTCACCAGAAAAAAACTGTTAATAAAGCAAAGCTGCCTTTATCAAAACACTGCAATGAGCAGTCTTGGCAGTGCCTCAGAAGAGGGGAGTCGGTGGACAGTATGTATAAGGATTTGAAGTCTGGGATCAAGTGATTTAATGTGAGTCTTTCAAGATGGGAAACTAATTGAAACTGGGAAAAGTGTGTGACATTATAGATTAATAAAAATAATAAAGCAAGAGTCTTGAAGCAAGTCATATTAAGTGAATTGTTTGATAACTGAGCTGTTGTCCTGGTAACTAGATGGTTGTCTTAAATAAATTGATTTGCAGAAAGTAATTGAAACAAAAGTGAGGTGGTTATTAGTTTACAGAGTGGCCTAATTGTTAATTCTAAGTTATGTCGTTGATGCTGGTCAACCCAGTTCTCAGTTGTTACATCCCTTCCCCCGTAAAGCTGCATCGTCATCTTTTAGGATGACTCTTAAAGTCCTTCCAGGTGAGAATCGAAATGCTACCATTGAGTAACACCCTTCCTGCTGTGTAAATTTGATTAACACAAGACATTTCATAATACCATGTAGAGAGAGATTGCTGCTCCTCCACGGAGCAGACACAAATGTGAGGCTAGAAAGCCAAGAGTGCAAGAATTGCACTTTATTTCATTTTGTTTTCCACATTTGAATTTTATTTTTAAACATCTAGCAGACCTGTAGACAAGAATTAAGTTTCAATCAACTTAGAATCTCAAATAATTCTGTCCCCACCTTCAATTATAAATTTGTTCTAAGGTGCTTCTTGAGTGCCAAAGGAAAGCCATACATTAGTGGTGAACACATCTGGTCTTGGGTCCAGGGGTCACTTGCATTCTTTGGCATCAAGTGAGATGTTTTTCCTGTCATTTGGTCTTCAGCCACCAGTCCATATAAGTGTATTCTCTTCATCCTTCCTGTAAGAACATTTCATGCCTGCTCATTCCCTGTGAAATGGTGTCCTTAAGCTAGTCTGCAAAACAAAACTTTCTACTCCATTCTCTCCACTCCAGAATGCGTGGGAATTATGTGGAGTTGTCTCTAACATATCCACCCTGACAACCATACTGATATTTCTTCAGTTACACATGTAGTCAGAAAGCTGACAGATTGGTTTTAAAAACAAAAACAAAACAAGCTAGCTCTGATGATTCTTACACTTCTACCGTTTCACCAGCCACGCATTGAATGCTTTGTTCTGATGCATCATTCCTTCTTTGAGCCAGTGTACCTCCATGCCCTAACTGACGCCTGAAGTGTGAAAACCCACAGAGCATTAAGAAATATTGAAGATAAAAATCTTCAGCTAGTATGTCAAAACATTACCCCACTGAGTATCGAATAACCTGTTGCTCTTCAAGAGGCTGCCATCTGAAGCCAGGTTAGTGTCACCCAGATCCCCACAATATCTCACCATCTCCTGCCTTTCCCCCTCTCTCCCAACCACTGAGACTTCAGGACACTTGCTGTGAGCTGCAAGAGTTACAGCCCCATCAAGTCCAAGTCCACTAAGATTTTGTTTCATTAAGTTTAAGAATAAAACTTCTTTACTTTCAAAGGCTGCAAAAAGCCCTTATGTCTAAAATAAATTATGTTACTCATAGGTTATACCTTAGTGTCATTGCCAATATTTATATCTTCAATGGTCTTAATGTTAAGGGGGAAACAGACATTACTGAAGATGCCTTGAGATTTTGAAAAAACAAGGTACAGCTCTAAAAATTATAGTCTAAAATAGAGATTTGAAGCAATAGCTTCTCCTTAGTGTAACTCAGTGGTTCTTAAAGTGTGGTCCCCAGACCAGCATCATCAGTATTCATTTGGGGTACCATTCCAGAGTATTGAATCAGAACTTTGAGTTTCCACAATCTGTATTTTGAGAATCCTTCTAAGATGATTCTACATGCTAAAGTTTGTTTTAACTTAAATATTCTTAAAATCAGGGTCTGAGAATGAGTAAAGTAGCAACTAGCATAGAGTTATTTTACTGAGGGATCATTGTTTCTTATAGAACTTTTTCTCCAATGCTAATTCCCTGTTGATTTCCTATCTATCTGCTTTTAATATGAAGAAAAGACTTTTTAAGATTTAGTTTAAGTTTTGCCTTTCTTGGTTTGTGATACATTTCTCTCCATCTTTTCTTCAGAAAGAATGGAGACTTTGCCTAAACAAACCTGATGATCTGAGAGAGTAATTTGGGTGCTTAAATTCTTTAATTTTGAGATTAAAATAAGTAGTTTTGTAAACCCCAGGCAACACAGAGCTTCCAAAAGGGCTAACCCAGGCTTCTCAAGGGTGGTTCTCAGCCAACAAGCCCTGAGCATCAAAATCACTTGAGACAATTGGTAAAACTACTAATGTCCTTACTCCACAGCATATCTACTAAACCAACATTTGAAAGTGAAGCTACAGAATGTCTGTTGTGAACACTCTCTTGTTCTAATTTCCGTGTTTACTGAAGTTGGAGAATGTTAGACCAGAGAGATAATGGAATTTAATCAATTTTGGCCAACTTACACTGCAACATTCTTGAGATCATTTGGTGCAGACTCGACAAATTATTTTGTATAATTGCCTCACACAGAAAATATTTGCACTTTCATGTAACTTAAAATATTTTTCTTTTCTTATCCTGAGATTTCACCTTCCAAAAAAATGGTATGCAGTGTCTCATTAGAGTCAAATGTATAGAAGTGAAAAGCATGACTCAAGATAACAAAGATGTAGGTGTTGAAACAACTGTTACCCAGAGTTTTTATATTCACAGGTACATCACGCACACACACAGGTACATTAAAAGACCTCAAACTATGCCAGCTTTTAATATGCTCAATGACAGTTTTTTTATAGAGCTGTACTTGTGAAAGTTGTGATTAGGTGTTCAGAGTTTTAATTAATTATATTCAAGAATTTAATTAGGGGATAAAGAAAAAATAACAAAAAAATGCAGTGTTTAGAGATTTTGAAAATTATAAAAGCCTCAGTCTTGGAGAAAAAAATAAATGCCTATTAGAGATTCTCCCATATAAATATAGGTGTTTTTCTCCTGTAGTGCCAACAAGTCCTTGGCCAACTAGCCCATTCAAAGTATGTTAGTTTAGATACCCTGGTTTTATAAATATCTCTTATAATAAACATTTTAAAAATAAAATGTTTTAGATACACTATTTCCAAAACCTATTGAGTATTCTACTGTATTTAACAGATAATTCTGAATGTAAGTATGTAGATTCACTTTTGCATTTGCTTACTGACTTAACAACAGATATAATGGTGTTATGTAGAGAGGGACAGAGTGATCCACTCAGGACTTTCTGAGGAATAAAGAACTATCTGTCCCTATATCACATGATTCCACTCTGCTGGGGCCCTTAGCCTGGCTGCAAATTAGTAATATAACTCAATATGTATAAAGTTCCTATAGTCTTGAGCATTTTATAAATAAAACAGCTGACAATCCTGGCATTAAACCTACCAGTTTTCTGCTTTCTGTCTGTAGGTATATATACATCTGCATGAGTGTTTGTGTGTGTGTGTGTTTGTGCAGAAGTAGTAGTAGTAGTAGTAGTAGTAGTAATCTCTTTAGTCTTATGGGTCGGCATTTCTGCTGGCAGCAGCCATATCTTACTACAGAAACTCTGTAATTTAAAAGCTTAATTAGCCTGGCTGGTGTGGTTCAGTGGTGAGCGTCAACCCAGGAACCAGGAGGTCAGGATTCAATTCCCAGTCAGGGCACATGCCTGGGTCGCAGACGCGATCTCCAGCAGGGGGTGTGAAGGAGGCAGCTGATCGATAATGTTTCTCATAGATGTTTCTATCTCTCTATCCCTCTCCCTTTCTCTCTCTTTAAAATCAATAAAAACATATTTAAAAAAATTTAAAACCTAATTAGAGTAACATGTAATGTAGAACAATGGTTCTCTCATAGTCCTGGCATTGTAATTTTAAAAATGCAATGAATATCAATAGCTAACATTTAATTAGAGCGCTCTACCTGCCTGGCATGGTTCTATGGTCTTCACAGATATTGTTCTTTTTAAATCACACACGGGTTTTTTTAACCCTTTTATACAGATGAAAAAAATCAAAGCTTTAAGAGCTAGATTAGCAGGGAGTCGGGATGTAAGTGTGGGTTGTCCGAGTCAGGCTCTGGGTTTGTCCTCGCTGGGCTTTGCTGCCTCTCCTCAGCATGTCTGGGATTTGGATAACAAAATTTCACATGTAAGTGATTCTGATGTTTAGCAAGTTTTGAAAACAACTAAAAGCAATTTTAGGTAAGGTATTAAAAGGCTGTCCTCTGACCCATATGCATGTACTTTAGTAGATTTTAAAGAGTTGACATGCTTTGTTTTATGTTCCTGCTTATGTCCAAATAGGTTTGTTTATGAAACAGCAACTCTGAGACTGGAAACCTGTTCACAAGTCCGGAAAATTGGAATCAGAGAATATGAGGAGGCCATAAGGAGAATCTGGTTATGCTTTTTGCAGAAACAGTCCCCCAAATAGCACTCACACAATTCAGTTAATCTATCTGAAAACACATGATAGAACTAAATAGAACCTCCATACTGATGAGCTCATCCAAAGGAAAAGGAATTAACATATATTGTATACTTACAATGTATCAGGAAATCTTATTTTACTGCTCACATGTATATTACTTAAATCTCTCTTAACCTCAGTTTCTGAATAACATTTCCTACCAGAAAAAAATTGCTGTCAAGAGTAAATCTGCCTTGAGGTACTATTATACTCTATGTGAGTTATTCATGAGTACCATATATATATATATAATGTATGTATTTTCTATTTATAATATTTTCACAGGCTACTGATATTCATGCCACATTGTTCCAAAGAAAGAAAAGGTACAGAATGATTTGAAATTGGGCTAACTTTAAAATAAATTTATTTTGGCATATTTTATGAATTCTATATCAATCAGATAAAGCAAGATCTAGGCAGAACAGCCCTTTCATTCTGATTCTTTTCATTTTGGCATTTGGTCAGGTAACTGTTAACATTATAAAAGCAATTTTAATTTAAAAAGGCAGCTAGTGACAATCCATTATACCTCTACCACTGGCTCACAGTGGGCCATTTATCATGATGATTAGCAGTTCCAGGTAGTACTTTTAAGAACTTATCTAAGTGAATGGAGATTCAGAACTTAGAATTTGAGTCCATTTCTACCATCTAATACCACTAAATGTCACTGAATAAAAGGAAACATTATGTCCAACTATTGCATGAAGAGCAAGAAAAATGATAACCGTTTCCATAGCTACAGGTCTGAAAGAAGCAGAACATGCTGAGATGTAAACTACAATGAAAGTGGCGGACAAGTACACTGGGAACCCTAAATTCCTTTCCCGACAACAAATAGGTTAAAGTAAAAGTAGTGAATACGTAGTCATGACACTATTCCCTTAATCAGTGGATTCAAGAAAGTGTATAGGAGGTGGGCACAGGGTGAAGAGGGGTGAAGGATTGCACGCATAACCCCCAGGAGGTAACTGTCAGAAGTGCAGAGCACAGACACCAGAGAAAATAGCATTCCATACGTATTTGCTGAACAGCTAATATGCACCAGGCACTGAGGATAAAAATGCACAGGAGTGGAGGGGATACAAGCAGAAGGTATGGTATGTGTACAAGTCGTGGGAGATGTATGCTGAGGAGCAGCTGTACACACCGAAGCCACCTAAGGGCCCACTGAGGGATGAAGGGATAAAGAAGATGTGGTGTATGTATACAGTGGAATGCCACTCAGTCACAGAAAGGAGGAAATCTTGCCATTTCTCACAACATAGACCTTAAAGGTATTATGCTAAGTTATATAAGTCAGATGGGGGAAGACAAATACTGTAGGATATCACTTATATGTGAAATTTTAAAAAAAAAGAACAAATAGCCCGGCCGAGCGTGGCTCAGCGGTTGAGCATCGACCTAGGATCCAGGCGATCGAGGTTCGATTCCCGGTCAGGGCACATGCCCGGGTTGTGGGCTCGATCAATGACTCTCTCATCATTGATGTTTCTGTCTCTCTTTTTTTCCCCTCTCCTTTCCTCTCTCTGAAGTCAATAAAGATATATTAAAAAAAAAAAAAAGAACAAAATAAAACAAAACAAAAATCTCATAGGTACTGACAACAATGGTTACCAGGGAGGGAAGAAGGGCGGTGGAAGGTGAAAGTGATCAGTTGTATGGTGATATATGGTAGCTAGACTGATAGTGGTGAACACTATGTAGTGTATACAAATATTGAATTAACTGGCCTCTTTGATAACTGCCTAAATCTAAAAAAAAAAGAAAACTGTTGTTTTCAAAATGTTTGCATTCTTTCACTCTCTCCTCTTTCCTCCTTCCCTTTTATAAATTCTGTTTTTGTCTTTGATAGATGAAATCAATTTAATATGGTTTTCCATGTATACAAGTAAAAGTATTCTGATTGTCAACTATAAAACTACATGTTAAACAAAATGGATATATTATTTATCTTTTAATGGATTATTATTGCCTAGGACCAGGACTATGAACATTTTCTAATTCTATTATCATCCATTATTTTTACAGAATTTAAAGTATATGATAGTGAGGACCTACCACAATATTTGGACAAATGAGTATTTTCAAAATAATACAGTAGTTTCAATAGTAGAGCTCATTCAAGGTTGAATTTTTGAAAGCTTCATTTCTTTTGAATATTTTATTTTATCCTTGAATGAGAACAACAAATCATTTTCTATTCCAGAGTCTTTGCATTGGATGGGCACAAAGTGATTCTTCATCTGGGCTTTTTCACACTTTGTAGTCGGTTGAATCATCCGGCTTCTCCCTATTCATGGAGGTTAGTGAGAAGGCTGCTCCCTGAGGCTGTGTCGTGTTCTCCATCCTGTTCTCTCTCTCTCTTTGGTTCCACCTCGCTAGCTTCGTTAGCCTTGAAAATGCAATACAACTATGACTATGGGTATGTTTTTCTTCCTGGATAACCGAAGCATACAACTGGGAAAACAAAGTTCACACATTCTTTTTTTGCTTCAATTTACAACTATATTATAAACTGACAGATAACTAATAAAAAAATAAGGGGTTATGAAAACATAATAGCTCAACTGAATTGGTTGCAATTAAAAGCTTATCAATGCGCACTTATGTTATTCTGTGGTGCTCTGAAACCTCTAGCATGTAATTAATACTTCATACAATTTACAGTTTCTAAATGAATTTTTGTATTACATCAATGGGCAAAAATTAATTAACAATCAACAGACTGCATAGGAATGTCTTGTTTACACAAAGATTATTGTCCAACTCAACTTTAGAAAAATAATTACTTGCTACACACTAGGGAGAACTTTACATTGTTATGGAGAGTTCCACATGGATGACTTTTCGAGCGAATTATTGTTAAACAAACTGTTTGACAGTTGAAAACCCTTGTCCTACATGTAATAGCAATTAGGAGAGTTAATGGGTATTCCACTTAGAATACTGGAGAGGAATACAGTATGCATGGTATTCCCATTGCAATGAAGGATATGCACAAGTCTCACTGTAATAGCCCAGCATGGTGTTATCACTCTTTTTTAAATATTTCTTCTTTAAATATAATAAAAATATTATTATTTATTCTCCTAAATCTCTTAATTACTCAGTATTACTTAATCTAATAGATTTTTAAAAAAATAATAGCCCCCTTAAGGTGAAACTATTTTTATGATAGGCAAATAGAACCCAGTTGAAATTTACAGACTGCTCAATGTTTTATGCTATTTTCCCAAGTATGCATCAAAGAACCAAGCTAAGTCTTTTCTGGATTACAACAGGGAAGAAATAGATGAATAGATGGATAGACTGACAGACGGGTAGATAGACAAACAAACAGAAAGTATATAGACGATACATAACCAGAATGCTGACACTTTCCACTGTCCCTAAGATAGCATCCTAAACCTAAGAAGCAAAATTGAAGACACAATCATAGAAAGAATCACAGGTTTCTAATTACACAACTGCATAATTCCTTCTCCTGCTACACTTGAAAAAATAGAGCTCTGTATCACTGACATATGCATGAAAAAAATCCCACTTTATACTGCACAGTACTATTAATATTTTTAATATGGTTCTTAAATATTTGGCAATTGAGTCTCTCTTTTTAAATTTATGAACTTAATCTACTATGGCTATGTCTCCAATAGGAACTTTTAAACTGAAAAACAATATCTAGATTTTCTTAAACATTGATCTTTGAAGTAGTAGGGCGTAAATCTGATTCCTCTGTGAATTAGTTTTCCATTCCGAGGACTTACGATATCTCAAAAGCACACTTACTCTAAGACTTTACCTTTGAACTTGCAATATACTGCGTTTCCTGTGCATCTTACAAATGACTCATAGAGTTTGAGTCAGAGATAGTAAAGTCTGTCCCCTTACCCTTGGCATATGGGGAAATAGTTGTATAGTGTTAAAAGCATTATTCAGGCTCTGTCTAGACTCTGTGGCAAATCATTAGAAAATAATTTTGGCCATGCGTCCAACCAATCAGCCACAACTAATTTACATGACAGTGTAATTTAGGCATCCACAAGGATTAGTTGTTTCAATTATAACACCATGTATGTGGGTCAAAGTTGACTAGTTTGATCAAAAGATACAGACAAAAATGCTGAAAGTTCTGCCTCCAAACAGTAAGACTCAGCTTTAGTCACTTAAGCACCCCTTAGGTTTTACCTTTGCACCAAATCTTCTCACCTAATTTATAACTTTGTCATAGATTATAGAATTAAAAACTTAAAACAGAAAAAAAGATAAATCTATTCTTATTTTCCAATGAAAAGAAAATTAAATTCTAACAGTTCCAAATAATCAGTATTGCTTAAACTACTCAGGATTAGCTTAGTTACAAAGAAACTGGAACAAATTAGTTGAGAATCAAGAATTGCTTAGTTTCCCCTTTTAGGAATATATCCTAAGAATCCTGAAACACCAATCAGAAATATATGCCCCCCTATGTTCATAGCAGCACAGTTTACAATAGCTAAGATCGGGAAACAGCCCAAGTGCCCCTCAGTAGATGAGTGGATGAAAAAGCTGTGGGACATTTACACCATGGAATACTACACAGCTGTAAAGAAGAAGGATCTCGTACCCTTTGGGACAGTATGGATGGACCTGGAGAAAATTATGCTACAACTAATTTACGAAATAAGCCAGGCAGAGAAAGACAAACATCACATGATCTAACTTCTGTGTGGAATCTAAAGAACTTAATAAACTGATGAACAAAATAATTCAGTGACATGGAAGCACAGATGAGACTGACGAATCTCAGAGGGAATGTGGGGATGGGTGAGTGGGTGGGGAGAGAGTAACAAAAGAATTTACATGCATACATGCACCCCCCGAGGACATGGGCAACAGTGTGGTGAAGGCCTGGGGAGGGCAGTGGGTGCAGGTTGGAGGGGACCATGGGGAGAGAAAGGAACATCTATAATATTTTGAACAATTAAAAAAAAGAACTGCTTAGTTTCTTAAAGAGATCCGCATTCTAATATAAATGAACAGTTTGGTGTTAAAACAAAAACGGGTAGATATTGTCGGCATGACCTCCAGTATTTCTATAGACTTCCTAAAAAGGAGAAGGGACGCCCTGACATATGCTGCTCCGCAAACGTTCTTCATAGCACTGGCATTGCTACGGACAACTTAAACTGTACTGATAGTTTTCATTTCAGTTACACTCGTTGTTTTCAGTCCCTGCAGATGTGTGAAAAGTTTACCGTATAAATGGCACCATAAACTGAAACTGAATAATACAACAGTAAAAATGAAGGCAGGTTAATTACAATGAAACCCATGAAGACTTCTCTAGAAGAGACATCCTATCTCATATTGTAAGTCGAATCCTTTCTTCTCTCACTTTCCCCACATTTCTAAATTCTAAAGCTTATAACTTGAAATAAAACTTTGTAACAACTTTGAGTAAAGAATTGCATGTCAAAACACACCAAAATATGTGGGCTTTTAAAAAATTCCATTTATCTTTTTTTCCGTTTTAAGAAAGTGCATTTAAATAATTCCAAAAAGTATATTATGAAGGCGAGCAATCAGCCCAGCCAAGCTTAAAGAGGAATGAATTTGCCCAAGAAATAAAAGGAGAACAGCTAAAAATGAAATATTTTGTGTTATTTAAATTGCAAATGTAGTTATTTTTTTTTAAATCAATGTCTCCCATATAGTTTTGGCAGCTCTGAATAAACGAAAGTAGCATCTTTTTATCTCCACTGTTATCAACAATTTAAATATTATAATTAATTTTTTTAGGTAATGAGGATCCTTTTCTCTTAAAAATTTTGGCAGTTTTTTCATTTTTTTTACGTTCAGGGTTTCCATCTACTTTGTGATAGGTTTGATAATTTCATAAAAAGATAGTATATGGCACATAGGGGGTGAGGCAAGATTAGTGCCAAAAGAATAATGGCTTTCTGTAGAGAATTCATAAACATGCCATTTTCTAACATTTCCTTCATTTTACATTAAAAGTTTGAATTCATATTTATTACTTCAACTTCTTGAAAAATGATTTACAAATATTGTCATTTTTAGAAGTGACTTCTAAAAGAACCGGTTATTAAATGTTTTGAGGCTGCTTGTAACCTGGGCCCCCTTCTATTCAGCCCTTTTGACTATGACAGGAGCCTCTAACTCAGTTTTCCCCAAACACAACATGCCATAAATGTGCCCTTCACTGCTATTTGAACTAAGTAAATTTGGAGATGAGTTTGGTCAAAGCTGTTCCTGGATTTCCATTAGATAAAGTTGATTTCCTGTGTCTTAGCCTCATAATACTAATCATTTCCATAGTCACTTTGCCACCTATCTCCTTGCTAGGGCAAGAGGCTTCTCAGGGGAAGGCCCTCTGCTTAGTTCCACCAGCAGCCCCTCTGGAGAAGTCTTGACAGAGACTACTTAGATCCTAGAGGCCCAATTAGCTAGGGAGCCAACCTCCAGTGTCTGGGATGATATTTTCAAGCACAGAAAAGACTTCTTTCTCCTTCCATGATTCTTTGATTCTCTTGGCACTAAGAACCCAGGCTCACCTGGGACATTTATTTCTCCTTGAGTTTACTCATGTGGGGGCAGCTGGAACTGGAATGTTCAGGCCTAAGAAAGTCCACTGCACGCAGCTCGGTCACGCTGCCTCATCTACAGAGATTGGAGCAAATGCTCTCTGGCTCTGACCCCAGTCTCTGGTCTCTGATTTCAGCGAATGTAACTTCTAAGTTTTAGGACAGGGTTTCTGAATAAAACCAAGTGCAATTTAACAGGTTTTTACTGCTAATAAAAGGTCACTTTTTTGTCTCTCTTGGACATGCCCTTTAGAGATATCTCTTGGGGTGGTTGAGTGGCTGCCCCACCCCAGGAATCCACTTATGAAGAGACTCTGGAGGAATAGCCTCCCGATCTCACTTAGACACCCCAGAAAAATGGCATTTGATATTTTTCTGAAAGCTTATTAAGAATATTCCTCTAGAGTATATTTTCACCGTACTATTGATACATGTTTTTATTTATTTATATAATTGTGCTAATAATTTTGGAGTAAGACAGGATACAAGCTAAAGTAAAGTTATAAGCAAATATTTGCCAGAAATTTCTAACTGAAGAAGAGACACAGTATTTACTATTTTTACTAATTTTATTAGCCCTTGCCCAAACTAACCTTCTTTGTAATAATATTCATGACTACCACACCCTGGCTGGTCTCCCCATTTTCTGCACTCATATAATAATCTTTATAAGGTCAATTCGTTTGGCATTAAGTGTAGGTGCCTTGTGACATTTTTTTAGTTAATAAACTATTATCTATTTTGAAATTGTCATTTTCCTTGTGTTTTAGTTCCCATCTGTACCTTCACATGGAAAAGAAAACCATGCCTCTATTTAAAACAAACATAAATACAAAATGTGAGAGCTGGATGGAATATAAATTTCCTAGTGTTTAGGCCCTTCTCATTTTCCCAATCATAAAGCAGTTGGTGAGAGACCAGGTCTCTGGTTCTTTTCAATTCAGTCTAAGTTGAATTCCCAGGGTATAATTTTATTGTGTTACCCTACTGGGAGAGGCCTTTAGTAAATGAATTTATAAAAGAAAGTTTTCCTCTCAAAGGCCTTTAACAAGATTCACTGAGTATTCCATGAGTAATAGATTCAAGAAGGTCAACAGAACAATTTTTATTGCATTCTTGATAGTATTTTATTTCACCAATTACCTGGCCTCCATGTGGTAACCTTTCAAAAACTCTTTAGAGCAATTTCTTAAAACCACATATTGGATTTAGATATAGTAGAATCTCACAAAGCTCTGTATCATTTCTTCTTTATAGTGAAGTCCAAGGTATTCTCTGATTAGCATGGTTTTCTGAAGCATAACTCAAAGACAGGTCAAAGAATTCCTGACATTTCAATATGGCTTATTCTTCATTTTCCAGGCATTTGTCAAAAAGTGCTTTCAACTTTAATTATAATTCATAGATATATATTTGACTTAGTGAGCACATGTACAGATGAGTCTGAAAGTATGCTCTGTTTTTGAGACTTTTTTGGCATATATTGAAATTTTTGCTTACTCTAATTGATCATTGGCATCCATTTATTCAATTGGCAAATTTTCACTAAAGTAATATATCATATACTATTCATTATATCAGGATCTAAAGATATTTCACTGAACAAAAAACATGTACCTTGCCTTCAATCTAGTGAGGAAGCCAGACATTAATGGAGAAATTACACCAATGTATAAACTATAATCAGTTCTATAAATCAAAATACATTAGAAACTATGAAATGTTACAGGAGATGTGTATCATCTCTCTAATGGGGTGGGGGTAAGTCCTGATGAATTAATGTTTGAAGGAGAGAAGGGCATTCTAGGTAGAGGAAGTGGCATGTGAAAATGTCCTGAGGCGGAGGACATATAAATTTCTGGAGACACTGAAGTACATCCAGTTTAGCAGAGCAATAAAAAGCAAAAGATAGAGTGGCCTAAGATGGGGCAGAAGAATTTGACAGAGGCCAGATTGCAGAAAATGTTAAAGATCATATTAAGGATGCCAAAGTTTATCATAAAATAATAAAGTCAGTAAAAAATTCAAGTTGAGAAGAAAACACATCAGAATTGCATTTTGAAAAGATTAGGGCAACTGCATTACAGAGATTTGATTGAGCAGTAACTAGGAATAGATGTGGAAAAACCCAATTAAGAAACTCCTGCAATAATTCAGGTGAAAGGTGATGGAGTCCTAGACTGGGGTGGCTCCAGGAGGAGAAGAGAAAGGTAAAGACATAATAAATTAGATACAACAAAGCAAGAATAATATTTTAAGGGTGTTTTTAATTTCTGACTTGAGACTCCAGTCAGATGATAGAGCTACATTCTAAGACAAGGAACACAGGAAAGAATCATTTATCATAGAGATTCCATTGAAACACACAAGTGAAGAAAGAAGGTGTTCATAAGTCTTAGATCTCAGAAGTGAGATCTGAGCTAGAGAGAGAACTTAGAGTCATCACTGTGTGCCCAAAGAGGACCAAGATTGGAAGGATGTTCATTCCCCAAAGCCAGGTAAAAGAGGATGGTTACTCAATCTTGTCAATTTTTAAAAAAATATTTCTCAAATCTGTCTTCACCACTTTCACTTTGGCTACTTGTTCACAATGTTATTTACCTCTACCAAGATAATTCCAATGTCTCCTAACTAACATTTCTATGTTGGGGACAACACATTGCATCCATCCTTCACATGGTAAATGTTAGCACAGCTGCTTACAGAATCCTTCTGTAACCCCTAATTCCTAAAGAATAAAGGCCATTTTCCAAGTTCAGAATACAAAACCATTTCTACAACATTCGAGACTTGCATATGTGTCAGTGTTTATTTCTTGACACCATATCTGTTTAAATTTCTGGGGCATGGGTGGTGTTGGGGGGAAGAGTGGAAGGATTGAGCAAAAAAGAAAAAAAAGAGGAAGAACTCATGAACATGGACAACAATGTGGTGATTGTAGGGGGCGTGGAGATGGAAGAGATTATAGGAGATGGTGATGAAAATAAATAAGAAAAAATAAAGTAATAAAACAAAATCTAATAGAAGAAGAAAAAAAGTGAATTAGCACAGTGCCTACTCTCCTGTAGCTCATAGCTTAAGAGATCTAGGTCCTGGTAGATGCCCAGAGAAGGTTTAATGAATGAATGTTTGATTCTGTGGTTACCTCCCCAAAAGCATGCAGTTGAAAACACTATTGTTAATATCAGGCACTACTGTCTGCCAGTTGAGTAAGAGGGAAATGGGAATTTTCAAAGTCTCCTTTAGCACAGAAAAACAACCTAAAACACACACAGTAAGAAATTTATTAAATATACTTTATTATTATAATGTCCAGAATTCTATAATGTAGATAAAGTAGCATTACCAAAGGGGTGATTTTTTTTCAGCATCTCTCTTGAGTATTGAACTCTCAATCTTTTTTAGTTAAAGTGGAGCCAATAAAATATCAAAATTATGAAACCAAACGATAGAGTTATTCCTTCATTTCCAATGGTAAATCAGAAGGCTTTAAAAAATGCCAACTGTGGGCATAGACATGTGTGTTCTTACTCCGTAGAGGAAACAAAACCTCCAGGGTCATTTTCTTATCAAATACATTTTTTAAAAATGTATTAATGTCTTTGTAAGTGAAATGTTTCCAGGTGAAAAATTGGCTGCAAATACAGATACAATTTACTTTAAAAATATGCCTCTTCTAAGTTGATCAAAGTTAAATCAAATGTAGATAGAAGTCACCATTATGATCGAGTTCCCTAGCAACTTAGGGCTGCAGATTTCTATTCCAGAATTCATTCCCAGCTATCTCAAATTGCTTTATGATTGTTGTTTCTGTTGATATCATTGACATTCTGTTTTATATTTTACCTTCACTTTGTGTTAAGAAACAATACCTGAATTTCTTTTAAGCTGTTTAACTTTCTACTTATCAATTCAAGACCTTGAGGGCAGTTGACAGATTCAGTAAAAAACAGTATAATCTACCTGACTCATTTCTTTTATTTATCCAATTGAGATGAATTCATCAGTCTAGCAGAATATACATTTTTAAAACAAGTACCAGCATTTGCATAAAGTAAAGAAAGTAGTTTATTACCTGAGAGTAAGATTGCCCCAAAACACCTTTACATTTTAAATATCCCCCCCTACCATCCTCATCTCCTTCAACCATACTTAATTTTTAATTTCTAAGCAAACACCTTCCTATTCTAAATATTTGATAAAATAGAGGCTGTCTTTCATCCCTAGGTTCTGCTATTTTAACCTGTTCTTTAACTGCATGTCCTATTAATTCCAAGACTGGGTGACTTTACTCTGCCTCCGGCCCTTGACTAATTTCTTAACCAATTTTGCTGCCTGGTCCTTCAATCCTTACATGATTGGTGACTAGAGACATTGACATCTAATCAAAATTTACCTGTGGTATTAAAATTGCAGGGCTAGAACAAGAATTGCAGTTCTTCATCATTTGATAAACAAATATTTTTATTGCTAAGTATAATATTAAAATTATGAGAATAGTATGTATGCAGTATGAAGAAAATATGTAATAGCTTCAAAGAAGACATATTGAAGTTAAGGCATATCTATGTTTTTTCACTTCATAAATCTCTAGAGTATCTCAAACCAACCTCTTTCACAAAATTACAAAAAATGTTCCCATTTCCTATTAAAATCATGGTTTGAAATCACTGATTTAGACTATTGCTACTGTCACTGGGAAAAGTCTATTAGATACATGGGATATGCACATCTAATCAGAACTCAAAAATATCTCATTAGTGAAGCAGTATGAGTATGGATATAAAATGAATTAATTTTTTGCCATTTTATATGTTAGGCAAACAAATTAATTTCATGGAGTTAATAAAATTTATGGTTTAACCCCAGAGTTTTGCAAGAACACCTATTCATTAATTTTTAATTTTTAAAATATATATTTCTTTAAAATACTTCAACTGGATTTATTTATATTGGTGAAGTATAAAAATACATTTGAATGCTGTTAATTCCTGAAATAGACTTTATGAATTATTTTTCAATCCAGAGGGCAAAAATATCTCAGCACTAAATTTCACAATGATGTTGCAGAAATAATGCTAAATTATGTTTATGGAAAAAATATAAAAATCAAATACAATTTAGAACATTTTTTTCTAATACTATAATACTCTACAGTTAAAAAAAAAAAAAATGCTTGAATGAGTGTCTAAAAATGTGTAGAATGTTATCCAGAGTGCGAAACACAATAGTCTACTGTCCAAATCAAAATCATTCAGAAATATAATTTACACACTTGATTTTACCACCTTTTACACAAAAATGTTATTTCTAATATTTAGGTTTTTTTCTCAGAAGATTTATATGAATGAGAGTGATAACCAGCCAACAGCCAGGTTAATCACATCACATTGGGTTAGTGTCATGTTGTTCTCAAGCGAGAGTGATGTTAAAAAACCAAATAATGTGAAGTCAGATCTTCAAAGACACTCAATTATGGAGCTATTCAAATTACAGAGAATGTGCAACGTCGATATGAATTAGCAGGCTGAAGTGGGTGTCTCTTTCCCAATGTCTGTTAATGCTAATAAGCAAAGAAGCAAAGAAGTAAAGACTACTGGAGCTCCACTCATCAGGAGTTGTCAATGGTGGGTCAAAAGAACTAAGTGATGGAGGCAAATTTTATACACTTAGTAATAAGTAGAAGATTATTATGTATGATTTTATCTTAATTGGTTTTGAGAATTAATTGGGTGGTAACAAAAGCTGGCATAATACTTTTCATTTGAATAGAACAATGAAAAACCCCAAAAGGCTTGGAATTGATGATAACCACCCTACTAGATTAACTCCTAGCTATAAAATCAGAAGAGATTTATTATTTATCTGAAAATTGAGTTAATATTAAGGACTAATGCCTATTACTTAGTGGGGTACATTTCTACTTTTCAAAGCATGTTACTTTTGTAAAGGTCAAGTATGTATAAAATTGATATAATAGTGACTTCCATGAGTACATTTTTTCTCATTTACATCAAATTTGGAAACTATATAATGAAAATAACAGGATATAGTATTTATTATCTTATATTCCAAGAACTGAATGCTCTTTTTTTTGCAGGGGGAAGGGTGATCAGTAATGTCTGCCATGCTGAGAATAATAAGAAATAAGAACTATCACTTCTAAATTTATCTGTCTTGTTAAGGTTGAAATTATTTTTCAAAGTTTAATTTCTGAAAATTTCAAATTATCTCTTAATGTAGTAGTTGAAACAAACACATGAATTCTAGCACTGATATTTGTTATAAATAACATATTTGGGGATGAACTCTAGTTTGTCAACACCTAAGGCATAGCAGTCAGTCTCAATCAGGTTAACATTAACAGTGAGTGATCATATATTTCAAGAATCCTAAATGTTAATAAAATATTTATGGCTGTAGATTAATATTAAGTCACAGGATATACATATATTTACAGTGCCAATGGCATGATATGTGTTTCTATAGTTATGCTTAATTGGTTAATATTGAATAGGAACCATTAGCTCTTCTCCCAGCTCTTATCAACTAAGTTCTTATCAGATATTACAAACTCACTTTGTCCACATTTTATATTTTTAGTATTTAAAAGAAGTGGCATTGTTTTTGTATGTCACCAGATTGTTAAGCAGATTATTTAGGGGAAAAAACACACCAAATGCTTTGGGTACTTACATAAAGGAAAGGATTAGTCTAGATTTTGTTTTGTTTTAATATACACTCATGATTCTGTTTCCTATAAAAATAGGAATAAACCCCCTCAAGATATTTTAAAGTGAAAATGTTTGCCTTAAATTGAGTGTGGATCATCTCCCTTTAAAATAAGTTTGCAAAAATTTGTTTTATATATGATTAATATTCCTTAATTATATTTGTAATGAATTAGTTATTCAGGCTAGTAAATTTTATTTTATACTCACACTAACAAAATACGTATTGGGATCCAATGGAAATTTAGAATATACCTAAGCAGATGGAAATAATAAATAGAGTAACAGAATGAGTGAACAGAATGAAACGGCAGGAAGTATATATTACCTCAATGGGAAATGCTGGATTTTTTCTTTTGAAACCTGTTCCAAATTGGTGAGCTTTTTATATTCACCAGGAGTGTTTTCACATTTTCATAGTTGTTCAGCAGTCTTTGACAAGTTCTTTGTGGCTAAGGAAATTTAAAACTGCTTTAAAATTCTTTGAGCAACTCACAGATAGCATCAAAATATACTGCTATAGTATCAAGAAATGTTGAAGAAATATGACTTTAAAGTTGTGCCAAGAAACCTAGTGAGCATCTTTCTCTCTTTCATTACAAAGCAGACTTCTACACTGCCTGCCTTTGGGCTAGGCAATCCCATAGATATTTCTCATACAACTGCTTACTACAAAAGTTTTAGACCAGACAAGTCTTACTTTTCTCACCCTGGGGAAGTAACATGGTGTAAGCAGAAAAAAATTAGTTGCAAAAACAGAACTTTCTCTGCCATTAACCAACAAATGATGGAGACTCTCCAGCACTTTTTCTTCATATCCAGAAAATGATGGAAGTGCATTGTGGGATCCATGGTGTCCCATTTGGCACTCAAAGTATGAGTCTGCTACCTTTCCAGTCAATTAAATATCCATTTCTTGTAGGGAGTGTGACCTAAATTTAACTCTATAATACCTCAGAGCTTTACTCTAAGCTGAATAGTCTGTTAAAAGGAACAAGTTGTGGGATGGCTGAGAAGTATGAAGTTTGAGGAGTATGAACGGAAGGTTTATATCTCATTGCTTGACATCTTGGATTGTCCAGGAACCTCAAACCAAGCCCCCACTCTGTAGATCAGACCCTGGTCCACTGTTTCTCCTGTCAATGAATGGGATCACCATCAGGAAACTTCGAAACCCAAAAATCTCACCTGCAGTTCCCAAATTTAATTTATCACTAATTCCTATTTTAGCTTCTCAATTCATACAACTCTGTCCACTTCTCTCATCTGCATCTATTATAACCTCCTAGTTCTACAATAGCCTTTTATGTGGCCTACTAAAATACAATGTGCTTTACCCTAGCCAAACTAATCCCCATTTTATAGCCATCAAGTTATTCTCAAAATGGTTCTTCTGATCATATCACGCCATACCTCAATGTTGAAGAAAATCCTTCTGTGACTTCCTGTCGCTCTTAGAAAAAAATTAAATTTCCAACACAGTGCAGTCCGGTACAACTTTCTGCAATAATGGAAATGTCCTCTGAACTTTCCGTTATGGTAACCACTAGCCACAAGTGGCAACTGAGCACTTAAAATGTGGCTAGTTCAACTGTGGAAAAAAATTCTTAATTAATTTCATTTCAGTCACTTTAAATCCAAATTTAAACAACCACACTACCTAGTGGCAACCATGTTGGGCAGTATAACTCAAAAATATGGCCCTGGCATTGTCTGGTCTACCTAGTCTCTAGCCTCTTTCTTTTTTTATATATTTTATTTATTGATTTCAGAGAGAGGAAGAGAGAGAGAGAAACATCAATGATGAGAGAGTCATTGATGGGCTGCCTCCTGCATGCCTCCTGCTGGGGATCGAGCCAGCAACCCAGGCATGTGCCCTGACCAGGATTGGAACTGCAGTCTCCTGGATCCTAGGTAGATGCTCAACCCCTGAGCCACGCCAGCCAGGCTCTAGCCTCTTTCTATACTAAGCCTTCTACTCTCTTGCTCCCTGCTGCCTCCAGAAACCTTGGCACATAGCATACCCCCTGGTGAGAAAACTCTTCCCATCCTCTTTCTCTTAGTCAACACCAGCTCACCCTTCAGGAGATCCAAGAATGAGAGTTATTTCATTAGGGACACCTTCCCTGATCACCTGGTGAGGTCAATTTTAAATTTTCCTATAAGCACTCTTTAGCTCTTCTTCACTGTCTTTGCCATGGTTGCAGTCTTACATTTATGTATCTGGTTATTTGATAAAACTAGACCCCAAGATCAACAAGGGCAGGAATTATTGTTGCCTAACAATTACTCTAGTGCTTAGTATATAATCAGTACTCCACAAATATTAATTGCACTAAGGTGTGATTCTTTAACTTTTATTATTCTGCAGCCCAATAGCTTTGATTTGATTTTTTTTCTGGTAATATTTTTGGGCAAATCTGTGTATAAATATTAAGCATGCATAGTAGCAACTAAAGAAAGCTTAACCAATTGCCAACCTTTTTTCAGACCAACAAGGGAATGGAACTTGAGAATCTCCTGGGTATTTACTGATACAGAAATCATTCATCACACACATCTGAGCTACCATTCCAACAAACAGTGATTATTAGTATCCAGTTTGCCCATAACAGCTTAAACTACATTCAGGCTGGCAAATTAGTGAAGAAAACTTTCATAACTTCTATCAACAACCTGAGCAGCACAAATCCCTCTGCTTTTTACATCTTAATTTAATCCCTTTTGAAGTCATTTGTTCCTATAACTGGCATTTCAATCTCCTTGTGTACACCTGGTTCCCCCATTTTGTATTTTTTATCAGCATACTCTTCTGCAGCTTAATGCCTTCAAAGAGCCATGCATAGTTTTACTGTAACTTAAATTCTTAAGCTTCTTTTCAAGGATCTACAGGTTTTAATCTTTTTTTTTCATAGTGACAGGTTCTATCCTAATTCCATAATACATCTTACTGTTTTGAGAGGACAGGTTTAGAGGGCAATCTGTGCATTCATCCAGCTTGCCTCCCACCTTGATGACAGAGTTGTCTCTCTGAATTTACCAAAGGGCATGTAATCTGGACTATTGTGTTCTGTGTCTAGATGACTGTCCATACAAAATAGAACAGTAATCCACTCATTATAATTCCATAAAGCACTAAAGACTTTCCAATAAACTTTATACCCAATCTCTTATAGTCAAATGACATTATGTAAAAGTGTGCTGAGAACATTCACCTTTGGTCCCTCTCAATATAATACAGGCTATAGATGCATTACGGTATGGGTCCAAAAGTATGCCTTTCAAAATCATGGCATACTGAGCCTCCAATATTACTTATGCCACTATCTAATATTTTGAATCTCATCACATCAATTATACCATGAAAATAATAACACTTACCCAGCATTTACCAATATTAAATAAACACATGCAGTTCAAGTCTCCTGTTATAGTACCTTTGGCAAATGTTAAATCTTCCCCTAGGTATTCCCTCTCACTGTTAACATCTGTTAAGGCTTTCCCTCCAGGAATTTTAAGGTTATCTAATAGGGTCAGGCCCATCATTCCCAGATGAAAGCAATGATGACTTAGTCTTTTAGCTTCTTCAGCCTACTACCTGTTATTATCTAGCATTACTTTTGCTGACTAAATCCAAGTACTGAGTTTCTTCTGCTTTTATTTCCTTTTTAGATTCATTATTGAGACTTAATTTTTTGTCTTTAGTAAATTTAACTTTGTGTGAATTGATTCCCAAATTGACATATTTTCCCAGATTTCTTATATTAAACACAATTTACCTAATAAAGTATCCATTCTTTATTCATTCTGTGGTCTGCTTAAAATGTACATTCATTTCCTATAACCAGTCTGTTGTGCAACATACCAATACCAGATTGGTATGATATTTGAAGTTTTAGAATGTATTTTAATATGAACTAAAATGGATAAATACAAAGGAAATAGCGATAGATAGTTCTATCAATTTCAGAGGTTTACAACAGCCAATGTTCATTTCTTGCTCACACCATATGTATGTCCAGGGTTGGTTGCATCTGTTTTGTCTGTTTTTACTCTGGAACATCACAGATTTCAGCGCTCAGGAAAAAGAAACATAGCTGGTTTCTAGAATGCTCTCTGCACCCATATTTCACTGTCCAAATCCAGATATAAGGCAAGGTCTGAGTTCAGAAGTGTGGGATCTTATAATCTTCCTGCAGAGAAAGGCACAAGGTAATGCAAAGTACAAGTCTACAATAAATGAACTTTAAAAAAATTAAGTCCCAAGATGATCTCTTTGCCCTTTTGATTGAAATCATCTTAAGCAGGCATATTTAGAATATTCAGTCTTCTCATGCAGATACACATTTCTCTTCATTTATTCAAATCTCTCAAAACTCTCAGCTAAGTTTAAAAGATTTTTAATAGTTCTAAGAGAATTATTTATTTTTTTAGTTTATAATAGATAAGTTTTGAATATTTTAATAAAATAATAAATAAACTTCCAATTATAATTTCAGTTGCTTAATGATGGTGTATGAAAAAAGTCATTTAATAAATATCCATATTGTATCTGCCATATGGCTAGATGGTCCTTTTAATCCTAAGCAATTTTAAGTAATTCCCTAGGACTTTGTTGTCCAATATAGTAGCCACTCTCTACATTTGGAATTTAAATTAATTAATATTAAATTAAATTAAATTTTCAATCTGCTGGTCACACATGCTACATTTCAAATGCTTAATAGTCACATGTGGTTAACAGCTATTGCTTTGGACACCCACTAGCTGAACTCACACTGTGCCTTGTGACTGTTTGAACTTCCATCTTTCCATCATTGCCAATGTTCTATTGGACAGTACTGCTGTAGAGCTTTCTATTTATATAACCCTGTTATCTGTCCACAATGTTAAATTTTTCTTCTTTCTAGTAGTTATGATTTTCTCCAATGCTCTTTTGTGTTCTATTACTTTCACCACAACTTTAAGCAAAATGTTAATTAATGATGTTTATACAGAGAGTTTTCAATGGATTGACAATATTATATTCTCAGTCTTTTCCTTGACTGACCTTTTCTGTAGATAAACAGCCTTGTGGACTTACTAAATATGCTATTGACAATAAATCCAAGAGCTAATGACTGCCATTTAGTTAACCTTGTTATGTGTGCAAGGCATTTTTCTATGCTTTAAGTCATACTTCTGATAGTTTAAACATCATAAGAATATCATTAAATATCAATCCACTTTAATTTGAGGAAAGTGAGGCTCAGAGAGATTTAGTAATATTCCCCAGGTCTCAGCAGTAGTATATGAAGAAGCAGGAATTTGAATCTAAATCTATTCAACTCCAAAGAGATTATTTTTATTGATAAAAAGTACATATATAAATGCTTTTAAGATGGATTTCATAAATATCATTGTATAGTATAGTTTAATTGGAATATATTTAAAGGAAAAATTCTTAATTTTTACTAGGGAAATAACAATAGAAATGTTTTCAGAAATAAAACACAAAAATAAAGACTATGGTTCTCTTGTGAAACACAGGTACATTTAAAAACTCAGATTAAATTTTCCTGTATCAGAGGCAAAGATTTTTTAAGTGACTTGTGATTTTGTCACTATCTTGAGAATATAAAAGGAGGGTAATATTGTAAAATAAAAAGAAATATGTGTGCATAAACACTCTTTATTCCCTGAATTTTATACCTGCTTGCTTTGTAATTGGGCAACTGTGATAATCAAAGCTTCTAATGCCAATAAAACTTCCCAGAAACAAATGTTCTGTGGTACGTATTGATCATGGTTGTCATTATGATGCCTTATTTAAAGTGAATATTTTCTCCCTCGCTGTTTACGTTAATGACTTCCATAAATATCAACAACAGCAAACTACAACTGTGTAAAGGTCCTGTGGGACAGGAAAGTAAATTTACACTAATATCTTAATTTGTTAATACAAAATACCTTTTACTTAAACTCACATGCATGAAAATCCTTATGTTACCTTCATAGTAAACCATATTAAAACTCATCTGTAAGATCTTCAGATAGGATATTCTCAGAGACAATATGAGAACATTTTTGTCAGTGCTTCCAAAAGAGAACTTTGCATTTTGACATTTAACCAAAATATGAATATATTTTATTTTTATTGTTTCTATTTCTCTAATTTCAAATGCATATAAATCTATATTCAATAGCATAAAATTAATTGCTCATATCAGACACTGAATTTAGGAAATTCAATTTTATCATAAAAATTACTCCTGAGCATATATAGAAAACTTCTTTTTCTCTCTCTCTCTCGAGCAAAATAAATTAAAGGACCTTAGGAGAGATGTGGGTGATTCAGGTGTGGGTGCTAAGAAGTGCCACTCCCACTGGACTGTAAGCATCAGAAATGCTGAGGCCATGTCTCCTTAGATTATAATATTTATGAACATTAAGTAATTGTTGAATGAATAAGTAAATAAATAAATAAATAAATAAATATTAGACTTACTTCTGAGAATATGTGCTAACTTCGAATGTGGATTTTGTTTGTTTATTAAATGTATGTAATCTGGGAATAGAAAAAAAGGTAAAGAGAAAGAAAAACCTGAAGGTCGGTACTGTAGAGTCATTCTCCTGTATTTCTTGAAACATCACTCTAGGATGGGCATTTTTATTTCTGTATCTCTAGAACATATTGATGTGAGGAAACCAGAGCTTAGAGAGTTTAAACAGCTTATCAGATAATATCTATAGTAAGCAGCAAGGCCAATATGAAAAACAAGTCTAACTGGCTTCAAAGCTCATGCTCTGAAGATATCATATAAATGCCACCAGGGGATCTGACATCCTCTCCTGAGGTCTCAAATCTATACATGAGTAATTAAGGGGACTTGATTTAAGTTCTAGTTTTGCTATTCATAGATTTCATAATTCTCAACAGTCATTTCACAACTTTGTGGTGATTTACTTACTGAGAAAATAAGGACTTAGGGGTGACGATATCTAAAATCCATGCTTATTCTAATGGATCATTACTCTGAAATTTACCAGCTCAGTTTTGCAATTATAGTTTATTCCAATGGCAATATCTTTAGAAATGTGTATATACTAACTGTATTAAAACAACAACTATTGGCATGACTGTAAGTTCTCATTAAACCAAAAGAGATGCGATTCCTTGAGAAAGTTATCAGCTATCACAGCTCACCTGGGTATACAACGCAACATTCACTTTTGCATGATGTTCATGACACAACCTTGAAACTGTTTCTGAACTGTTCTATCTGAATGATCTCCTTTATGGTAATAGTTTTTCTGATACAGAACTTTTTCTATGTTTTAAAATGATACCACATCTTCTGTTCCTTAGAACCTAATCTCTCAAAGACAGTGGCCAAGAAGTGATGAATGGTCCAGTAGAGAATTATGTGGTATTGAGCTTTTCTGGAGAGATAGGACATTTCAGGTTTAGGATGATTTATCACATGGTTGATATGTCAAGTTTTCCTATGGGATGTGTTAGGTGATGCAAGAAATATAATGGAGCCATCACTGTGCATCTGGAGCTGGGCTAGAGTCAGCCTGCTACTCTGGAGTGGCTACGTGAAAGGACTGGCGTATGTCCAAACCACCTATTGAGCAAAATCTTCTGAATTTTAGGAAAATGCTACTTTCAAACATCCTGATGCACTTCACATGCAGAGTCAGTGTTCCCCCTTTAGCACAGAGAGCCTTACCACCCTGGTAACTAAGGAAAGCACTGGGTGTTATTAACCAACAGACTCCTGGGTGTTCCCAAAACTTGTGCTCAACACCAGTCATTAGTCAGAGTTCATTTCCTACTATTGAGGATTCACAGCCTTCGCAGGCTACTTTGTTTCTCTTGTATGCTGCCCATCCAGTTAGCTCTTTATAAGAAGTTAAAAAAGGGGGGCATCTGTAATACTTTCAACAATAAACATAAATTTTTTAAAAAAGTTTAGAGGAAGAGACAGACTTGCAAGGTTATACATATAATGCAGTATAATACGTTTTATATTATATTAAAAGTATATTATTAATTTTTAAAAAGAAAGAAAAAGAGAAGAGGGTATCTGTGCACCTTAGGGTTTACCCATCTCCTCGGAAAGGATCCCAGGCAGGAGAGCCCTGGCACTAAACCAAGGCAGCAGGCAACGGCCACGCCTCAGAAAGAAGGTTGGACTCAGTACTCGTGATCAGGTGCTCACCGTAGCTCTAGGCAATCGAATGAAGGAATTCTAGAATGGTCAAAAGTGAGCACAGACTAGATTCTAAACCCTGGCTATGATTCATGGATGATTTGTTATAATTTCCCAAAAGTTTACCTCTGTAGTTTAATTTCACATAGAAAATGTCCTCTCTTTGTGAAACTAAATCTACGGCTCCCCAGGTTTTAGGGGAATCTCCAGAGAGGAGATTGTCCAGGAGGAGATAGGCCATTGCCCAGATGGCCTCAGTGCTCCCTTGAGTTTCAGTTCCCTGTATGACCGGCTCACTCCCATTTCCACAGCCTGTCCTAGGCCAGACCCTGGAAGGGTGCTCACCAACCAAGTCCAGTATTAAGCTCAATATAACTTAGCAGAGCTGAATGAAACAGACCGAATGTGCTCAAAAAATAATTTCAATTAAAATAGGAGAAAACAGAATTTAAATAAAGACAAGAACATAAAACAGCCCAGCTAATGAAAAACATGTTTCCTTTTATACCACAGCTATCTCATATCACTTATGAACTTTGAAACCAAGTATTGGGCTCCTTCCAATGATTCCAATTGCTTCTCAAAATGTGAGTCCAGTAATAAACAATAATGAATTCTTTTGAGAAGGCATTTATTTTTATATACTATTACTTATCATAACCTGGATTATAATTTTTTCATTGCTATCTCATGTATGGATTTTCATCTACCAGGTCATTCTATGTATAAGCAGAGTAGCTAGAAGCCTGAGCACTGAAGTGGGAAAAATGCTGCTAATCAAATACATCTCTATCATTGACTACTTACAGTCCTTAAAATTTTGCAACATTTTATTTAGCACACTGGAAAGTCTTCATAAAATAAAATACACCATTTGTTCTTGCTCACTGAGGTTTAGTGAGAACAAACATTAACTATGAGAAGGGAGATAAATTTGCAAGCCATTGGAAAATACTCTGACTGTTTGTGTCAGTTAAAAAGCCTGTCATTTCAATTCTAGCATGACCTAAAAACACAGAACTAAATTTTTAAAAATTCTAGAAATACTGGGAGAACAAAGTAAATGTATTTGGTGGGAATTTATATTTCAAAATTAATTATGCAATTTCAGCAAAAAAGAGACATGAATTGTTAGTAATTGCATGACAGCCAGCTCTAAGTTAATTATAGGTTCAGCATGAGTCAACAATGTGAAGGGATTCTATGGAAGGCAATGTGACCTTGGAATGACTAAATAATGCCATTCTCGATTCAGGCAGGGTAGTGATCACCTCTCTAAATTCTGTACCAATAAGTGTTTGGTTTTGTAAGCCTCATCATAAGCAGGTGAGAAGTGGTAGGTACCATCCAAGAAACAGGAGCAATGCTAGTGAAAGGTCCAGAAATTCTCCACTGTTACAGAAGTGGAGTCAGGAAGATTAGATTTGAACCCCTGTTGTTTTATGTGAGAATTAAGTAGCTTTGGACAGAACCATTTTGCCCCTTTAAAGCCCAGTTTCTTTACCTATAAAACTGGTATAATCAATACCATCCCCTCCATGAGATCCTCCTGCAGGTGAAAGATCATTTATGTAGGTGCATTGTTTAAGCTGTAATATGTTATGCAAATATATGAGATATAGGTGATATGGCTCTGAACATATAATAACATAGAGTATAATGGGAGAAGCTCATTGCTTATAACTTTGTAGGGTCAGAGGCAGTCATAGAAGTAAAAGTAAAGCAGATTTGGCTCAATGTATGAAAGAACCTAGTAATGACTGATGAATGTCAACAACTTTATTAGTTGCCTCAAAAAGTAATAAGCTTCCTCTTTTAGAATGAATTCAGGGAGAAACTGGATAAAAACCTGGAAGGGGTGGTTTTGAAAGAAATTACTGAATAGCCTATAAATAATTTTCCTGGTGAAAGAGTTTGCCAGTTTGGTGAGGTTTTGCTAGAATCCCAGATCTCTCAGTTAAAGAGCATTGTGCATATAATACTAATTATATCACCAATCAAAGGCACTAGCACTTATGAAGCACCAACCATATTCCAGTGAGCCCAGACTATTCGTATAGTCCTGTAGGATTTGCAAAGCCATTTATATACATATTTTTCATGTTAAACCATGGATTGAGAGGGAAGAAGTTCTGTTTAAGAATTTCTGTTCTCCTAACCCCGATATATTATAGCTGATAATAGGACAAAATGTAGAAAGTTTTTTGTCCAAAATGTTGCTCTACATTTCTTGTGCATACACAATACTTTATGGCCCCCAAGACAGCGCTTATGTGGATCAATAAGCAAAGTCAGTCAACATAGGCAACAAGCAGGAAAGGTAGGAAAACAGGGCTACATGACTCAGAAAATAATTACCCTGCACAAGTCACAGCTTTAAAAATCTTGCCTGGCTCTTTAAACAGAAAATGAGCTCGACTCCTTTTCTGACAGACTGTGCCAGTGAGTCTACTTGGAGAAATAAGAGTAATCAAATCTCATGCTTTAGAAGATACACTCAACACTGTAGGGGTCAGGAAGATATTTTTTCCTTTGTAACCCTGTAGCACTTGACAACTAGCTCAAAGCAGAGAACGTGGTACTTGGGGCTTCTTTGTTTCCTTTTGATGCATCAGCATCAGTTGGGCTAATGGCCTTGAAGGGCAAGGACCCAAAAGTGGAAGGACAAATGGAGCTTCCTTAATCGGAAGGTGTTATGCAAGATGCAGACGTTTTGTTCTCTTTGTTGTTTGGGCCTCTCTAATGTGCAGAATGTGTGAGAATTCTAACTACATTTTCTGCATTTTCTAGATAACAAATAGGTGACCATTTGGGGCAAAGAAGATGATTTACATATGTGCACATGCACAAATAATACTTGTTTCTTTTTCTAATCCAGGTTTATCTTTCTTTCTATTCATTTCTAGTTTAGTTGGGAGAAATGAGAAAATGCTATGGAGGGTAAGTCTTTAATCATCCCTGGGTCTATTTAGAAGCCAGCTTGTGAGCCCTCTAACAGCAGGTTGAGAATCGTTGAGGAGAGCACCTGTCCACACCCTCGCCCAGCGAAGACTTACTGCGGATAAAGGTGCCAGAGGGGAAATCCGGGCATCCTTGTGACTTACAGCCTCATTTTTAATGGTGCAGGACAAAGAAATAGCAACAGACAGCCATTGTAAATCCTTCTGTTTTTCAGGCTCAGCTTTTAAAGGGTGAAAAAAATCACGTAATTTAAAGTTGTTTGGGTTCAAGTGAGAGGGGTAGCAAGGTGAGCACTTTTACAATTTTGAAGAGCCCTATATTGTAGAAGAAAAAGGTGACCCGCTAGAATCCCCTGGTGAGTAGGTGCAACTAAATAGGACTGTTAGGGGTGAGAGAGCCTTTTTCAGATTTGTGGGAACAGGTCTGCAAGGCGGCGCATGCTAGTGTATCTGCTGAAGCAAGACTTGGTACATGGGGATACGTTCATAAATACATTAAGAACGGTTATGGGGACAGGGGCAGAAAGGCTGAAAGGCTTCAAAACCCCTTTGCTGCCCATGGCCACATGGCCTGTGGATAGGCGTTGTCAGCAAGGCTCACGTGAGCACAGGTTGAAGGGTTCCTGGAAACTAGAGGATGCACTATATTTACCTTCCTCCTTCAGGCTATTTCTTATTCCAAATACTATAAATGAAGGCTGACTTCCTGCCTGTATAAAAAAGGGAAAGCATTTAGGAAACCTATCTATACTCTGATTTATTGAAGAGAATAAAAAATTCTCATACTAGATAGGAAAAATGCTCCGGGATGGTGGGCAAAGAAAAAAATTCTGAGGACGCAAGTGAGAGGTTTTTGTTTGTTTTAACAGTATTAAGAGTTTAAGTGAAAGAAGCTAATGAAAGAGTAGATAAATGTTTAAAAACAGGCACAATTTTCAAGATAAATAACATATATGAGGATCTTCTCCTGGAGGGTTAATTAGGCCCTTCTACAAAACAGTAATAGGCAATAATCAGTCCAAGAGCAACAGCGGAGGCATGAGCACCGCTACAGCTCCAGGAAGAAATGACGCTGTGTTTGTCTCTGGTGACTTTCTGCACATGGTGACAACCATATGCAGAGATGGCATGCTAACTGGCTCTTCTGTTGTCTTTCTGGAGTGTGGTTCCAACACATGACAGAAAATCTGCCCAGAGTCATCAGCCTTACTCCTCTCCACTTCCACTGGGCCATGTGAGGATGAAGGAAAGGGTCACAAAAACAAACAAAAATATTAAACCTCTCAACATGAATATATTCCGTGACACTGTGCTAGTGGAGACAACAGCAAATATAGCACATTTTTCTCTTTGTTCTCATGGGATCTAAAGCTTCTGTTCCCACAAGCATGTAGACAGTAACAAGTGAGTTACAATTATTGCTGGGACGGAGAAGTAAAGGGTGCTGCGAGGTAGTTTTTCTCTGATAAAGAAGAGCATCTGCCACACCCTGGAGACAAGAAAGAGAGGAATGGAAACCATCAACTGAAAGTGATGCATCTCCAATAATTTTGACAATCTTATTTTAAAATTACTCTAAAATGTCAAGGAAAATAAGAAGCAGGAACAGTAACCCTATCTTCAAATTGAAGAAATATTTGTAAATCCAAAACACAAAACATGATTACAGAAAAAAAGATTAAATAACTCAGATGCAACAGGAAGACAAACGCCTGTGTCAGCTGCCAGCTGACTGACCGCAGGGAATCCTCCCAAACATTGAAGAAATCTAGGAAGGTAAGGTGAGGTAGAGTGATTGAAAACAGGGCTCATTTATGAAAACCTGGATAAACACCACTTAAACCCCAATGTAACCTCCTGGACCCTGAGCACACAAGTGACTTCTTCCCCAAAGTGTACATTTTAAAGGAAACATAAACCAGAGGGTTTCCCAGCTCCCAGAAAGTTGGGAAGAGAAAGATAAAACAGAAATAAAATTATTTATTGAAGATAGCAAACATTTAACTAATAGAAATTTCAGAAAGAGAGCAAAGGAGATTAGCATGCTGATAGTATTACTGAGAAAAGGAAATTTTGCCCAGCCTAAAGGATAGAAGTTTCCTGACTGAATGGTCTTGCCAAAAGCCCTGTAGAAAGAACAAAAAATAACCCACAGCTAATCACATCTTATTGAAAATACATAATTCACTTTCTAGTTAGTTTAAATATAGTTCATTTTATCATTCTGATTTATTGGTGTGAGAAAATTTATAACAAAAGCTGGGAACTTAAATCTGTTAAAAAATACTCCAAAATATCCTGGCTCACATAGTTGGAATTGCTGTTAATATAGTGCTTTGTGAAAACTCAAAATCATTTTTTCTTTACAGAAACAATCTAAATTGCTTAATCTATATAGTTAAAACATAATATAAAAGCTAAAGCTAATCTATAAAACTAAAGCAAGTTCATTATAAAAACTAAGAAAACTGAGACATTTAGACAGAAGCAAAAATCACCTATAAGGTGTCTCTTCTACTTTTATTTTTATTTTTGGTTATCCATATATGTATTCTACTGAATTATATATACATGTTGATTAGAGTCTTGCTTTTTTGCTATTTAAAAAATTAACATAACTGGGATAGAGAGAAGAACCTAAAAGCGTCCAGAATGAAAGCCAGCATGTAATTCTGAATATTGTCAAAACTGGTCTCGAACTAGATTTCAGACTGTAGGAGTAATGCTCCCGGGAGAGCCTCGGAAGGGGAGCCACGGCTCAGCACGGCGAGGTCACGACTCTGCTGCCCTGAAAGTCACTGTGAGTAAGGAAAATGGGTCGAACTCAAGAAAGCGCTCCGAGGGGACGGCCAGCGCAGGCGAGCTGCAGGCGCAGACGAGCTGTCACACAACAGGCCGCAATCAGGAAAACGGGGGCAGGGGACATCAGCAAGCGCCGAGCGTCAGGCAGAGGTAGCCACACATTAGATAAAACTTGGAAAAGAGCTCAAATGCATTCAAAGCACAGAGTAATCTGCGACTGGAGCAAGCAGAAAGGAGACCCAGCACTATGCTGATTTTGAAACGCTCTCTGCCCTCTTAAAACGTGTAAGGAATGACAACTGAGGAGGGAGGCCCCCAAAAGAGAAACCTGTTCCACATATAAGTTAATGTCCTCATTTGTAAAATGAGGGTAGTTCATATGATTATTGTGAGAATGAAATAAATTAATGCACGTAAAGCATTTAGAAAAATAGCTGACATAGAGTAAGCATTCGGTGAGATTAATAATCATTCTATTTTAATTTTTATTATTACCTCATCTATTTGTTCCTGTGTATCCCCAAATCTATCCATACCCGACATGGATTCACCACCAGATGTTCAGTGATTCAGTGGTGGCCTTGTGGGAAATGGAAAAATGTGTAGGATGGAGATTAGGGGAAAGTTAGTCTCCAGAGAGTGGGAGACTGGATGGCAGTATTTCAATTTACTGTATCTGATGGACTTCAGCAAATTTGGGCCGAATCTGTACCGTGACGCCCTCCATGGGAACATGAGTAGCGATGGCCTACAGGGCCAATCGTGGGGACACTAAGGCAGAAGTCCAGGCACCTGGACTGGATTCGTAGTAAAGGCATGAGACTAACTGTCAAAACCACCTACTTGTGAGGAGACGGTTGCCTATGGATTATACTTCTTTGTTTTACTATTTTTGGTGGTTGCTCTAGAGTTTGCAGTAAACATTTATAATGAATTCAGTCCACTTTCAAATAGCACTATATCACTTCACAGGTAGTATAATTACCTTATACTAACAAAATAGTCTTAATTCCCTGTTCCCATTCCTTGTATCAGTGCTGTCATTCACTATAGATATGTGTATATATATATGAATACATTGTTATTTTGAACATACTGTTGTGTTAGATCAATTAAGAATAAAAAATAAACGTTTTTATTTTACCTTCACTTATTCCTCCTATGATATTCTTCCTTTCTTTATGTAGGTCTGAGTTTCTGATCTTTTCATTTACTTTACCTCTTTAGTATATTTGTACCATATTTTTATTATTATTTGTCTCCCTTCACTAGACATTCAACTCCAAGAAAGTATGATCCACACTACTTTATTAATTTTCATTTAATTAATTTTACTCCTTTTTATTTCCCAATATTAGCACAGAGCCTACAATAAGTTAAAACTTAGTACATATTTCTTAAAAAATTAATAACAAGTGAATAAATAATTTTTGAAAAGGACAATGGAAAAAAGTGGTAACCTTAGGGTTAAAAGACCTATGCTCCAATCCTAGATTTATCCTTTAGTAATTATAACTTTGACAAATTAATTAATCTCACTGAGATCAGTTTTCTCATCAGGAAAGTAGGTATAATGTTGGTCGCCACAAGTTTTTAGAATGCTCGAGACAACCTCTGTGAAAATGCTTAGTCATTGTGAACCAACTTGCAAAATTTGTTGCTGCAGTAACTTGGCCTAGAGTATGTTGCTCAAATAATTAATAATTTTAAACAAGTGTGTTTATATAAATTAGTTAATGTGTATTTGCAGCATTTACAACATCAGATTAAGCAAGTGACCAGGCTGTTAACTGTGACTGTATATGTAAACTTTGCAGACTTGGAAGTAGTGCTGTAGCGGTTTTGTCAAAAGTACTGTTTGTTGTGAAGATTACAGAACTGGAGAGTCCTGCTAAACGATCTTGAGTTTTCCTAGAAACAGAAAACACACACAAAAAATTTTAATTTTGACTATAAAGCAAGAAACATAAAACAGAGAGATGTTTACATTAGTAAATTCAGGTCTTATTTTAAGTTTATCACAGAAAAAAGTCTAAATAGAGAGTGATTTGCTTGGAATAGTGTTAGGCATCTTGTCTACTAACAAAATTCTATTAGTTCTATCAGATAAACAGAGTAAGACAATAAACATGGAAGAATGGCAATTTTTATCTAGTCATAAGATAACCTGGAAAACAGAGATGGTTATCTCTAGAGAGAATTACTCTATGAGTAATGTAGTTAAAAGTTTATGAGAAAGACAAAAACAAAAAATTTTTCTTAGAAAAAAGGTGAAATTCAAGAAGCCAACATACACATGAATCCAGACATCTGAAGCTGTCCGTGTATATCAAATGCTTATAAAGAAGTATAATATTTCTTATTCTGTATTGGAAAAAGGTGCTTTAAAGTTGGTGTAACAAAAGCCTGAATATGGTTCTAATATTATCATCCAGAAAATTATTCTAGTAAAGAAATATTGTAGGCATAGAAATTTATACACAAGGTTGTTCATCAGTGTTAAGTGGTGAAAAAACTCTAAGAATCCAAGGTTATGTGGTTGAATTTCATAATCAAACAATTTAGTTCCATGATTCTATACAACTATTAAATATCATGTTGGAGAGTAACAGTAATGACAACAGAAAGTGTTCATGATGTTAAATGGAAAAACTTAAAAATAATATGGATAGTGTGATCACATATAAATACAGTCACACACCCACAGAGGAAAAAAGGAACTTTTTGCATAAATATGGTAGTGATTTTAATTTTAAGAATATAATATTTGGTAATTTTAATTTTTCACATCATTTAATTTTTTTAATGAGCAGATATTAGTTTTATAACTAGAAAAAAAGTAACGCAACACATATACTAACATATGTTCAGCAACATTTGGAAAAGGGTTAATCTTACATTTGCCACACAAGGAATCAGTTGCACAAGTTGGAATGACATTGACAGAAGTGATAAACTTGATTAGAGGCTTCAAAGGCAGATAGTAGACAGATACTATCTACCTAACTTAATAGGGCTGGGTCAATTTTATCACAAAATTCCAAGGGAGATTCAATTTTAGATCAAGTTTATATGCTTCCTACCCTAGAGATTTCTGCTTATCAATTGTAGAAAAAATGGAAATTTGAATCCAAACCTCCATATTCGGAGAAAAAGGGAAAGAGAATATGGAAGAAAACCCAGGAGTGTAAATACATACACCTTATGTAACCAGAATATCACAATTTTAAGGATAAAATTATAGAAACAAAGCCAAGTATGATTATTTTACCATATCACTTTTTTACAAGTTACCAAATAGTGTAGATCATATGTCACTCAACTCAACTGTGATTTAGCATGTAGAAACTCAGAACAACTGCAGCAAGCTTCATTGCATTCCCATCCCAGGAGTACATGATTCTAGTGCAGCCAGCGGATAGAAAAAATAAGTTATTTAGAAAAGATACAATATTTTCCAGAATCTTTTGAAATATGCCTCCCCCCCATCAAGGTATTTATTCATTTATTCACAAACTTTAACCAACAGTGATGTTCCAGGTGCTACACAAATTGCAAAGGGAAACCATAGCGCTTAGTTTTCAGAATTTCTCTATTACATGAGAGTGTATACATGAACTTCTTACTACAGGGTGGGACCAATCGTAAAAGCTCAATATTAGCTATTAGTTCTACTGCTACTAAAACCCAACTCCTAAACTTATTATCCTTGTGGAGAATAAAAGGTACAATAAAATGTTTTCCTCCAAGCCACTTTCTGTATGCTGCTTCTCTTAAAACAACTGTGGAAATCTCCATATGATTAAAACAGCCTGATGGTGTCATAATTACGTGAACAAAGTAGCCCTCCAGACATGTTTCCTAAATGATGTAAAAATGTTAAACTGTTAAATTACAAACAAAAATGCCCCAAGGCAACCCATAATTAACATCACTTTTTTTGCCTTTAAACATTAAATTATGAAATTTCACCTATGAATGTGTTAACGGCCCATAAGATACAGCTTTGATAAGGAGGGTAGAGGAAAGAGAGTTATTTCTAAGGTACAAAGCTTGAAAGTGACTAATGAGCCATTCCAGTCATTTGGTGCCTCAGCAAGGTGTGCATTTTCCGGAGACATGACCAAGTCCTAGGCTGTGTTTTCATGAGTCTGCATGCTGAGAGGCAAACCTCCTGGCATTTCAATGTAGTGATGTGAGAACACAGGACGTATTTTCTAAGCTTCTGTAAGCATAATAAAATCCTGGAAGTTTCGTGCTAGGTTATATAGTATTCTTCACAACACACTGCTTCGCCCATAGTGATTTCTTCTCTACATTTTTATTTCAAATGTTTTATATGATCTCATTTTAAATAATTCATGAAAAGGTTTTTGAGGGGCCTCCCTTGGTTTCCTCAGCCCAGTAAACATACCTGATAGAAAAATGTTTCTCAAACTGTTTTGTGGGTACAATGATATTGCATAGGATCTGAGCTTATTTGATGTTCCGTCCTATAAGTAGACACATGCTATCTGGTTTTCTCACTGCAGGTTGGTGATGCTCACATTGATTAATGAATTCAGTAGGTGACCACAAGACCATGTTAGGTTACAGTTTTCAATGAACCTTTCAAATAATGGTTTTACTGTTATCTTTTGATGATTTGCCTGGATCAATTTTTTTTTATTACAGGTGAAAATGAGAGGTTTTTCAATTTTTTTCATCCCTTCTGCATTTATTACATTAAATTATTGTGTATAGAAGGACTTTCCCTAATCCAGTCAAGCTATTTAGTTACCCCAATACAGTCCACACTGCCTATCAAAATAAATTCTGGGCTCTTTCCTATAATTATTGGTGTTGATTGTATTGCATTGGGGCTCTAAAAATATCAAAATGTGTCCAATAAGTTTTATTTCTGCTTTTGCCTGTATCAATGTGAACTCATTTTTATGTATCTTTATTGTTTTGATTCAATATAATTATTATTTTTGTTGTTCAAATTGTCCCATGTTGGCCTGAGCACTTCCAAACTAACCCACGTGTCCTTTTGAACATGCCTCATTAGCCTTTATGGAATCTTTCTTTTTCATCTTACATTCTAAGTTATTCTTTTACATGTCCTGATCCATAATTATAAACAATATTTAATTTGATGGACTCTGTTTTATTTTTTTAAAGGTAAAGAATAATATTTAGAAATTACAGTCTGAGTGTTAGGAGTAGATTATTAGTTGATTGTCATTAGCATATTTTTTTCCAATGGACAGAGGTAGGAAATAGTCTTATAAAGAAGGTTATAATCAATTCTTATACTGATATTTCAATTTTAATCTTGAGATGAAAGAATTTTTATTTAACTTTATATTTTAATGTGTTTTGTTGTGTTTTTTTTTTCAGAGAAAGAAAGAGGAGAACTTCCTTACTTTTTATGACTGAATAATATTATAGTATCCATGCAGTATATATATCCATACCACATTCTTTATACATTTATCTGATGGTGAGAGCTTAGATTATTTTGTAAATTGGCTATTGTAAGTAAATCTGGAATAAACATGGGGATATAGATAGCTCTTTAAGACAGTGATTTCATTTTCTTCAGATATACACCCAGAACTGGGATTGCTGGGTCATATGGTAATTCTAGTATTAACATTTTTAGTAACTCTATACTGTTTTCCATAATGGCTGCACCTATTTGCATTCTCACCAACAGTGTACACAGATTCTCTTTTCTCCACATTCTTGCCAACAGTTGTTATCTCTTGTTCTTTTGATGACAGAGATGAATTAATAACACAAATATCATTGTGGTTTTTAAATATCCTTGATGATTAGTGATGTTGAGCACCTTTTCATGAACCTGTTGGCCATTTGCTATGTCTTCTTTGAAAAATGTCTATTCAGGTTCTTTGCCCATTTTTAATCAAGTTTTCTTTCTTGCTATTTAGTTGTATGGTTCTTTCTATATTTTGAATATTACCCCCTTTTTAGATATATTGTTTGCAAATATTTTTCCCAATCCATATGGTGGGGTTTTTTTTATTTTGTTGATTGTTTCCTCTGCTGTGCAGCTTTTTAGTTTCAATTATGAAGAAATAGAAAATCTGAATAGATACATAATTAGGATGAAGATCGAATCAGTAATCAAAAATCTACCAAGAAAGAAAAGAGCAGAACCAGATGGCTTCACTGGTGAACTCAATCAAAAATTTAGGGTAGAATTATTGCCAATCCTTCCCAAATTCTTCCAAAAAATTGAAGAGGAAGGTACACTTCCAAACTCATTTTAAAAGGTCAACATTACCCTGATAACAAAGCCAGAGAAGGAAATTACAAGAAAAAAATTACAAGCCAATTTCCCTGATGAACATAGATGCAAAAATTTTCAACAAAATATTAGCAAGTAAAATTCAGCAGCACATTAAAAGGATAATACACCACAAACAAGTGGGATTTATCCCTGAGATGCAAGATGTTTCAACACACTCCTCTCCAGAAATGAGATGCACCACAGTAAGAGAATGAAGGAAAAAATCATCTATGCTCATTGCCATCGGTGCAGAAAAGGCCTGTCAAGAATGGCTTTCACCTTGGTATTGTTTTTATCCAAGGGGTCATGTGCTGCATCTCGTACTACTGGACTTTATGAGGTTTGAGCCCTATTGTGAGCACAGCAAAGTGACTTGAATTTTCTACTTATTCCTGTATTTAGTTCTTGTTTCGTCTCTTGGCCCTTATAACTGTTGTTACTTCCAGAGCCAGGATCAGTTCTAGAAGTGACTCCTCCCAAGCCCTTGCCCTTTAGGGTTTGTTAATAACCTTACTGCAAGGAGCATTATTAAGATCTCAGAGCTGCTCCCTACCCCGCCCATGTGCAGCCACTAAATAATCTTCCACATTTGCAGCATCTGAGGAAAATTACATACAAACCACTTAAAAAAAAAAAAGAAGAAGAAAGTAACGGCAGGGGAACTGTTTAATATAATGACCATTAACTGTGGAACTGTGCCTGCCCCAATTTTTAATCATGTCTTTACATGTGACAATGGCTAATAAATATTCATATTTTTATACACAAGTCAGCAAATCTTACTGACCTTGTTATTTTCTTTTCTTACCAATACTGACAAATATAGGACCTGGTTTTTCTATTTTGCAAGTATTAGCACTTTTCTGTGAGTTCGGAAGCAAGACGTTGGAGAATCTGCTTGATTTTTTAAAAACTCGTCTCTTGAC
This sequence comes from Miniopterus schreibersii, assembly GCF_964146895.1. NCBI lineage: Eukaryota > Metazoa > Chordata > Mammalia > Chiroptera > Miniopteridae > Miniopterus > Miniopterus schreibersii. The sequence goes on from NC_138107.1 coordinate 59,058,395, forward strand.
AAATCCAGAGTTGTGTGACTAATAAGGATGAGATGTGCATTCGTTCATTTCCCCAGTTGCTGCACATCTGGTGTCCTTGCTATTCCACTTCAGTGAGATTCTCCCTCATCTAATTTTATTACAGCTCACATGGGGATGCTGTGATCTATTAGCAGGCCTGACGAGGTGCAGAAGTTACCACTTGTTGAGAAATAAAAAATAGGATTTCCTATCCTTTCCAATTTGTTGAGCTCTGAAGAAGTGTGTGGTGTGTGTGTGTATCAGAAAAAAATTCTTTTGCCTGGCAATTTACTAAAGCCTAACGAGCAAGAGTTTTGGAGGAATGGCCTCAAGATTTAAATCCTGGTTCTAGAAGTAATAAGCTGTGTGGCCTTGGAAGTTCTTTTTTTTTCATTTGTTTGTTTTTTAAATATGTTTTTATTGATTTCAGAGAGTAAAGGGAGATGGAGAGAGATAGAAACATCAATGATGAGAGTCACTGATCGGCTGCCTCCTGCATGCCCCTTACTGGGGACTGAGCCTGCAACCCAGGCATGTGCCCTGACTGGCAATCAAACCATGACCACCTGGTTCATAAGTCAACACAACCACTGAGCCATGCCGGCTGGGCACTTAGTTTTTCGGATTCTGTTTTCTTTTCTGAAAAAGTCAGTATAATCTATATTGCTGAATAGTTGTATTAAATGAAATTAATAGTACAGTTCCCAGTTCACATATTACAAACATACATTTGTTTCATTTCAATTACTCTAATCTCACCTTCCCAGTATTAGTAATGTCATTGTGTGGTTTGAGCTGGCTCTCATCTACTTTAGCTTCAGAAACCTGTGAGCCGTAAGTCTCAATGACCCTTTCATTTTGTGATACATGGAAGTGTAGAGTGGGGATGGGGATACTCGATTTACTGACCGAAGCCATTTATTGATCAACTACTTGCTCTGTGTATCCTTTAGGAATTGTTGTTTGGCTGCAAGTAACAAAGACTTAAATAATGTGTGTCAAATTAGGGTATTATTCTAGAAAAAGTCCATATTTAGACAGGACAAAGCTAATACAGAAGTCCCGAAAACTCATCAGGGACCTAGTTCCCTCTATTTTCTCCTCTGCTACCCTTAGTGCATTGCTTTCTTCCTCAAAGTTACACAAAATCTTCCTTCGAGAGCCCCATCGATCATGTTTAATGTTTTAGGCAGAAAATGGGAAGAGCGAACAGATAAACGCATTTTCCTGAAGCCCCACCCAATGACCTTCCCTCACATTCCACTGGCATATCTCACTGTAAGAGAGGCTTGTAAAATAGTTTTTGAGTCTACTATATTACCACCATTCTATTAAATCAAAATTCTGTTAGCACGGAAAAAGAGATAGCTAAGTAACAAGCAAGAAACTAGTCTCTGTAATACAGCTTCAGCTCAAGTAAGCTTAACATCACCCCAAGAATGAGAGCAAGATAACCTAGGAAAGTGGTGCTAAGGGAGCATGTCCTTGCGGAACATACGAAGGCCGGGGAGCTGCTCCTAGAAGGCGTCACAGCTGCAACGGCGCTGTTCTGGGTGGAAGCAACGTAGCGTCCGAGACGGTGCAAGACAGAGGGAACAGTTGGAATCAGGGAGAACCAAACCTAGGATAAAACTTGAACATAAGCAGCAGTAGCAATACTTCCAGGAAACAAGACACTCTCATGCTTAAGATCTTGTTTTTGTTAAGTTGGGCAAAAGTCTCTAAATTGCTAGCAAGGACTAAGCGGATGTTTGAAAGTGCATTCAGCACTCTCTTACATGAGCCCCCCCATGCCTCGCCCCTCCTCTGCGATATCCTAAGTACTGGTGTGCCTCTGACCAAACAGCTGGTTCAACACACGAACACAAGTGAAAGGTAAGACGCTATTCGGAAGAGACTCTGGGTATGTCCAAGGCATTGAGAAAAGGGGCAGATGAGTGTGATAGGGACTGGAGTCAGTCCCACTAAAGAGAAAGTCCAGACCTCTTTTAGGAACATTTCCTTCAGGAAAACACAGTAAAGTTACATGAGAATTCAATGTTGTATGAATGGAAAAATAGACTTTCATTCAAAAAAATCGATTGGTAATTTACTAGGAAATTATAACAACATTTTTATTATGGCAGGTAAGTTATGGACATTTTAAAGTGATCAAGAAACATTGTTTTTAACCTTTCAGGGGGCTCACGGTCAAGCGTTCACAGATTCTAGTGTTGCTGCCCAACTGCCGGGGAGTAAAATCCCATCTCATTCAACCCACACTAAGGTGTTGGCTCCATGGCAGCTTAAGATAGGACTTGGAGAGCAGGAGAGGCACTGTTTCCACCTCTAACAGCTATCGAACAGTACATAAGGCATCTGAGGTCAAAAGAAATAGAGAATTATCTTATATCCTTTCTTTAAAAAAGGAAAGATAATATATTTGCCAAATACAGCCCAAATGTCTCTTTTATCACTACGTATTTTGTCAATTTTAACCCTGGCAAGCTTCCCTCTATTTTTAAAGGACATTTAAAAATGTGCTTCAATCATTTTCAGTTAATTGTAACACTAACATATTAAATTATAGCTTTAAAATTGATGCCAAATTACAGATTGGAAGGGGAATTTTGGGAGCATGTGCTGAAATATTGAGTGTTAACAAGTACAGTCATCCTGAAGACAACATCTGGATGGGGGAAAACTGCTGTAAGGACAGAAACTTGTACAGTGAGAGAATGCATTGTCACTCATTTTCTGAATATGCAAGTTTTACCAGAGACATATTGTTTAAACCATTGGAAAAGGAAACTGAAGCACATCGCTCAGAAGTTAAAGGTATTGACATACTACACAATTAGACCTTTCTAGATTCAGGGCCTTTGTATAGGATATTCCCCCTCCCTGAAAAACTTCTCACCTTTGCTTGCTGCCTCCTCTTACAAGTAATGAGGAGGGTGTCCATCCTTTTGCACAAGCATAGCATCTACTATGGTCTTCATCACATTATAATCATGTTATCTATTTATTTATATTTACTTTCATATCTTTTCTAATATGCAATAGTCCCTGAACACGGTGGCTCAGTTGGTTGGGTGTTGTCCTATGCATTAAAAGGTTGCCTTTCGATTCCCAGTCAGGGCACATTGCCAGGGTTATGGGCTTTATCCCCAGTAGAGTACAAGCAGGAGGCAGCCAATCAATGTTTCCCTCTCAAACTGATATGTCTCTCTCTCTCTCTCCCTCTCCTTTCCTCTCTAAAATCAATAAAAAAATCTTTGAAAAGGAAAGAGTAGTGGTAGTAAATTAGTTGTTATTCTGTCTCTGTACCTACTTTTATTTTATTTTTTCATTATTTTATCTTTATTGTTGAAAGTATTACAGATGTCCCCCTTTTTTCCCCATTGACCCTTTCTACCCCACACCCACCCCAACCCCAGGCCTTCTCCATAACAATGTCTGTGTCCACGGGTTATGCATATGAGCATATAAGTTCTTTGATTAATCTCTTCCCACCCACTCCCCACCCCCACCGTCCCTCTGAGATCCCTCAGTCTGTTCCATGCTTCTGTGCCTCTGGATCTATTTTGTTCGTTTATTTTGTTTATTATATTGCACATATGAGTGAGATCATGTGGTATTTGTCTTCCTCTGCCTGGCTTATTTCACTTAGCATAATATTCTCTGGTTCCCTCCATGCTGTCCCAAAGGGTACGAGATCCTTCTTTATGGCTTCGTAGTATCCCATGGTGTAAATGTGCCACAGCTTTTTTACCCACTCACCTACTGATGGGCACTTGATCTGTTTCCAGATCTTAGCTATTGTAAATTTTGCTGCTATGAACATAGGGGTGCATAAGCTCTTTCTGATTGGTATTTTGGGTTTCTTAGGATATATTCACTGGGACAAAGGGCAGAGACCATCAACAAAACGAAAAGGGAGCCCACTGTATGGGAGAACATATTAACCCTGATAAAGGGTTAATATGCAAAATATATAAGGAACTCATGCAACTTAACAAAAGGAAGACAAACAATCCAATCAATAATTGGGCAAAGGACCTGAATAGACACTTCTCCAAAGAGGACATACAGATGGCTAAGAGACATATGAAGAAATGCTCAGTTGCTAATCATCAGACAGATGCAAATTAAAACCACAATAAGGTATCACTTCACACCTGTCAGAATGGCTGCCACCAACAAATCATGCTGGCAAGGCGTGGGGAAAAGGGCACCCGAGGGCACTGCTGGTGGGACTGCAGACTGGTGCAGCCACTATGGGAAGCAGTGTGGAGTTTCCTCTGTATCTCCTTTTAAATACATGGGAGCATTTAAGAAATTCTTGCTTAACAAATGAATGAAAATAAGGCCTATCAGAGGCAGCTAAATATTTGTTCAAGTTTGTACAGCTAAATTCAAGTTTTCTCACATTCCCACATCTTTATAATCCTTTCCTGAGAAAAAGCGTACCAAATAGCTATGTCATTTGGGAACCACTGCCCCTTGTCACAGAAGATGCATTAAAAGAAATGTGCTTCTGAAAAATCACACATTTTCTACATTTCTCTTGTCTCAACAAAGATTCAACATGTTTTCTTCCAGTCACCATTTTCTCTTCCCTTGGGTAAAATCCTGCCAAATCTTCCACCTATGCCACCAGTTCAGGATTTTGATGTATCTGATGGCTAAGATTTGCAAATTAGTCTATTGTGTTGAGCTTCAGTTTATTTTGCAGCACAGGGCAGAGTTTGTTTAGACCTGGGGAAAATGCCCATCTGCATCAGAGCTTTTAAAGGCTATGATAAGTAAGAGTGATAAATAAAAGAACCTGTATAATAACTGATGACATAGAATTCTAACAGTGGAAGAAAGAGGACAAACATTTATAATGATTATGTCACTGTGTTGAACACTTTATATAATGTAGTACAGAAAAATATAGGCTCTGAACTCAGACTGCCAAGGTTAAGATTTATCTTTGACACTTAGTAGCTGTGTGACTTTGGAAAAGTTTCTTAATCACCACTGTATTTACAGATCTGAGCCTGAATGCCTTCATCTGAAAAATGGAGGAAGATAAGCTTATATTTCATAGAATTGGGGGAAGTATTAATGGTATGTGTGATATAAGTTAAATCTTAGAATAGAGTCTGGCACATACAGTATGTGTACTTACTTTAATTATCATTATTATTTTAACCCAGATCAAAGTTTTTTCTAAAATTTCTACAATGAGCAGTTTGGATTTCCTGCCCAATGGAAAATAGCAAAGAGATATTTTCCTTTTAAGAAATCAGGAAAATCCAAAATCTCACCATTGATTGGGGAAAGTAACTGAAGGTTTTATTACTGTTTCCAAAGCAAGGCAATTTGTGTAGGCAGTCACTACTGACGAAAAGGCCTGTGGGCACTTTCTGCCCCTTCGGTTACAGTCATGTGTATAAACTGAAAAGCACTAACAAGTTTCTGAGTGAGGTTTCTTACCCAAATTGAGTTTTGAAAAATATTGAGTAGGAAATGAAGATGAAGATGATTGAGGAGTTGAAATATAATCAATCAACAGTCAGGTAGGAGGACACACAGCTGAAGATGCCTTTTGTGAAAACTGTAATCAAAGAAACATTATTCTGTCATCTAAATTTATCCATCCAAGTGCAGAGCACATTTGTCGGTGATGAAAATAAGAATTCGTATCTGGACTAAATCTACTTAAGCAGCTCTAAAGAATATCAAGACAGGAAGGCAGTTTCTGATGCAATCGAGACAAAGTTACTGTTGGTGATCAGTAAGAATAATTGAAAAGGCTGCTACTTTCATGATATTTTAAGTTAAAGAAGTTTGATATCTATATATACTAATACCTTTTTAACAGGCAAAAACCTGAATAGTCACTTTGTCACTATTTGTGCATAATTTTACAAGACATGCTATAAATGAGGAAAGATACTCAAACATTTTCTTAGTATTTCCTGGTCCAGGGTCACAATTTTTAAAAGTGGATCAATAATTTCTTGTTCTGGTAGTTTTAAGATGATCTACCAGCCACAGAGATTAAAGTCTAAGATACCAAATAAAAAAATATTTACAGACTGTATGTTATATGAATTAAGTAAATTGCGATAGAGATTTTGAAGGAAGATCTTTACTGATGTAAACAATCAGATTCTAGCCAAATGGGACAAATCTCCTGGCTGACCAGTGGGTGTTAACAACCTTTGGCTACTTTTGAAATTTCAATTTAATACATTAGTTTTGTGGGGGGAAAAATGTGAGTTGAGAGTCTGACTTTATAAAACTAGTTGGAGTCTACCTTATGATATAAAATAGTTCTAGAATAAATAATATTCATATTAGAAGTTATTAAAAGTTTGGCAAATTTTATGAAGGTTAACACTCCACAGCAGATTGGGCGTGGGCTTAGTACTAATAGCAAATAATATAAATGATTTAGTGTTTGCCCTAGGTTCTATCAATGTAATAGAGAGGGATCATGCACCTTAAATTACATGGTATAGTGCCTGGCACTTAAAAAATACTAATGATTTATTGTTTCTGAATGTTCCATATCTACATGAACATGACCTCTGATTAAGATATATACATAGAACCCTATTTTCACAATCTAATTCATACTTATAGCATCTCTTTGAGCAAAAGTATGATAATTATTTAGGACTTAAACTTACAGAACAGAAACTTTGATTATACATTGATGTCAGCAGAATTTTTTTCTAGTGTTTATAGATGAGGGTGAAAGATTTACCGACACAATTGTTTACACCTGCTCTAATCTACTGAAGGCTAAGAATCTTAGTCCCTTCCTTTTGACTTAAGATGTGTCATTGGAATCTCTAATTCAATAAACAGTCAATATATTATTATGATTTTACACTATTGAATTTCAGTGAAAATGTATTTGCCTGAAATGAATGTTAAAATCATTTTGCCTTACCATTTATGATAATCCTGGGACTGCAGATATGAAATAAATGTCAGTTCTGGGGAGAACCTTTCTCTGTGTTCAGCTGGTTTTATTAAAAGAGAAATTCATAACCTTCCTTGTGCAAATTCTTGTATCACTGGGTACCAAAGTAATAGTAGATAGGATAAAGAACAAGTATGTAAGTAGCAAAAATGAAACAATAGTTATTTTATACAAAAGTTATATATTTTAAAAGGTAAAAAGATTCTTCTCTATGCTCATTTAAAATGGAATAAGAAAATAGAAAATAATTTTGCATTCCTTGTGCCAAAAAAGTCACAAGGTTCTTCAATGAGTATTTGTCTGAGCAAGTTTAGTGATTGCCAAGTGTTGTTTCTTCTTTCAAAAGTTCAATCAACAGTTTGAGTCTATTCATTTTAATATACATAATTCCTAAAAGTTTGAGCATTTAACCCACACATATGTTGACCCATGTCAAAACCTAGATTTAAAAATAAAAAAATCCATTTATAAATTGATGTTTCTTACTATTTTAATATCATTACTATTTCCATATAATTCTTCTATAGAAGGCAATGTCAGGTTACAGGCACTTCATGTAATTATTATTTGAGATTTTAAAAATGCATATGGTGATGTAGAGCTCTTAATTGTATAAAGCATTGAATTTTAATAAATGTATACAATATATAACCACAATAGAGGTAAAGAACATTTCCATCAACTTAAGAACTTGATCTGTGCCCTCTTCCAATAAATTTCCATCCCCGCCTTCACCACTATAGCAAACTACTGTTCTGAATTCTACCATCAAAGATTAGTTTTATGTGTTCTTGATATTCATGTAAACAGGATCACAAAATATATATTATTTCCATCTAGTTTCTTTTAGTCAACATAGTATCTGTGAGGCCTCATCCATGTTGGTTGTATATATCAGTAGTTCATTTCTTTTACTGCTGAGTAATATTCAGTTACATAAATATATCACAATCTGTTCATCCATTTTTTGTTAATGGTCATTCGCTTCATTTCCAATTTTAGGATATTGTAAAAAAAAACTTCTACCAACCTACATAAACAAATTTAGAGGCATAGCTATTGGTTTTTCTAGACGATCTTTAGTAGTTTGAGAATATTTCCTTCTATTGCCAGTTTTCACAGAATTTTGATCATAAAGGAGTGTTGGACTGTTTTCAAATGGTTTTGAACATCTATTTATATAATCATATGGGTTTTTCCTTTTTCATGGTAATGTGATGAATTGTGTTGATTAATATTCAAATTTAAGCCAATCTTAAATTCCTAAATTAAGCCTCACTTGGCATTATTACTCTTTTAAAAAAGCTGTTGCAATTTATTTACCAACATTTTGTGAAGTATTTTTGCCCTGATATTCATATGAAATATGAATCTTTAATTTTCTCTTTTAATATTTTTGTGAGATTGTGATATCAAGGTTATGCAGGTTTCATAAAACAAGTATTCCTCTATTTTCTGAAAGAGTTCCTGGAGGGTTTGTATTATTACTTACTTAAATATTTAAAAAGAAAGTTTACTAGTGAAATAATCTATACCTAGGATAGTTTCATAAAAATATTTTATAATGAGTTTAAGCATTTAACATACAGTAAGATATTTAGATTTTCTATTTCTGCTTTAGTTGTTTTTAGTAATTTATTTCAATGGATCTTTACATTTCATCAAAGTTGTTTAATTATTACCATATAATTATAAAATTATATCATCTTTATGCCTCTAGGATCTACAGTGATATTCTCTGTTCCCAGTCCTGTTATTAATTTGTGTCCTTTCTCTCTTTTCTTTTGTTCCTTGATCAGTGTAGCCCATGGTTTATCAATTATATCAACCTTTCGAATAAAAAGTTTTTAAATTTTTTTTCTGTTCATCTGTTTTGTATGTTACTGCCTTCTGTACTTATCTTTACCCTTTTCTTCACTCTGCTTTATTAGGTTAATTTTTAAGTTTTTCTTTTTTCTAGTTTAGTTTGATATGGTACATTTTTATTATAGCTCATAAATAAATCAAAATACACTTTTATTTCCCATTTGATTTCTTTCTTAATTACATATTATTCAGAGGTGATTTATTTGAAAATAGTACTTTTGTATATGTTATTTATATTGATCTCTAATTTCATTTAATTTTAGTCCCACTTGATTTGTTTCTGTTTTTCTTACCTTGCCTTCTTTTTGACCAATAAGATAAAAATCAGTATTCATTTTAATATTTTTTGGAACATTGGCTATGATTCTTTGTACTTTTGTTTGTATGATTCTTTGTATATTTGTATAGTGATTACAATAACATTGTTTTTCACTTCTAATGCAAACTGAAAAAAGCACATTGGGATTAATATAGATGAGTGTAACAGGGATAGAACTGATAAATCTATAAAGAAGTTGCAGTCTTTACAGGACTTTATTCAGATAAAATAGCTGGTCAACACTGACTTCTGACTTTATTTAAATGTGGAATAAAAGTGAAATTTAGGAGTTTGATCAAATTGTGGTCACCAAGAATGCATCATTGCCATGCACTTTAATAATGTCAAGAAAGATAATTTATAAAATTTTAAGTTACTTTGCTAAGTAATGTGTCAGTATCTCAAATACTGTGAAAGAAAACTGAAATTTTAAAAACTGAGATTAAGAAAACAGTATTTTTAAGTTCCAATTATTATGAACATTTCTGAGACCTTGATTTTTCTACCCTAAACTTGATATTTCCACTTCTCAGGTAAATTAAGTGATAATATATCACTCTTGAGAATAAGCAAGACCACGTGAAAGTAGTGCACACGAAAAGCAGTAAAAGACTTCCTAGAGGCGCCTCACTCACTTCTCTCACCCGAATCAAACATGAGAACTTGGGGTCACTGCATTTGACATTCGTATCCACTAAGTTTTGGGTGGTTTTCAGCATGAAATCTCTTCTTGGTGTCTGGGTTCATGGTCAGTCTAACCATCTAGAACTGTCTGTCAGAGCTGTGAACCACTCATCGTCATTACCATCAACTAGTAACTATCTGATATAATTTCCTAATTTGTGTAATGAAGAGTAAAAGCAAGCAGGACTGGGTGGGAAACCTGAGCTATAGATCAAGTTACATGCCAACAAGCTTAGTGTAGATAAATTTAGTGCAGGTTTCTAAACAACGTTCCATCCTTGCTTGATATTCAACAATCATTTATTCTTACTGTCATTTAACTTTAAATAAATATTTTCATTATTTAAAATTATAAGGTTTTTGCTTACTAAAAAAACTTTGAGAAATTCTGATTTATAGGGAAAACCAGAGGCAGAAAATAATAAAATGTATTAGAATGTACAAAAACGTTATAAGTGAGAATGCGTAAAATGTTTTATATCTAATTGTCAGAGTGCTTACAAGCTATTTAGATAATCTAAATCACAGGAAAATGGAATGAGCATTTTAATCATGCAACTGTTTATATCAGTCAATAAGTGTGTAGATCAATTAGAAGCATCAGGGATTCATTGCTTTGTTAAAGCCTACTTTTCTGGAGCGGCCATGGGAAACCATCAGGTTTTTTCTTCTGTACTCAGAGTTGATTTTTCCCTGTGAAATCCTTAGGAAGTGTGATAACTTGCAGACAGTTAAAATAATTTTATCAACTCTGCTTCAATCGAAGCACATTTGTTCCTTCTCTCTGCTATTGGTTTTGCTCCTCGAATGTTCTGGAGGGGTATCTCTTCAAGCCCTGGGTTCCTGGAACCCAGCAATTGCTGTTCTAGCTGAAACTCCTTCAGAGGTAAAATTCTATTCTCAGTCATCAGAGCGGGGAGCCATCAATTTAGACACTAATATCACATCTTGTTCCTTTTATATTCTCTGCACTTTGATTGTATGTATTAGAGACATGTTTTCTGTTCCCATTATAGTTTCAATTGACTTTCTGCCTCTATATGGAAATCTGTTTTTTTCTTTAATCTATAAGTAGAATATTATTGTTTTTGCAAAATTATGTTGAACATAATTGAGAGTTTCATTGGCTAAATTCTGGTGCCTTGTTTAGTATGTGGATTTTGAACATGTATTTTCAAATACATGTTTAGTTTTGTGTGTTTTTTAATTAGTTTATTTTTTTTAAAGAGGAGAGCAAGAAAACAAAATTTACTTAAGCTAAAGTTCTCATTATTATAGATTATAATAGATGAATTAGAAAATCTGTTGAGATGGCCTTGAAGGGATATAAATTGTAAATGGTTTCAAAGGAACAGAGTGAAACAGTTCAAGTAGTAAATATTCTAGGTTGGTTGAAAAGCAAGGGATTACCGAACGAGGGAAAACAATAATGCAGAAATGGAGATTGGTGGGTTGTGATGAGTGGAATATGCCATTAAATTGGAGGTATGACAAAAACCAAGGTCTTTGATTTAATCTGATCAGGCTGATTTCTCTAATCACAGTTTATCTTGATATTGCAAATTGAATTAGATACTTGGAAAATGTGTTATAGCTCCAGGATATGAAATTTGATTATGAGGAGAAATGATCCAAAATGAGTACTATCACAATTAACTCTAGTTTACTATTCTGTTTAAATTCATGAGAGATATTGGTCTGTAGTCATATATTTTTTGTGATGTCTTTATCTGGTTTTGGTATTAGGATAATGCTGGCCTCTTGGAATGATTTATGAAGTGTTTTTCTTCTCTTATTTTCTGGGAGAGTTTGTGTGGAATTAGTATTATTTCTTATGAAATTGATAGAATAAAACAGTTAAGTCATCTGATCCGTGTGCTTTCTTTATGAAGTGTATTAATTATTGGTAAAATTTCTTTAATAGATATCGGCCTATTCAGATTATCTATTTCCCCCTGTGTGAGTTCTGATATATTGTATTTTTCAAGGAATTGATCCATTTCATCTATTTTTTATTACAGTATATCTCATAATTTATAGGTATGTCTATGCATTTATATTTTGGTTTTGTTTAGTACTATATCCTTAGTGTCTAATACTATAGCTGGGATTTATGTATTTTATTTATCTATTCATTTAGATTAATTAATTAACTCACATACAGGAAGAAAACATCACCTAACTCAAATGGGCCTATCACGTGGTGGTTTTGAAAGTTTTGTTGTTGTTTACTCTTTTTTCAGCATTTAGGGAAAGGTCTGTGACTGGCCACTAAGAAGCCATTAAATGGTAGTTAGTTAACGTTCTGTTGGCCTCAATAACATGATCTCTGTTTTATTAATCTTGTAAGATTGGCATCTTCACAATCCAATCGTTATTATTTAAACAGGAAATGATTACCCAACTCTCAAATCAGTTAGAAGACATATACATGGATACTTGCAACGTGATATTTACTTTCTGCAATTTGATGTTAGTAATGTAGAAAAGTGAAGCATCTTCTAAGTGCTTCATGTATGTAATTTCTTTCAGAAAAGCATATTTTCCTGTACTTGCTGAAATGATTATCTCATATGAAACAAACAAATTTAGTTTTTACAAACTCTAAAAAGCATTTGACCAAAAGGTGTTTCTTTTTTTATGGATCAGGGTGAAGTCATTATTCAAGAGTGAAATCTAATAGGATAACGGTGGTAGAAAACACAAATGAGTGAGCATGTATTATAACAGCCATGGACTCCAGATTATTTACCATTACTACTCTGTTTTTATAGTGTTATATGCAAAGATCATTTTCCCTTTAATGTCATCAGATGCAGAGCTATGTATTCATTTGCTGAATTTCAAGCATGATATATTGCCCTGTAGTTGTATGCACTCTCAATCTCAAACAAGCAAACAAGAAAATATAGGTATTTTTAATCCTAGAGAAACGTAAAACCAACATTACTGTGGTATTCCACCACTGGATCCCACCAAATGGCAGGTTCAGTTGCTTTGTTTAAACACACCATAGCCAGCACCCGAATGCACCAACATGACAGTCTTTATTGAAGCATGTTCATTGATTCTGGAATTTCAAAGGCTGCTTCAATACCTTCAAATTTAATATAAGAAGGGTTAATTTTAATTTTCAGTCCAATGCTGTTGCTTGTTGAAATACTACTTCTATATTCCAAAAGTCTGTCACCAACTTTCTTCCAAATTCTTCCCCAAATCAGACTTATTTCATCAAGTCTTTCAAACTTGGTTAAATCTTTCAACAGAGGATGAGAAGAAGAATGTACAGTTGATTAAATGGAGGGATTTCAAAGAACCCCTGACTCTTGACTTTCAAACACTTCAGCTGACATTCCTGACAAGCAAATGTGCTATGAGTCTTTTTTTAAATTTTGATTTTTATTAAATTTATTGGGGTGACACTGTTTAATAAAATTATATAGATTTCAAGTGTACAATTCTATAATACATCATCTGTATATTGTATTGTGTATTCACCATCCAAAATCAAGTCTCTTTGCATCATCATTTATCTCCACTTTCCCTCTTGTAATCACTATACCATTGTCTGTGTCTATGATTTTTTTTAGCTTAATCCCTTCACCTTTTTCACCAGCATTCCAACCACCCTCCCCCCTTACAGCTGTCGGTCTGTTCTCTGTATCTATGAGTCTTAACTAGTAATAAATAGCAATGTTTGGATAAGAAGAGAGATATCTAAGGATATTTTCAAATTGGCACCTCTAGTAGGTCACTGAGTATCTATCTATCTATCTATCATCTATCTATCTATCTATCTATCTATCTATCTATCTATCTATCTATCTATCATCTATCTATCTATCTATCATCTATCTATCATCATCTATCTATCATCTATCATCTATCTATCATCTATCTATCTATCTATCTATTTATTTATTTTTAGTGGATCACATTTAAATTAATCTTTTTAAATAAAATTTTAAAAATATACATTGGATTCTTTTCAATTGAGTTTCTAAATGCTGAAATTTAATATTCTTATTATTTTGTAATTTTCTATTTTCCGTTTGTTTGTGTGCTTATATTTGTTTCTCTTACAGATTGTCCTGTTTATGCAGAGGGGATTGATTTCATATAAACCTTACTCTTTATAAAAAAATTTCTGTTTTTTTTTAATATGAACTTGAACAAAGAATTTATTTAACCTTATCTCAGACCTAACATGGTAACCATAATTTCCACTTTATAGATATCATGAGATTTATTTTGCATGACATACCAGATAAAATATAAGAAAGTCCTTTATAAAATTTATAAGGTACTACACAAAATAAAAATAGTATTTAACTTCTTCTAAATTTATTCCATTTTATCACAAACCTAAGAAGGAGAGCAGATAAGGTAATATTCAAATTTATTTTACAATGAATTAATGAATTAATATTTTACAATGATATAATATCAGTGCCAAAATGATAGACTATATCTAGAAATCCATATAAATTAAAAAAATACTCCTTATTTAAATAAAGCTTTCAGCTAATTTCATCTCAAATTGACTTCAATATTTCCGCAAAAATTATGATTATTACCTCTCAATAAAAACAGAATTTGCTAATTCGAAAAATCCTCAGAGTCCACTTAATCAAGTTCCTTCATTTCATAGGTGAGCATCTATCTGAAGATCCAAAAGCAAGAGCTGACCTGCGCAGCACCCAGTGTCACTGCTCAAACCCACTAGTCCTAGCTGTCACGTTCGCTCTCTTCCCGCTGCGTCAACTGGTCATTTGGTGGAAAGCCTTAGTGTGGATCTGGTGTACTAGGATACGTGAACAGTTAGGTCCAGTTAAAATCTTTCAGTTAATTTGATGTTATATTAAAAATAATAACATTAGTTCCATACATCTTTGTGCTAATACTTCTTGTCATATAATGCATTTCATGATAGAACCAGTTAATTTAGAAAGAGATACTGAAAAATTGTGCGCTAGTAAAAGTTTTCTGGAAAATAGAATTTTAAAAATTTTATCCATAACATTCACCTTAAGCTACAGATTTCTTCTGAAAAGTTTTATGTGGCATTTTAAAAGTCTTGATTATGTTCAAATTTTTGTCCACAAGACTGTACTATGCTCTTCTCCCATTTCAGGAAACCTCTGTCCTGCAAGCACCCTCCTAGAGATTTATTAATCTCATGCCTGGTTTTCAGACATAATAAAAATAAGAAAGCCACTAGAAAACTCATGCTACCATTATTGATCTTAGGCTTTTGGGGATAACAACCAAAGCTCAGAGGTACATAATATTGCAGACACTTCTCCCCATGATAGCACACCAAGTTCCAGACCAGAATTTTTATCAGTAAAGAATGCTGACCTGGAAAGTATATGGAGGGGGACATGGAACATTTAAAATATCAAGGGGCCACTTACCCTTTATTCCAGTAGTGGCTGAACTAATAAAAGTCAAGGGTTATTGAAAATATATCTTTCTATCACCAGTATTTTTCTGTAGCAGTTATCACCACTGGGCCTGAGGGCTCTGACAAAGATTTTTAACATGAAAGCAGCAAGAAGCAAGCCCCAGAGCTGAACTGGTCAGAGGCCCAAATGGTGCTTTTAAAAAATAAGCCTGCAGGGCATTAAGCATCTCTGAGCACACACCTAATTCCCCTTAGATGCTACTTTTAGACTTCTTTCTCTTAAGGATCTGTAGGCAATGGGGCCAAATGATATGGCTCTTACAAACAGCCATTGCTGGGTCCCTCTAGATTCCCAGTTCTTGTACCTGGTGCGGAAGGCTTTCAGAGGAAATGGAGAGAGAGAGGTAAACAGGCTCAGAAGAGGCAGGGAGAAGTGTAATAACCAATAAAGTTGGGATGATGATGAAAAATGGAGATTAATTTTTCCATTTAAATCCTAGTACTATTTAATGTATTTTTCAAATATTCTATTTGTAACTATGAAATAAAGGAATCAAGTTATCAATGTTTCCATTGTTTTCACATTTTGTCATGACTTTAAAAAGTGGTGGGCTGTCAGTCGAGGGTGATTAGACTCAGCAAATCACTGGGGTTGAGGTTAGGACAGACAACTAACTGCAGGTTTGGCCAATAATAAGTTCGGAAGAAAGCATGTCTTCTGCAAGAGGTAGTGACATCCTCGTAGAGTGATAGCTCCTTTTTGTTTGTTTTTAAATTAATAGATCAGGATTTCTTGGGAAAAATTCACATGCTTTGCACTTATCTTGTGAACAGATGACTGATTCCCAGAGCCCTTTAGCATCTCCATAGAATGACAACAGCCACAATAGTTTCTCTTCTTTCTATTTTTACCATGTTTACCTATTCCATATCATTCTAAAATATATATTTATTAAAAGCCTACCTTATGCCATGTCTGTGTTCACATATTCTGAAATCTGGTACTCAGAGAAAAGGAACAATAGTTCTATACAACATTTAGAAGGGTAGGTTTGTTTATCACATAAATCTTTGGCTCTAAATAGAATCAACTTTAGTTTTTCATGCAATTACCTTTTCTAAAAATAAATAATGCCCACTTCATAGTTTATGCAAACACCCCACATGTTAATTAGTCCAGTTAGTCTGCAGGGCTGAGTTAAAGCATCTCAACAGGAGGGACATGAGGAATTCCACCCCTTGGTTAGCTGCTAAACAGGAATTCCTATCACTGCCTCCCTATGTTTATAGCCACATCAACCTCCCACTGATATTAATGCCAGTCTTAGAATTAGAGATAAAGATGCTTCTAACTTCAAAGACAAATATTTTATTGTTTGTAAATAAAACCACAGGCTACTGTTAAGCATTTTAACAAAACAGAATAGCTATGTACAATCCAAGAGTAATAGACACCCAAATAGAGTGCAAACAATTTCATCCTTATATTTTTCTGGAAGAGCCTTGAGCTTTCATTTCCATGTATTATGAATCATATGCATTTGTTATATTTATTTAAAAGCAAAACTAATATGTATTGATCCTATGTTATTTGCTGGGCCCTGTGCGAAATACATGCATTATCTCATTTAATCCCCACAATTACCAAATGAATCTGATATTATCATCTTTATTTGTGGAGAAAGGTAATGAAATCTAGAAAATACATGTAACTTGCCCAAGCTCACACAGATAGAAAGGCCCAAAGCAAGTTTGAAATATAGGACTGTCTGAGTGCAAAGCTTCATGGTCTTTTCTCCACATCATGAGATTTTTTAATCTCAAATTAACATAAAATATTATATTATACTGGTTAAATCTACTTATTTCCAGTGTGAAAATTTTAAACTGTTGTGTTTGTATAAATTAAATAAGCCACATTATTTATGCAGGAAACACTGACAATTTATCTCTGAATATTTTTGCTTACTTTTGTTTTTATAAATATTTACTACAAGTAATAAATGAGTTTTAAATAACTCATACTTACTTTATTACAATAATTATATTTTAAGGTGTTAACTATTTGTGTTAATAATTTCCACATGAAATTTTAGAATATGTGAGAAACAAAAATTGTGACATGGAACTATTTATTAGCATATGAGCAGTATTTAGCAAATATTTTTCACATGGTAGCATCTTTGTCTTATACACAGGAATTACTTATTTGCTACACCTTCCTTTGTGCAAGTGAGGAGGTTAAAATTCATATCTGAACAGTATGTGAATTTAAAAAATTAACTTAATAAATTATTAGTTTACTAAATCAAATATTCATTTAAAATGCACTGTTAAAACAAAAATAAAATTTTTAAAAATAAAATAAAATAAAATAATAAAATAAAATAAAATAAAATAAAATAAAATAAAATAAATGTACTGTTCAAGCCTGGCGGGTGTTGCCCAGGGGTTGAGCATCCACCCGTGAACCAAGAGGTTGCCAGTTCGATTCCAGGTCAGGGCACATGCCCAGGTTGCAGGTCTGATCCCTGGCAGGGGGCATGCAGGAGGCAGCCTATTCATGATGTTTCTCTCTCGTTGATGTTTCTATCTCTTTACCCCTCTCCCTTTCTCTCTCTCTAAAAATCAATTTTTAAAAAAATAAAATTTACTGTTCAAGTATTTTCCTGAATTTTCTTTGTTAACAAGCTTAACTACTGCATTTAAATATCAGTTGATTGTAAAAATTTGTTCCCCCCAACCCCCCGACACACATTGTAATTTGACTTCTAAAGATATAGTAATTTAAAAACTGTTATTTTTTTACATGAAAGGCTAAAGAATAGTGTGAGTGATGGTGAAGATTAGGTGTTTCTATACAGTGCTGGTAGCAGCCTGAATAGAGAGAGTGATTTAATAGGTACCAAAAGTTTTAAAAGTGGAGAGACCTTATCCATCAAGTTAACTTCTACAAAGCAAAATTCAGAATAGCATGCATAGATGCAAGGTCACAGATGCGTACTACAGAATAGTTATCAATACTGAAAAAAATGGGCACTGTCTAACCATCCTTCAGAAGGCAGTGAGGAAAATTCTGTGTTTACATAAAAGGACACTATCAAGAGAGTGAAAAGGTAACCACAGAAGGGGAGAAAATATTTGCAAATCATATATCTCAAAGGTTTACTCTCTGGAATACATAAAGAGCTATTGGGACTCAATAACAAAAAATAAACAACCCAATTCAAAATGAGCAAAAGACTTGAATAGACATTTCTTCAAAGAAATACAAATGGCTAGGAAGTCTGTGAAAAGATGCTCAACATCTTCAGTCATTAGGGAAATGCAAATCAAAGCCATAACAAAACACTAATCACAGGTTCTAGAAAGGCTGTAATTTTAAAAGAAGAAAAGGAAATGACAAATGTTGAGATGTGGAAAAATTGAAACCCTTGTGCCTTGCTGGTGGGAACGTAGTACAGTATAGCCATTGTGAAAACAGCTTCTCAAAGTTAAACATAGAGTTACCACATGGCCCAGCAGTTTCACTACTTGGGATATACCCAAAAGAATTGAAAACAAGGACACAAACAGATATTTGTCCACAAATGTTCGTAACAGCATTATTCACGATAGCCAAAAGGATAAGTATGGAAGAGCAGCACTGAACAGACCATCCTTGTCTTCATTCATGTAAACTCAGATAGCTCCCATTCAAGGCAGGTGGCAATGCCCGCCCTGATTCAGACACCCCAGCTAAAGTGAGACGGAGATCAACTAGGGATATTCAGTAAAATAACAGTTAATTTATATCACTGTGCTGATGAATGTCTGCTTTCAGGGACTAAACACTAGGAGCCACGATACCCAATATTCAGGTTAATATGCAACACTATTGGAATTTCAAACAAAAGAATATTTTGACTATAAACTGTGGACACCATCACACCTCTTTGAGTAACTTGGTTAAACTTGTTTTTCCTTTCAAATGTATTCCTGTGGATAAACTAAAAAGGATAGTTTGAAGGGTAAAAGAACCATTGAACTGAAGCTTTGTCCTTGGCTTTTCATTGCTCAACTGGGAGAAAACAGCTACCAGAGAGGTCTGCAACCTTACTCTGCCATATCGTTCAGAATGTCAGCCATAGATCACCTGTGACAAGTATTTAATTCTTTGTCTCACCAGGGACAATATGCAACCTTCTGCTGGAAGTGAGGTGTTTCATTTCATTTTAAAGCTGCCAACAATAGTTGTCTCTTTGGCCTTGCAGTAGGCTCTCTTTCGATTTAGTATTCCCAACTTCTTCCTTCAAAGCACTGAAAATAATTCTCTTTCCACTGAATTCCACTCTAAATCCTTTCAAAACTCTATGACATACATGATTCTTCTCTCCATAATGGTGTCTTTTTTTGTTTTCCCACAGAAGGCCACATAGAGCTTTTTTGCCTTTGTTTTTGCCAGCTGAACAGAATAAAATATTAGGATGCAATGATTCAAGAAACAGATCAATTGCATTTTAGTTATTGAGCTTCTTGCTGAGAATGACATATAGATTAGAGTGAATGTAAGTAAGCAATTTTTATAGTTGATGTGCTGAAAAACAAAAACTACATCCTGGTAATAGTTGATACGCACAGTAATTAGGATATTTATTTTACCACCAAGAAGAGAATATATGCAGAGTCATAGATCACCTAATGGCCTTTTCCAGATCATTGACAATTCAGGATGCCTCTGAACCTGGACCATGACGTAGTCACATAGCAGTATGGATTAAGCCTCCAATTCCTCTAAATGATCTCCATCTTGACTGAGTTTGAATCACAACCATAAGGCTTATTAAAAATCACTAATATCTAAACTATTTTTAGTTTTATTTCAATTTTAAAATATTAACAAATAAAAGTGAAGAATAAGCTGGTGCTACCATTCAAAGTGTTTAAAAGTATTATTTTTCAAATGTGTGAACATATTGTATATCTATATACTTTATTATGATATGAATTTAGTCCATTGAGGCTTAGAAAATTAAATTGCAATATTCCATTTCTCTTCTAAACAGGTTCTCACTGTTGCAGATACAGTGAATAATAAAAAAGCTAAATTTTGTTATTTCTAAATAGAAAATAATGTACATATGTGAGGATTAACTAAATTAAAAGATAGTTTGGTCTTAAAAGATGTAAAATCTGAATGAACAATAAAAAATAGAGTAGAAAATTATTTGTTTTTATGCTATAGACGTAAACTGTCTCCACAAGGAAAAATAACAATGCATATAAAAAATAAATAGTTTTCAGGTCATTGCAGCTATTGAGATTTAGATTTTTTAAAAATATATGTTTTATTGATATTTGAGAGAGAGAAAGGGAGAGGGAGAGAGAGATAGAAACATAGATGAGAGAGAAACATCATCACTAGGGTGCCTGCTGCACACCCCCTTCTGGGGACTGAGCTTGCAACCCAGGCGTCAAACCAGGAATCAAACCGGTGACCTTTTGGTGCGTGGGTTGGTGCTCAACCACTGAGCCACACTAGTTGGGCTCAAATTTAGATATTTACCAACCTGCATGAGGTTAATTTATTCAAATTGTTTAAACATTCTAAGTTACCGCCCTCAGTTGAATAAAAGGCTTTACATCAGATATAAGTGTTCATTTGTATATGAATGTATACATGTATATATAACCTATCTTGTTTCTTTTATAACATAATATTTCTAAAGGTTAAATGGATTTCAGAAAATAAAATTTAAAAGTAAGAATGAAAGACTTTTTTTTTTACTTTAATATCTATACTTACAGGATTAGAAGTATGGTTTCTTTAATTTCATGTTTACTTTATTATCCATGTATTTATTTATCACATACTGAGTTGCCTGTGAGCATATAGAAAGCATCAGTAAACTATGTATAGTACATTAGTTGGAAATTTGCCATGACTCCAGTGACAGTCATTTTCAGATTTGCTTTCTCTGTGAAAAATTTTGCAAGTGTGAAGAGACATTATTTTCTATCGGTCAGGCTCTGACTGCATTCCTGACCCAACCATGCTAGTAAAATATATGCTAGAAAACATTATGGCATTTGTAATAATATTTTCAAGTGGAACACATTCCTATGGGACATATTTTATGTGTGCTGTAGATATTGGGAAGAAAAGCATTCAGGGGCATGCTACTCAAAGCGAAGCTGTCGCCAGGTAACAGGACTACAGTACTTGGGTGAAACGATACAGAGAGACTTATTTCATTTCCCAGTGAAACATTTTAAACTGGCTTCCTCTTAAGAGTCTGTAAATTGTCTAAGCAGAGGGGAAAGGCAGCAAGGCTGATAAAATCATAAATAGCTTTTCCATCATTGCTGAAACTCTAATTTTCTTGCTTATTGCTTGAGTTGATAAAACAAATAAAAGAAGGAATCTCAGAGAGAGATTTCTTTAATATGCAAAATGAATTTCAATGTACTCTCCTGCTGGTATTTTTATGGAAAACCTGACTACATGGTACACATGGAATGTAGAAATCTGCATTTAGATGGAAATATTATAAAATGCATGGTATGGTACAAAATCGGTCTTTTAATGGGGATGGCCAAGTGCTGCATTACACGGTTGGGTGGAAAGACAGCATGCATTTAGTTGTTCATGTCTTTGGTAACCAAGTGCCTGGTTTGCCCAAGAGAGAATTACATTATTTTAAATTTTTGACAAATATTGATGAGAAAAAAATATACCAGATGGGTAGGCAGTGAAATTTTTTTTAAATCTATAAAATATGATTGTAATATATATATTTTCTTAATTTTTCTTCAGATACCTCTGGGAAATAGTGAAGACTGATTATGTTGGAAAGCATTTTATCACACTTAGATAAATTTGACTATGAAGAACTGAATGATGTCTCATGGTTATATTAAAACAATAGAGGTCAGCGTGGCTGGGTGGTTCCGTTGGTTGGAGCATCCTCCCAATGCACCAAAAAGTTGCAGGTTTGACTTCAGGTCAGGGCACGTACCTAGGATGCAGGTTCGATTCCCAGTCAGGGCATGTATGGGAGGCAATCAATCAATGTTTCTCTCTCTCTCTCTAAAATCAATAAAAACATATCCTCGGGTGAGGATTTTAAAAATAGTTGTCAGAAATACTCTATTCTATCACCACCTAATTTTGGGGGTGGCCTCAGGAATTTCACGGTCTGTTAGTGGCTCAGACATTCTATCTGTACGTGTAAAGATAAGGTTGCCTCTCGACAACTATTCCACAGGGCAAGAGGGAGGGCTAATGAGTGGACATTTGTGTAGACATTTGAAAACATAAAATGAATGCTTTTTACACTGTTAAAAGAATTCAGTGATATTACTGAGCACATGCAAGATTAATATAATAATATAATTAATATAATTAATACAAATATGATACAATATATAATAATTATATTAATTACATTTAATATAATATATAATGTATATAACATAATATAATGTATAATAATGTAATAATATAATATAATTAATATATGAATGAAAAGTGAACTAGTGATAGAGAGATATATAAACTTGAAATGAGGATAATCAAGTAAAATAATTACAGGCAGAAGAGATGATAAGAATTTGAACTATTTCACATAAGATCATTTTATAATTCAACTATATTTGAATTAATTATATCTAATGAGTTCATAACAGAAAAAAAATAAGTTACACCAACATGGCAAGATAATGCGTGACCTGTGTGCCCTTCAGAAACCTCACACACATAGAAAAGAATAAAAGATCATGTAATTCCACAAGAGCGAAGAGAACTGGCCCAGAGCTGCGGTGACAAGCCTGGCAGCGGGAAAGCACGTGCCCCGGATGCCTGACCGAGCAGGGGAGGGAAGCTGGGACTCAGGCTGAGGGGCTGAAGCCGGGAAGGCTCGGGGGTTACTCTACTGAAGTGGAGGTACCCGTGGGGCTAGAAGTAGAAGGACAAGCGGGAGGCCTGTGAGCTAAGCAGGTGGATGCTCAGGGCCCCTTCCTCAGCACGACAGAGCTGTGGGGGTCACTCTTGCAGACATGGAACCCCAGGAGCTGAAACACAAAGGCTCCTGATGGGCGGAGGCTTCACTGAAAACCTGATGAGTACATGTGAGTCTGTAAGTGGTAAGATCTTATAGAACTACATTTTTCATAGAGAAAATCTGAAATTGAAAAATTAATAAATGTATCATAAGCTTGTCACTTGGAAGTATGGAGACAACTATCAGAAAAAAGAATTAAAAAAATTAAAATAGCTAAAAGAGGTAAGAGCCTATGATGTATAGGAATTGCAGGGAGGGAGGGAGGCATTGCCCTATTTCTTCATAAGCTTGCAGAATTATGTGATGCTTAACACTCTCTGCATGCACAATTATCAAAAGTGGAAATTAAAATTAAAATGAAAAACATTTTACAATGTTTGTAAAACTAACAGTGCACACACTAGCCAAGTACAGATAAAAGAAGAGCATAGTGATGTATTCAGCAATGAGCAGTTTTCTTAAATACAGCATCTAAATGATCTGACAAAATGTTTTTGTAGTCAAAGTGTAATTTTTTTTTTTTTTATGAGGAAGTATGTTTTTCTCTCTAACTATTCTTTTCTTCCACTTTTCTCTTGAGAGTTTTTTTAGTTATTTTTTTAAATGCGCCTTTCTAGCCCATTTTTACAATGGGATGTATTCCAAGTGATTTGACTTACCTCTGAGTTTGCTACTTTTACTCAGCTTCAAAACAATGAAGAGATCAGGACAAGAAGGGCAATTTTCTGGCAAGTACAGCACATGGTTTGGTTCACATCCCTCATATAAATAAAAACACTGCTTTAACAACACAGCACCCTGCCACTAAACACTTAAAAATGTATCTAAAGATTTACATAGTTAATTTCAGGGATAGAGTTTGGTTACTCTGAAAGCTTAAAAAATAAGTAGGGTAGATAATAAGGTACCTTAAAGACAACACTGAATTTCTAAATTTCAATCTCTTTTCAAATACAGCATGACCTTGGCTCAATCATGTTTACCAAAAAGGGAAGTATTTTATTGCAAAGGTTTTAGTGACCAATATATCATAGAAATGTTTTTCATAAGCATCCAAATGCAGTTTTTTATCATCTCTTTTTAATATATTCTAATGCATATTTAATTAACTCCTAAGCATCTTTGAATATCCCAAATATGTCTTCCTGCAAAATCCACCAGAAGTACTTCAGGGCCTGTTCATATTGACTGTGCTAGTGTCTGACCACTGAAAGCAATGGATTAATCGAGTGAGGCACAACGGCCTGGACTTGCCACGGAGCTCTGATCTCCGGAGATTCATGGATGACTATACGCTAGTTGAATTATCAAATATAAGATCCTACCAAATGTGTACATCTAGGTACAACTGGGTACATCTAGGCTCTCCAGGCTAACAGTAATTACTTTAACCTGCTTTCGACTTTAAATATTACTTCCAAACATTACTTGCTTTACTGATGTTCACTGTTTTTATCTTGAAAAACAGCATTTTTTCTCTGCAGCTTTCATTTTTCTAATCAGAAAAACCAAATGGAATCGTTTTTTTAAATCTAAATGTTATTTTAAAACCACAGCAATGGAACTGTATATGACTGAAACATTCACATTTTGTAAAGGGAAATTTGGAATAATCACTAATATTAAAGATGTAATATATAAAAAAACAATATTCAATAGGCGGTTCAGTTCTTTAGATATTAATATAATGTGTTAAAAATATAAAATGCTCTGCAAGGATTTCATACCAAAAATAAGATAAAAATTGGTAAAGACTTATGAAGCATACCATGAAGTTAAATGATGAAGCACCCTCACAAATCTCTGAGTCTGCACATGTACCATAGGCATGTTTCAGGGAGTAAACCCCAGCACCATCCCTATTTTTACCCAGAAAAGAGGAAAGGGTAAAAATGACAGATGGACCAGCTTAAATATCACAAACGTTTGCAACTGAACAGCCTGGCTTCCTATTTAAACTACTCAAACTTCACTCTCAGAGTTCATTATATCATCCCGACTCTTCAATTCAGCTGCTGCTCATGTTAGTGCTAAACTATCTTAGTCTATTATGAGATACCCCCCCCCCCAATCGCCATTGAGTTTTACTAGATTAAAGAAAGCCAAACAGCATCCATTCCATTCCTCTACTGTTCATATTTAATAACATAAAAATACTGTGGAATTTCCTACATTACCTTAAATATGACTGAATATTAGAATAACAACACTTCTGTTTTTAGGGAATGAGTAGGTTTTACAATGTTTAATTTCTTCTACAACATAACTTCTTTTATAACTTGCCACAGGACTCCTTTTAAATGTCTAGGTTCATTAGTACCAGGATGGGCCTTTAGATATAATCTAATAAGAGGGTTTTTAAACCAATGCTCTTTAACCTATTTCATTAAATTTCCTTTCCTGTTAATGCAGAAGTTCAGTAATAATTAGGACTGTGATGGATTAATGATTGATAATTTTTCAAGTTAATATTGGCAAGCTGCAGTCAGAGATGGGCATTACTGCTATTCATCCCCACTCTGGCATATTGAATGTAAGCAAACTTGCTTTCCTCCCCTCTGTTTAATGGGCTGGAAGGTATTGACCTGGACCTGCAGCCTGCTCATTTTCGTGATTGATGCATTTCCACTTAAATAGTGTGAACTCTTTTTTCAGTATGTATTGCCAGTGAGACTAGATTTAAAGGAGACCTGACACATCATTAATCCTTTTGCTCATATTTTAGATTATATGAACATAGCAAAAATCACTATAATGGAGAGAAATAACATTTGTTTACTCAGTATAACTCTATATTCAAGACAAATTCTAAAAAGGTTAGCATTTTTTAAAATAGATGTCCATCATTTTACTCTAAAAATGAAAGCCAACTAACATATTTCAGACATCTATGACCAATCTATGAAAATTAAGGACTTTAAACAAATAATAAGAATCTCCATGTTATCACAGTTTGGATTTTGTAAGAAACAGGGAACCATAAATATTTTAAGCATGGTAGATATACTACTAACTCTATTTTTTACATGATGAAGCTGCTTGCTCTGTGGATGATGGATTGGAATATAAGAGACTCTGAAGGTAGGAAAACCAGCTAGGAAGCTGAGTATTCCAGGCGAGGTGGAGCATGGTGCCGAAAACGGGGAGGTGCTGAACTACACCAGCAGCTGTGAAGCAGCA
The DNA here is from genome assembly GCF_964146895.1 of Miniopterus schreibersii. Lineage (NCBI taxonomy): Eukaryota > Metazoa > Chordata > Mammalia > Chiroptera > Miniopteridae > Miniopterus > Miniopterus schreibersii. The sequence continues at coordinate 59,084,860 of NC_138107.1, forward strand.
GAAGCGGAACTGGATGGAAGGGAGTTTGGAAACTGGATGGAAAGGAGTTTGGAAACTGGATGGAAGGGAGTTTGGAAACTGGATGGAAAGGAGTTTGGAAACTGGATGGAAAGGAGTTTGGAAACTGGATGGAAGGGAGTTTGGAAACTGGATGGAAGGCAGTTTGGAAACTGGATGGAAAGGAGTTTGGAATGATAGAAATAGTACTTAGAATTCAAATGGTTATTTGTCCATGAGTTTTCGTGAATGGCTCGGGGACCGAGGTTGGCAGGAAAAGCTTGAGAAGGAAAAGAAAAATATTAAGGATGACTCGGATCAGACTATTTGGGGCAGGTAAAGGAACGGCGACATTCAACAGTGGTCGCACAAAATGTTATCGATGTCTATCTGTTCTGCTCTTTTAAGAAGAGATGCATGGGGTTTTTCTTTGTTTCTGCATGTAAACACGGTGTATAAAATAAATCAACATTTATGGGTTACAGCTTTGTCCTAGAAACTGTGCAGATTTGAGAATACAAAGTTGTTTATGGAATGTTTTCTTCCCCCAAAAAAGCCCATACTGCAGTCAAGGAAATAGGTATTCTAAAAAAGGTCATCTCAAAATAAATACTCTGTGATATATATCTCTGAGCAGTTATTAGCTACAAATAGGAGAAGAAATCCACTAACCTAAATATGTATTGAAAAGTGTAAGGTATAAAGTAAAAGTGCCTGATTTTTTAATTCCCTTACCCCCATCACTATCATTAATATTTAGTGTACATGTTTCCAGAACTTACCCTGACTACACTGATTCTTTAAAAAGAAGGAGAAAAAGGGACATCTGTAATATTTTAAACAATAATAAAATTTAAAAAATTTAAAAAAATAAATAAATAAATAAATAAAATAAAAAGAAGGAGAAATTGTGAGGCTAAGCAGTAATGATACACCCAGAAGCTTTTCTAACTCACTCACACAACTCCACTAAAACTTCAAAGTAGTCATTTTGTTTAGGACCTGTTTGAATAAGACTATGCTACTAATCTCTTCTAGTAAACAGAAACCTAACATTTTTATATCATAAAACTATCAAACCAGGATATTTTCCATGCTCCCTAACCATGCCCAGGAATATTTTAATTTTATTACTAGTACATTCTGCCCAACCAAAACTCAGGTATGATCACCAAGGTCTCTAGGAGATCTATTTGTGGACCTTCATCAATTAGGTTAATGCATCAATGTATTATAATAGAAGGCAGCACCAGGTCCTCTACCTTGAGTAACATAAACTGTATAAATTTTTGTGTACAATTTAATCTTTAGGAATATTTTCCTTCCCCATTGTACTTTTCAGCAAAAAACACTACATATTTGAGGCTAATCACACATCAGTAATTTAAAACAATAAAGACAGTGCAAATAAGTTATTTTTTGTTTTTTTAAAAGGTTCATTTTTGCCTAGCTGGCGTGGCTCAGCAGTTGAGCAGTTGACCTGTGATCCAGGAGATCGAGGTTCAATTCCCAGTCAGGGCTGCGGGCTCAAACTGCAGCAGGGTGTGCAGGAGGCACCCAATCAGTGACTCTCATCATTGATGTTTCTATTTCTCTCTCCTTCTCCCTCTCTCTCTGAAATCAATAAAAATATATTAAATATATATATATTTAAAGTTCATTTTTTAATATGAAGAAGAGAATGCCTTGAATTTTAATACTCTATATATTTTAGAGAGAGGACTTTTTTTTTACATAAATGCAAACATCATCAAAAGTAATTCATAAAGCAGATTCTAGTTTTGTGCAAGCCTCTAAGTACTTACTTGGCTGCGAAAGGTATCCAGTGAAACTTTGTAAAGAGCTGCTCGCCAATACCAAGAATACTGATTCCCACTCTTTTCTCTGTATTATCAATGTCTCCTTTTAACATTTGGAAAATAACTGTTTCCAATAATAATTACAAAAGACAAATAGAGTCTCCAAATAACATTTGTAAAAGATAAAAATCATAAATAACTATGGGAAGAAATATTCTATAGTATTACAGTCTATTCAATGTCTTATACACTAAATATATATTAAAAATCTTCACATATCACTTATTCTATCCTGTTGTGCCATGTTCTTCTTTCATTAAAATTTATTTCTTGGTCTCCTAAAAGTATTACTATATCATGGAGAGAAAAATATTGTTTCTTGTTAGAACATTCAAATCTAAGCACTCACCTGAAATCAATTTCATAAGAAGCTATGTGATTAATGCTGTAAAACCTGTTTTAATCAGAAGGGGCTTTAAACAGACTGCGCAGCCTATCATTTTGATGGGTTTGGCCGTTTTCCTACCCATCTTTAAGTACAGGGCGGGGCAAAAGGAGGTTCACAGTTGAGTATGCAAGGCGCAGTTTATTCTTTTATTATCATTTATTAATTATTGTATCATTTTTCCATATGAACTATTTTTGCCCCACCCTGTATTTAATTTATTAGGTTTGCCTTTTAAATATTTTATAACCCTGTAGAAATAAAGTATGGAAATTCTTTTTATTTTTAAGTAAAAAGTAAGAAAAATAGATCGCAGGTATCTCTAATACAGTAGCTCTTTAAAAAAAACTCATTAAATGCTTTTAACATTATCTCATGATTACAGCTAATTGTAGGACTTTTTTTCTGCTTCATTAAAAGTCTGCTACCTTAATAATGTGCTATTGATGTTTTTATTAAAAGAAATCGTTCTCTTGTTTCTAACACATTTTCTTTCGCTTTCCTTTCAGGCAGTTCTATGACTGTAATAACTTTGTATCAGAAATATTCTGGTTCAATAATTTTATTAAATAGAAAGAATGGATTTTACTCATGAGAAGATGCTTATTAACACAGGTCTATGCAAACAGGTATTAAAGAAAATGACTACGTTGAAAAAGCTGTTATAGAAAAGCAGACATGAATACAAAATTTTAAACATAAGCCAGAACCATATTTTCCTCTAAGCTAAAATAGTCAGTCTTCCATAAACAGCAAAAGGGAGAGAAATGCAGTCTACAGAAATTCAATTTGTGTTCATCAACCCAACAGTCACTATGTGTCTCCTAATGTGTTCAGGGTCAGGGTCTTTGGGCCAGTCAAAAATCATCGCCTATAGTGAGTTTATCAAATGTAATACTCTACATACAAAAATGCATATATATTTAATATGAAGTTCTATGAATTTTAAAAATTGCACATGCCCGTGTAACTTACATCTCTATCAAGATATACACTATCTCCATTAGAACAGAAAGATCCAACAGAATAACTTTAAATGGCTTTAACTAACATGGTTTTTAAAATTGTCAAATATGACTTATAAAAGAGACAACTATATGCTACATGCAAAAGATATATCTATATAATCAGAAAGTATGAAATAAGCTACTTGGCAAAAAAGCAGGTTGATAGAACAAAACAAAATAGGGCATTTAACATTAAATATCAGGTACCGGCATCTAAGCATCTAGTGGGTAGAGACCAGGGATGCTTCTAAACATCCTTCAATGTATAGAACAGCCCCCATCTTCCCCAGTAAAGGATCATCTTGCCCAAGATACCAATAATACCAAAGTTAAGAAGACTTGATCTATGTATCAAACTCCATACCCCAATAAGAGAAAAAAAAAATACTGTGGCTTATTACATTTCTCAACTATAATTGTTTTTTATGAAATATTTAAACGATGATATAATTGACAGTATCCTTATAAACAGCAAATTTCAATAACATTGTAAACTAAGATATATTCTACTTTCTCTAAACAAAGTGCAAACTCTCTAAAAATATAATCTCTCTCCCATAAATAATTCTTCTAAGAAGAATCAAGATGAAAACTGTAGAATTAGAAAAAATAATTTAAGAAAAACTATATGTCAGCAAAAGAAACCAAAATTTAAATGTTCAGATGATAAAGAATGAAGAAAAGTTAATTAAGAACCAAATAAAGAAACTTGAAAAGGAACAAAAATTTACTATATCTGAGACAATTGAAAAAAATCGAATTTGCAAAGATAAAAATAAAAATTAATGATTTGAAAAACAGGAAAACAAAATCAAACTACAAATCCAAGAGCAGACTCTTTGAAAAAGGAAACATAACAAAATATAAAAATACTAACTAGTATAATCTCTAAAAAACAGGGAATGCAGATCCACCCAAAACTAAAATGATGTCTTCCAAATTGTCTTAGCTTGGGTTGCCACAACAAAAAATTCTAAACAGGATGGATTATAAAGAACAGAAATGCATTCCTTACAGTTCTGGAGGCTGAACGCACAGTCGGATTCTGCCGTCCTCAGGTTGCAGGCTGCTGACTTCGAGGACGGGCACCTGGTGAAGAGCAGGGAAGAAGCAAACCCTCGTGATTCTAATAAGGGCACTAATACCACTCAGGAGACCTCCACTTTCTTGGCCTCATTTAATCCTAATTACCTCCCGAAGGCCCCACCTCCTAAATCATCACACGGAGAGACAGGGCTTCAACAGACGATTGGGGAGAGATAGAAACATTCAGTGCATAACACAAATAATTGGGGGTTTCAGGAAAAGGCAACATGAGGATCATTTCCTTATCTGTATGTAAACAGATGTGGAAATTATTTGGAATGATTGGTTTTCCATGTATATACAGAAACTAACATTCATTCTCAATGTAAGAAAATGCATTAATAAGTACCACAATTAATAAAAGACAAATAGCATTTCCATTAAAGTCAGGAAAAAAGACGAGGAATCTAAATATGACAATATTGTCATGGAAATTCTGAAGGAAAAGAAAAAGTATTATGATTTGCAGAATTTCCAGAATTAATTGGTGCCTGAAAATTCTCAGAAACAACAGAAATGTTATTAAAAATAATAAGATAATTCACTAATATAATTGATTGCAATAACCATAGAATATTAATAATATTTTCATGTTCAAAAATAGCAAATAAAAGTACACTGAAAGAAAAGACCTTTTGAAAACAAACTTACAAAAAAATGTTTAGAAATTTTCTGCACATTAGAAATTGTTTTTAGGTATATATAAGACTATAAATAAAAAAGAATCCACATTTTTGGGTCATTATTTTAAAGATGTCATTTCCTCCCCCCCAATTAATCTCCAATTAATCTATCAATGTAATTTACTTGATTGCAGTAAAGATAACAGTAAGCTTCACTTACAATGTGATAAAATAATTTCAGTACACGTGGAAAATCAACGTTTAAAAATAGTCTGTAAAAATATTAGCAAGAAGAATAATCTGAGTCTAACTTAACAAATATTGAAAACACTGGAAAGCTAGTGAAATTAAAACATTTTGGTAAAACTGTAGGAAGTGAAGGACAAGTCAATGATATTAAAGTCACCAGTGCCTTGGCAATTTGGTAAACGATATAGAAGGCATTTTAAAGCAGTGTGGAAATTAAGAATTAATAAATGGTATTGAGATAATGTGCTAGCTAATTGTGTATGTGCTGCCAAAGAGAGCACAAGTGCTAGCTAATTATAAAAAAGAAAAGGAAAACATTTTTAAATGCTGTCCCACATTTTACATCAAAGTAATCCTTAAATATTTAAATACAAAAAAATAGATGGTTTAATGTATGCAATATATAATACCCAGAATCCATATGGGAAATATTTTTTAAAATATTTGTATGGAGAAAAATCATCTAAATTCAAGTTATAAAAACCAAAATATATTTTTTTAAGAAAAAAGGAAGACAGAGACTGATTTCATTATACACAAAGAACAATCAGTAAATAAACACCCACAAATTCAAAAGCAAATGGCAAATCTGTGAAGACAATCTGGGGAGAGAGGAAGCTTGTAGCAGACCCGTGGCCTAGTGGAATGAATCAATGGTATTCGTTTAATTCAAGAATTGAAATAGATTATTTTTTTGTTCTTTTGTTTTCAAATGTACACCCACCCAATGGGAGACATTTTCTAAGATTAGATGCTGGTAGCAATATTGATAACAAATGCACTAAAGATACAAGAAAACAGATGCATAGGAATCTTGCGTTAGCACAACCTAGTTTATCATTTGAACACTCCAATTACTCTAGCCTTCGTTTTCTCTCCATGCACTATGCTGTGTTGATTTTGTTTGAGTTTTTGTAATTGAACTCTAAAATGGGGGGTTCAAACTGGGAATTACCAGGAGGACTGACTTGAGGGCAGAGTGGTGGCAATAACTCAGTGTTTATAGAGCAGAAATCCTCAGTCACCAGTGTAGAACTCTTAGTGGCTGAAAGACAAGAAAGACCCTCAAAGGTTTATGAGTAGGTGCTGAATGATGTCATTTCACTGGATGCTTTCAAATCACAGACAAGCAGATTAAAAAGTTCCACAATGTTCCACATACAAGATGAACAGGTGACTATTTAACTCTTTAGCCAATGAGTCACACTCTCTTTAAAATACTTTGTCTTAACAATGAAAATATCAGAAGGCATATTACGGTACTCACATTTTAATTAACCAACACTTAACAAATGTCTTCCAGAGGAATAATATTAGATTCATCATTCACAAAACTAAGGTATAATATTTCAACAGGTATTAAAAAATATTTCCAACAACAAAGAAGAAAGTGTCTTCCTTAGTGAGAAAGAAATTTGAATTAATTTAGATTAAGAAAGCCTACTTTTTAGTCCACTATTACTTTCTAAATCATGTTGAGTAGTTTTTCTGGGGGAAAAAAACATTTTTTTTTCTTTTCTTCATGTGTGAAAAATAAACCAAAGCAACATGGAAAGATAAAAACAAAACAGTAACAAAAATGTCGCCTCTAAATTTCTTGGAAGCTGTTAGCTTAGGGAAAAAATAAAGGGTGGTTTTGAACTATTGAGAAAGCAAAAAATTCAAAGAGGATGTCTCTATTCTGCAAAAGAAACCACTTGTTTATAACTCTCATACTATCCTTTTAAATTGGCATTAAAATATCAGTGCTTTAGTATAAAGCACTTGCTATCTAGAAATAGTGACCTCCTCTAGGAAAGAAAAAGTTGAAGTATTTTGTACAAAAGCCAAAAGTTGTTCATCTATTTTTTGATTTTTAAAAAATTTATTTGTTATTGTTTTATGGGTTTTTTCCTAGTAAAAGGATGTTTAACAGACTTTAATATAACCTTAACTATTAAGAAAAAACAAATTGTTAATAAAGCAAACATGTCAAACAATATTAATTTGGAAATATACATTTTAAACATAAATAATAGTAAAGACATTGAAACATTTTTAGCAATGAAAATTGTTTCCATTCTAAAGTAACTTTCTTACTTTCCATGCATATTCTAAGGAGCTTTTCTACTTAATACTATAGAATTTCATCTTTATATTATAACTAAACTCACCTCAGTAGAATTTGCTGAGAATGGCCTGCATTTTACCAGTGGTTTAAGAGAAAAATTCAGTACTTTATTTGGAACACTAAGAGTCAGCTAAATTGAAGTTGAAGCTTTTTTTCCACAACAAATTTCAATTTGGTGATGGTGTTGAATCTAATTTGCTTTAATGTTATGCAGTCAGGTCTTCTTTTGGGGAAAATCACTGCAAGACTGTTCTAGAATTACCAGGCAGCCAGGAGCTGTGCAGGCCTGACAATGGCTCCATCGACTCTCCTGACACTGTGGCACCTTGCAGTGATGGTCTTAAACATGACTACTGATTGAGGGGAAAAAGAATTTTGCAGATAAAGTTGTGAAGATGAAGGTTTTTTCCATTTTTTAATCTTTAAATTATTTTAAGCCAAAATCCTTTTAGTTTGTTCAATATTTCCAATAGAGGAAATGCTCTTTAGCAAATGCTAGGTGGATAATTGAATTTATATGTTGATAACAAGAGTCACAGTTGGCCTCTAACCTTGAACTGATAAGATTATTGCCAAAAGCAATAAATGAGTTGTGCCCTTGTAAGCACCCTGAAATTGTTTGTTCACTCATCATTATAAAAGTTCTTTAATTAATTGATATCAACTAGTCCTGAGGGTAACTTAGCATTCAGTTGGACCAATTAAAAGTAGGATTTTAATATTAGTTATACATCTGGGTCTTTTAAAATGATCATTAAATCCTACTCGTTATCTCAGATACAGCCACTGACTAGTTTTGACAAGAGTAGGGGAATGGGGACAGAGGAGAAAGAAAGTGTCTTAATGTAATTTATGGCAAATTTACATCATAATTTTATCAAAATTATAGATGGACAATTAAGTCATTACATATTATTTGTTTAGAAGAAAAGGAATTCCTTTGCGCTCCTTTCATGTCCTCTTGGGCAGATTAATTTTACAATGTCTAGAATGTATGTTGAAATCTTCAGAGAGGGCCTGGTGTGTCTATAAGCTATTGTAATTTAATAAACTGTCATTTATTGTAAAAACATGAATTGCTCTATAGACCATCAAGTTATCTACCCCAAGGAGCTAAGAGGTTTAAAAGCTATTACATACATTATGAAAAATCCTACAATTTTATACTTGAAGCTAGAGAAAGACTGCTGGCTTCACAACTAAGGCTGAGGAGTCTGAGGTTTTTTTCTACTTTTTGCCAAACTTACAAGCTGACTTCACAGACTGCATGACTACAAATGTGTTTATGGTATCAGCTCTCTCAAGACGACTGTGAAAGCCAAACTCACCATCCTCACTGTGACTTGTAGCCACAGAGGGCACCAATAACACCTCTGTCCTATGGAGAAAAAAATAGTCACTGTAGAAATGAAAGGCAGTAAGTTACTTTAACATCTGGACTTTGAAAATTCTGAAAGACATACTGAAAACCATGTGTTCTACTATGCTCTAACAAAAATAGATCAAAAGCACCACTCTGGGCTTATTTTATATTGACAGCTAACTTTTAGTGAATTAATGGAAATTTAAAGTTTATATAAATTACATCTCTTAGGTTATTGTTTGGAAGCTAAAGTTAGAAAGCGTGCCCTTGACTGTAATCTAAGACACAATAATGAAATATTTTCAAAGCCATGAATATAAGGAGGCAGCCTAATTTTTATGTTAAAGTCTTTTGATATTGAATTATATGGAATTTGGGGGGGGTCACATACTTTATAAGCCAATCATTTTCTTTTTAATTAAAAGACACATTGCAATTTCCTCCCAATGGTCCTAGTTTATCTGCAATAGCCAAAGCCTGAAAAACAGAAAACAAATGTACATGTACTGGTGAATGGATATACAGATAATGGTACATCCATACAATGGAATACTACTCAGCTATAAAATGAATGAGCTGCTGCTGATAGATGCAACAACATGAGTAAAACTCAGGAGAGACTATGGAATAAAAAAATGTATTTGAAGAAATAGTGAGTGAATATTTCTCAAATGTGGTGGAAAACTTCAATCTACAGATTCTAAAAGTTCAGTTTATTTTAAGCAGGATAATATAAAGAAAACTGTACCTTAACACATCAGAGACAAATCACTTAATATAAAGGTAAAGAGAAAACCTTAAAAGTATCCATATGAAAATGACACATTGCGTGCATGGTTGTCTGTGTAGAAGACCAAGTATAAAAAGTAAACAAACTTCTCATCATAAACAATGCAGATGTGAAGGCAAATGGTTTAACAACTTTAAGGTGTTAAAAGAAAAGAAAAAGTTTGCCTTGACCCAAATTTTATATTCAGCAAAATTATCCTTCAAATAATGTAGACACCTTAGATTAAAAAGCCAAAAACTGACAGAATTTATAACCAGCTGGCCTGGAGTAAAAGAAATCTTAAAGGACATTTTTCAGGCTAAAGGGAAATGATACCAAACAGAAGTTCAGAGCTACTGAAAGCAATAAAATTACCAGAAATGGTATGTGGGTAAATATTAGACTATCTATAGCTATAAAATGCTTAAAAGGGCAAGGGAGAAGTATTAAATCTATGTACCTAACACCCCATTTATTGATCCTTATATCTATATCATCTATATCTATATCTATATATCTATATCATCTATCTATAATATAAAAAATAGTATAGCACATATGATATATATAATATGTTAGGAAATTATCAAAAATAAAAAAAAATCTTGTTTTTACTGTCTTTTTAGGATAACCTTTACACATTAAAGATAAAGGTATTAAAAAGCCCAAATTATATTTATGAAAGTCCTAGGGAAATTCCAAATCTCTCTAAGAAATCTTTCTTTGTCAGGATTCAGCCTATCCTAAGTCAAATATAGAAAGTATAAATGTGCAAGGCACATAAGAATATACTCTTCATAGTCATATTATATTATAAATATATACAATATATAATATATTGTTATGCAATTCTAATAATTATTTTATTTAGTTGGGAAATTTCTATGAGCATCAGACACTCATTTCTGAAGAAGAACCTGACTAAAAGGGACTGACTAGCATCTAGGCTCACTTTAAACAGAAGCGAAGAATGACTCTTGAATAGGAATCTTACTGTGAAGCTGATTGTGAAGGACTGGCCTAAATTTTAACACCAAGCATCAAATGGTTTTATATTTAGTCTAGAAATAATCATTTTCTCCTCTGCTATCGCTCATCTTTTCTCCTCCTTCCTGTGTCTCTTTTTAAAGTGTTCAAATAAGTTTCTTAACTTTTTTTACATAGACATGATGGTATTAACAGTAATTTTTATAATCCCGTTTTTCTCTAAGTGTATTAAAGTTTAATGTCACCTGGCAATGGCAATTCTAGCAAAAACATAATCTGCATAAAACATGAGGCAGCATGAAGCGGAGTTATTCAGAAGGGATTCGGGCTTCTGGGGTGAACGCTCACAATTTAATTCTATGCCATGAAAACACACAGGCGAGTTTACAATTCAGAATTCATGGAAGTTTCATTGTTTCAGTGCTATATCAGTCATAGGTCTTTCTTCTATTTAGATGCTTTCAACTGTTCAGATCTCAGAAAAGTAAGTGTGTACACTGTAAAGCCTTCCAAATCTGACACTGCTTAGGCATGTCAGCCAGCATCTTCATGAATCTCAAGCTATAATACACTCTTCATAGTTTTATACTAAAGGTACCGTAACATTTTTATAAATCTTATATTATTAAACATAGCTCTAATTAATTTAGACATATCATTTCACATACATACATACATATATACATACACAGGGGTGGGCAAAAGTAGGTCCACAGTTGTGAGTATACGAAACACAGTTTATTCTTGGATTATTATTTATTACTTATTGTATTTTCCATACAAACAAATACACACACACACACACACTCACAGGGAATTTGCAATGTGTTATATTAATATAATTATCAGCCACAAGCTACATCCTGTTTTATCTACAGAAAATTATGTGTAGAAAAAAGGACACTGAGTTTGAATTTTTGTTTTAAGACCTAGGATCTGAAAAGCAAAAGCAGTGAAAGACAGAACTAGATGAGCTAGTTCTTCAGAATAACAGAACTTCCATTTCCTGCTAGGGTCTAACTGATGCCACTGTAGTAACCTGATTACTACTTAACAGGTAAGGAGGAAAGGGAAGACCAGATAAACAAATGCCCATTAAGGTTTGAGTGACTTGGGAAAATGCTTGCCCGTCAATCACACCAGAAATCAGTAATTGGCCAGGATGGGTGTGGCCACTGCAAGGGCACGAAATCTAAATACATAAACTTCTGGACAAAGGAGCCACTCTCTCTTGGCTCCAGGGTGCCTGGCACCAGTGACTCCTGTGACAGGGCCACTCTCCCCTCTGCCCACATGGCACACTGCCGTGTTGGACTCCACACATGGACTAATGGGCTTTAATCCGGCCTGAATGCTGAACCACACCCAGCTGCAACATGGAATGGAAGCTCTGGACACTGGTCTTGCTTCTGGCTCTGGGGAACTTCCAGTTGCCCCAATTTCAGGACTGGCTTGGGGGAAATGGGGCGTTAGAACCAGAGACATGTAACTCCATGCCCATAAAATCTTCCACGTACCATCCTCCTGTGGGGGCTTCTGAAAACGCTTCTTTCAGCAGCTCCCCAAGAACCTCACTCCCACTCGTGTCTGGGAGCTCTGGCCCATTAATTCCTCCTGTGCCATAATGAATCATGTGCCACAGATCAGAACAGAGGTAGTAAATGAATGAACCTATCTACATACCTACAGCACAAGAAGAGCTAGGGGTGAGCTGCTCCTCCCTCATAGATTAAGAACAACAAACATAAACTCAGACTCTTACTAAGCTTCCTCAGCTATTTCATTTCATTTACTCTTTTATTGTTTGATTGGTTTAATAGGTGGAAAGGTAATTAGGCTGGTCTTCATTTACTTGTTTTTAAATAAAACCATAATCCACATGGGAAATCAATGATTTTCATAAATAAAATTTTGCTTTCCTCCCATACAAGTCACCTATGTCTATCATAAACCTAATTCTGGGCTATTATGGAATGGAATGAAGTCAGTAGCAAAGTTTTGCTTACCTCTCATTTTACTTGCAAGGGTTAACTTCTGAAATTCAGAAAAACATAGGTAAGAAAGAAAAGGAACTCTGTAAAACTCTGTTTGGTTCTCCCAACTGAGCCCTACTTTAGAACCAATCCCCACTGCATTGTTCAGGAGTTAATTATACATATAGCAGGCAATGGTCATAGATATGCACCAAAAAACTCAGTAGAACTCTGCAGACACAATCAAGAGTTTGGTTCTGTTATTTATTTGAGCAGGTGACTAATTTAATACCCCCCTTTTTTTCACCAGGATTTGATTGCATTTTATTTGTCTCCTGCTGATTCATCTTGATTACCCTTGAGCGAGGCTGGGGGAAAGGTTTTTACTTGCCCAAATGTAAAGAGCGCATTTAGAAAGTTTCTGTATTTCTGTAAAATTTGCTACCATTATCTGTGGAGGAATAGATCACTACAATACAAAACCAATAGTTACAATTTGCATAAGAAAACGTTGTAATGTCAAAGCGGAGTTTCAGTAAGGAATGAAAAAGGTCTTGACAGAAGAGACGCTTTCATTTACAAGTCTCAAGAGGACTTCCCCAGGGAGAGCCCCTGCTGATATCCTGCACCAGCTCACCTCAGGCAAGTGGATATAAACTGAACACAAAACAGAAACCAATTTTATTGTAACTTTTTTCATTGCTGAGATTGACTCACAAGAGGCTCATTTTCTTGTGGGTCCCAAAGGATGATAGTCACGCAGCATTGTTTAAGCAAACTCATTACTGTGCAAGCAGTGCCATGTAAACCTTCCAACTAAAATAATAGATTCAATAGTATAAACATGCTTCTTTAAACAATCACTTTAAACCAAAGAAAGGCTGTAGTTACAACAGGAATCAAGATTTTCTCATAAAGACCATTAACAGAGGCACCAAGGCAGACTTCTTTGTATCTACATATTTTTGAATGCTTGCTATGTGCAAAGTGATTTAAATTGGTACCAGAACAGAACTGATCCACAAACTGTCATTTCGACTCTCAGTTCTGGGCTCTTGTTCAAAGGCACTACAATTTTTTTAGCTCTGAGAGTTTTTAGCCCAATATCAAGATTCCCTGCACTTCTCTTTCTATATTCTCTGGAAGTTTCACCCCATTCCAAACTCTAGGGTTCATCTTGCTTCTAGTTACTGGAAATTTAAGAGGTTTAGTAACAATTCATATTGTGAGATTTAGAGGCACATCAGGCCCTGATGGCATCATAGAATAGGATCAATGATGCCTGGTGCCTGGATACAGTTACCTGGGAACAAAGGACCAAGTTATGTAGTCTGCACCAGGCAAATGTAGGCTCTGCCTCTCCCAAATGTGAGCCTGTACCACCATTTACAGCTGTGTGAGTTTCAATAAGTTATTTAATCATGCTAAACAGCTCCACATCTATAAAATGGAGAGTGTCAAAGAAAAAATTACGTTAATGGAGTTAAACGGGATTTTACTCAAAATTATTTCAATAGGATCAAAACTATAGCAATAGGAGAGAGAGATTGAACACAACTCCTCTGGAACAAAAGGCAGGAGATTCCCGAACTCATTTGTTCTGTGGGGCTGTTAATGTCTCAATTTTTTTTTTTTCCTTCATAGCAAACCTAAGCCAGATGAAATACCTGACAGTTCTAATTACTAAGGAATTAGATTCAAACAACTTAATATGTGTTTATGGACTAACAACTTAGTAGCAGTTTAAAAATAATAAAAATGTAGTTAAAAGACAATATTTTTATTTCATTTTAAAATAACTACAATTACTTGCTAATGGGATGTGTGTACCTGGGTTCTGGAAGTAGTCACAAACTCCGGAATTAGATTCTATAATTTTTCCTTTAGAAACCTAGGGAAACTTTAGAGACTGGGCTTTCAGAGACTGCAAGAGCAAAAATTCATCCTAACCAAGCATCCTTTCACTGATGATTATAAAGGAAATTCTACCCTTTGAGCCTATGTAGAAGACCACAACTATATACTGCTATTCAACCTTATACAATCCACTCAATCAGGAAATTATTAAAGCTCTTGCTTCCTTCCTTAAGGGAATTCAGTATCTGGAGATACATGATCCTACCATCACACAAATCACAAAACCACCTTCTAATTATAATTAGGCACATCAGAATTCTGATTAGAAAACTGATTCCTGATGGATGCCACTACACTCATGTTGATGAATTTCTCACATGTCTAGGAATAAAATTTTTCATGATTCAGTGAAAAGGGGGAAACTAACCAACTAGCCACAAAATCTGACACTGCCTATAGCAATATTCCCTATTCATATTTAGAAAACATCCAGATTGACCAAATAAGCACAGCTATAAGCTAACTGACATTCAAAAAAGTGAGAGAGAGGAATGGAGGGAGGAAGGGAGAGAGAGAGAAAGAGAGAGAGAGAAGAGGGAGGGAGGGAGGGAGGGAGGGAGGGAGGGAGGGAGGAAGGAAGGAAGGAAGGAAGGAAGGAAGGAAGGAAGGAAGGAAGGAAGGAAGGAAGGAAGGAAGGAAGGAAGGAAGGAAGGAAGGAAAGATTAATTAGTTATTCAGTTTTGTGGACAATTATTAGTGTCAGTGTCTTTTCTCAGATGCTCCCTCCAATAGATATCCAGCAAAATGAAAGTCCTTTTTTTGAATCTTCAGCTATTAAGGAGGCTTCCAAGATACTTGGAATGTCACTTCCCTTCTGGATACACTGCCATACAGACAGCCACATGGAGCACTTGCGCATGGAAGCCTGGTTAGAAGTACTACATCTCACAGAAATGCTTAAAATATCCAGTCTTAAGTTTACAGATCATTAATTTTTTCACTCAACCATTCATATATTCAGTCAATATTTGAGAACCTTTTCTGCATAAGGTAATAAGCTAGGTGTTGGGAATACAAGAGTGATAAGTTCTTGGCTCTTAAGAAGCTTACATCGTAATGGGAGTTTGATCAGTGCTACCTTTAGATCTGAGCCCCACACTGTAGATGGACCCATTACATAGCAAGTACAAAAGCAATTCATGTATTAAAGGACACGCAGGTGCTTTTCACTCTCAGGTTCTGGTGTTCAGCATTGACTCAGAGCAACCTATAATCCTAAACACCACTCAGGCCCCACGGAAACACTTCACATCTTATGCCTTGTCTTCAAAACATGAGTCCACTGTGTCTAAATGCCATGCAGGTTTGTGTGTTATGCTGCTGGCAGTGTTGGAGCCTGAGGCAGACACGGCTCTGGAATGTGTGAGAACATTTAACCAGCATATATACTTCGGTTAGGAGCAAAGCAAACTTCCCTGAATTGTAGTCATTCCTTCCAGACAGCATGATGTAAGACAGTCTCTCACATAATAAAGAACAACTTTCTGAAGTATTGAGCATTCACTGCCTTGCTGAAGACCTGTTTCCATTCATGCTTCCAAAGGTACTCAGGATTAGCACTGTATCTATATAAGTTTCCCATGGCAATATATAGCAATATTAAGCACGTCATGTTTCTCTTAAATTTGTGTCCCTTAAGCCTAGATATAACATACTTGGAGTGTGTTATAAGTTCTTTATATTGGCAAGTAAATGGACATTAAACATGAGAATTTTTAAGTTTTCTTCTTATAAAAATTGTAAAATCTCACTATTTTAAAATTTCAACTAAAAATTTAGCTGTGTTTCAATAATATTGACTTTATTTGTATTTAGTAAATAAATTCTGCATTCATTAGATAATTTTAAATATTTTAGAAGAAAATATAGGCAGTAAAGTCACAGACATCTCAAGTAGTGGAATTTTCACTGATACATCTCCTAGGGCAAGAGAAACAAAAGAAAAACTAAACATATGGGACTACATCAAACTAAAAAGCTTCTGCACAGCAAAAGAAAAGAGCCTCAAAATACAAAGGAATCCCTCAGTCTGGGAAAGTATATTTGCCAAGGATGTATCTGATAAGGGGCTAATTTCCAACATGTACAAAGAACTCATACTACTCGGCAAGAAGAAGACAAACAATCCAATTAAAAATTGGGCAAAGGACCTGAATAGACACTTCTCCAAAGGGGACATAGAGATGGCCAAGAGACATATGAAAAAATGTTCAGTGTCGCTAATCATCAGAGAGATGCAAATTAAAACCACAAGGAGGTATCACTTCACACCTGTCAGAATGGCTCCATCAACAAATCAACAAATGACATGTGCTGGCGAGGGTGTGGAGAAAGGGAACCCTAGTGCACTGCTGGTGGGGATGCAGACTGGTGCAGCCACTGTGGAAAACAGTGTGGAGGTTCCTCAAAAAATTAAAAATGGAGCTGCCTTTTGATCCAGTGATTCCACTTCTAGGAATATATACTAAGAATCCTGAAACACTAATCAGAAAGAATATATGCACCCCTATGTTCATAGCAGCACAATTTCCACTAGCTAAGGTTTGGAAACAGCCCAAGTGTCCATCAGTAGATGAGTGGATTAAAAAGCTCTAGCACATTTATACCATGGAATACTACGCAGCTATAAAGAAGAAGGATCTTGTACCATTTGGGACAGTATGGAAGCACCTGGAGAATATTATGCTAAGTGAAATAAGCCAGGTAGAAAAAGACACACATCACATGATCTCACTTATATGTGGAATCTAAAGAACTTAATAAACTGATGAACAGAAATGATTCAATGACATGGAAGCATGGATCATACTGATGAATCTCAGAGGGATGAAGGGAAGTGGGTGGGTGGAGGGAGAGAGATTAACCAAAGAATTTATATGCATATATGCACAATCCAAGGACATGGACAACGGTTTGGAGAGGGATGGGGGAGGGGGGTAGGTGGGGTAGAATGGATCAATGGGAAGAAAAAGGGACATCTGTAATACTTTAAACAAAAATTTAAAAAAAATTAACAGCCATAATAGCAAGATGTACCTTAAAACACACCAGAAAATCCTTAATTCTCTATTTATTATCAGTGAAAAAAATACCTTTTCCTAATTTGTTTCAACAAACTAATCAAAATATTTCTGTCTTGGTGAGCTAATTATTTTTGTTCATTAATCGATACTTTAATGTTATTAACATCTCATTTTATTAACAGATTCATTATTTTCCCTTTTATAACTTGTATGCTTGATTATTCCTCTGAAATAACTGATCTCCAATGGGCAGCTAGCATAGCATGGATGTCCCTAATACTAAGGTTGCTGATATATTTTGAAGTGATTTCTCTTTGAATCGGTATGATAGCCACAGCTTTTGTTTAACTCTTGATGTATATTGTTTCATTCTTCATTTATGTTTTCAAATAACTTTAATAATTCTTAGAAATGCATTCTGGATCTTCTTTGGTAAACTAAAACTAGAGAGTTTATATATAAATGAGATATATAAATTGCCCATCTGCTTGGAACATTTCTTGCATATTTTACAAGTGTTTTTGTGTGAGAAGGCAACACCATTTCCTTAGAAAGATAAGGGTATGTAGTAGATTTCAAAAATAGCCATAACTCTTTCAAGTTCTAATAAGCTAATCACATCAAAAGGGGAAGACTTTTTTCTGCCCCATGAATTAGAGTTAGACTTTGGCCTGAAAAATATGATGAAGGTGATGTGTAAATTCTAAGCCTGGGCCTCCAGAGATTTTGCATGCCTCTGTTCTTCCTCTTGGAACTCTACTAATTAAATAATATACTAAAGTATGAAGAATAAAAATAAATTACTCATATTTCCTACCCCTCAATTAGTGGTACTAACTTTTTGCCAGGTTTGCCAGTCATTTTTTAAAAATATGATACTTACAATTGAAGACAAAGTCTTTAACCTTCCCAACACCATATTCCTAATCCCCATTGTTAGCCCTCTACCCCCATAGCAAATGGTTAGGATTTTTGACCCAATTTTCAGTTTCTATCTTTCTTCCTTCCTTTCTTCCTTTCTTTTGTTTTTCTTTCTTCATTCTTTCTTTGTATCTATCTATCTGTTTATCTATCAATCGATATATTCATCCATTCACCCATTTATTCATATACCTATCTGGACATATATATGCATAGAAGTGTGTGTGTATATATATACATATATACAGATATATACACACACACACACGCAGACATATACATGCTTATATGTACATATATGCATGGCATACATACTATATATATACACATATATATAATCATTAACCAATATATACTATTTTGGAACGATAGTTTCTCTTTTACTTGCATAAACGTTCTTTTCTCTACATGTAATTCTGTACCTCTTCTTTCTCTTCAGCATTATGTTTTTGAAATATATTCCCTGTTATATCTAGAGATTTAGTTCATTTCCTTCAGCCACATTATAAAATTATACTGTTTGATTTTGTCAACATTTTATTTATCATTCTTTCCTATTTAGGGACGCTTAGAATGTTTACAGTTTTTGAAATTGTAAAACACAGTAATAGACATCATTGTTTTTTTAATTTTTGTACAATTTAAATAATTTTGAGCACATGACCAGAAACACTTTTGATTATTTAAAGTGTAGGTGGATATCTGACCCTCATTACTGTCCTAAATCTATTGAAGACTTTATTTATATTTCAATATTCTACAGTTTCTCATCATTAAGACTCCCTCATTTAGGCACAATGATGAGAGTCAATCATCACAAATACAGGAGAGAAAATAAATTTGGGGAAAGAAAAATCATAACTCAGGAAAGTACTTTTTTTGGCTCTACATTATAAACGTTGGCTGAATACATAACACCCCTTGTTAAAATTTCTCAGGTAGACTAAGAATTGGAATAGATAGAGGAGTCAGAAAGGAGGAAGAAATTTACAAGGCTCTGCTTAAAATTACTGCACACATTAAGGGGTTCTATATGGTGAACATAGGCAGAGCCTCGAAAGTTCACCATGTCTTTTTTTTTAAGACAAGTCTTCCCTTTGCATTAGCTGTCTCTGTTCTGTCACTGGTTCACTATTAAAGCATGGGGTGTTGATTTCTTCTTTTCATTTCCACTCTAGTTGATGATAAAGAATTCCAAATATTTAGGAGAGAAAGAAGCAACAATATTTGTATATGACTCAGACGGTTTATCGATTAGTTTTGATAAGAAAAGGAAATCTTTGGTTAGTACTATTAGTAACTTCACCATTACTACTTGCTTTCAGATTTTTTAAAATATAAAATTTAATAGGGCTGAGGAATTAATTTTAATAAAATATATAGTATAAATTGCAAAGAAAAAGAATCACGCCAATAAAGAGAGCTTTTCTTTTCTCTGGTCTGTTTTTTGTTACTTAAAAATAGAAGAAATTCTGCCTATCTCTCTACCTTTTAATTATTTAACAGGAGCTTTGCTATCAATTCCTACCACCTTCTGGGTTTAGAAGCACATTGCATGAGACTGTAAGGTAATCGAGATCTACTTTATAAAACACTGCTGCTCTCTTACCAAATGGGGCTGCAAGAAGGTCGTTCACAGAGAATGTTTCCGAATCACCAGCAAACAAGTACACACGTCTGCTGGCTTACGGACCAGAAGAGCAGAGGAGGCCAGCAGGAGAAAACTGTGCATTTGTCAGGACTGACGGTTTGCTTTATAGTGAACCTACCTCCTCTTTAAAGTAATTCCTATTCAGTTTATTGTAGATTGATATACAATGAGGTCAGGCACAGCAAATCAATTCTGATATGATTACATTTTAGCCGCAATCATATTTCTCCTAGAAATCTTGTAGGAATCAGCTATTCATTTCATAGGAACATTGATTTCCCTATCTTTACTCTCTTACTCTATTCCATCTTCCATTCATCAGGGCTCCTTCTTTATGAAAAATCTTGTAGGTTCCAAACAATCTCCCCACAGAGTGACTACAACCACGTAGAAACTAAGAAATCCTTCTCATCGAGTACAAGCACAGATAAAATTCCATTCAGCAAATGCTATTTTAAAAGGTTTCTAATAAAGTGATTTTCGTATGCCAGTATATTGTCCATAGTAACAATAATATGCCCACATCTTTATAACTATATTATCATAAAAATAATTTCTAACAGTTAAAACTGTTTCACATTGTTTCTCAAGCCTTCTTCCCATAACAACCAGCCCAGCACTTTCTTGACAGCATTTGATGGCCAACCCCTTTCTCACAAAGAAGAAGCATATAGAGCCTTAGGATGAGACAGTCTTTTTCAGTGGAGAACATTGGCAATAGAAGATTCAGATTGCTGCCTTCATCCATTTCCTTCACTGGATTTAAAAATTTCCTACTCTCACCTTTGTAACCATTCTATTAATGTATGGCTTCTGGGGTACTTCATTTATTTATTAATCTCTGTTAAGTATGCGAGTCTCAAAACCTGCCGTGACTCCGGGTATTATTCCTGCTGGCTTTTGACTTCCATATTTTCAAACGGTCAGATCTCAGGAACAGAAGGTTGAATTAAACATACTCTTCAGTTCCTAGTATATTAAAAATCAATCTGTGCCATGTTCTTATTTTGCTTATTTCCCTTTCTAGCTAAGGCTCAGTCTTAATATTCCCCATTTCCTAAAATGTATTTGGGACATGTTCTTGAATTTGTGTGTATCTTTGAAACACACACACACACACACAGGAACTTTTATTTAATTGCTTTGAGCACTGCATAGTATTATTTAGTGGTTTACCATCCTAAGGTATAGTTAACTTTGTCCTTATGCCATCTTGATATTAGCCCGTGGAACTACTGCTGTGATTAATGCTGTCTTTTCCCCTTCCATGAGAAGAAAAACACAAAAGTAAGGAAGAGATAAAAGCTCACCTGAAATCTTTCCCTGCTCAGTCTCCCTTTCCTTTTACTCTGAGCTTCCAGTTTTTCTTTTCCTTCCTCCCCCTCAAACACTAGAATCCAACCAATCACCTTCAGTTATTCTTAAAAGGTATTAAATTTCTATTTTTTAGGTTGAAAATTCATCAGTTTTCCACAAAAATCTGTGCGGTCTCAAGCTTAGTTTACATAGAGAGAGCCAGAAGTTCATGCTTAGATACCTTCGTGGCAGGACTTGCAATCACTGTATTCTTATGGTTTCCCTTGGGCTGGTAGATTAGGTTATTGCTTAGCAAACATTAGTTCCTTCCCTCCTAACCTTGGTCTCCATGGAAAGAAAATCTTCCCTGACCCACTAATGTTGGCTTTGGCCGTGTGACTTTCTTTGTGCAATGGTATGTTAGTGCACAGGACAAGACAAAAATTCTTGGGCTCTGTATTCTGCCCTGAGAAGAGCTTTCCCCAGATTGCTTCTGCTTCTTTCAGTTTTCGCTCCAGAATTAACGTACTTGAGCAGACATGAGCCCAAACAGTGGCTCTGCAACCAAGACAGCCATCTCCACGGTCTGAAGCAGAGATACTCAAGCTGAATCACGGGTGTATGAATAAGAATTAAGTTCTTTTTTTTTTTTTTTTTTTTAATTTTACCTTTATTGATTTCAGAGAGAGGAAAGGAGAGGGAGAGAGAGATAGAAACATCAATGAGGAGAGAGTCATTGATCAAGCCCACAACCCGGGCATGTGCCCTGACAGGGAATCAAACCCCGATCGCCTAGATCCTAGGTCAACACTCAACCTCTGAGCCACGCCTGACCGGTCTTAAGTTCTTATTTCTGTGTGCTACAGAGATTCTGTGGTTGTCTGCTATGCAACAAAAAACAATTAACACATAATTGGCCATCAGAATATGGTTCTGCTGTAATTAAAACCTAAAATACATGGCAGTGATTTGAAAACTGGCAGGTATGATAAGGAAATTGCTACATGCATTTGAGAAAAATAATCTATGTAATGTAGTAGTAAAATATTTGGTAAAATTGACACTAGTAGTAATGAAGAAGAAAAAAAATGTATGTACTGAATTAGCAATGTTGAGCTAGGGAGTTTTAAAGCAGTGTCTTAAAAGTATAAGCTGGTTGTTTTTAAGTGCTCTAGTATGATGGTTAATTGTACGTCAGCTTGACTGGGCTAAAGGATGCCCAGATAAGTGGTAAAACATTATTTCTGTCTATGAGGGTGCCTCTGGAAGAGATTAGCATTTGAATCAGTAGAGTGAGTAAAGAGATCCACCCTCACCAATGTGGGTGGCATGATCCAATCAACTGGGGGCCTAAACAGAAAAGGTGGATGAAAGGAGAGTTTTCTCTTCTTGAGATGGGAAGTCCATTTTTCTCCTGCTCTTGGACATTAGATCTCGTAGTTCTCACGCCTTTGGACTCTGGGATTTAACATCATTAGCTCCCCTGGTCCTCAGGTCTTCAAAACCCAGACTGACTCTTATCACCAGCTTTTCTGGTTGTCCAGGTTGCAGATGACAAATTGTGGGACTTCCTTGCCTCTATAATGATGTAAACCAATTCCTATAATAAATCTCCCTTTCTCTATATCTGCATATATCTTACTAGGATCTGTTACTTTGGAAAACCCCAACTAATACAATTAGACAAGACTCTACAAGAAAAAAGATGCTGAGAAAGGAACTGACCTATTTTCAAGCACAATTTAGAGGAAATAGAAACAGCCCAGAATTTATGGAGATGAAAAAAAGAAAACTGTTTCTGTGTCAAAAATGAAATTAAGAGTGTGTCTGTAGAACTTCTTTTAGACCTCTGAAAGAATTAAGGTTATTCTAGTAGATTTCTTCTGCTGGACTATGGTGATATTAGAAGAAAGCTTGATGGCAGAGTTCAACAAAATCAAATATATCCAAATTACTGGTAAATAAATTTAGAAAGAAAGACAAGTCTAGAAAAGAATTGTGGGTATAGATTTGAGCAAATTAATTTTACTAGAAACACATACAAAACTTTTGAGGGGGCTATATTGGCAAAAGTGCAATCAGACCATATTTAAAAAAGGGATTATATTAGGTATAAGAAGAAGACTGGTTCCCAAATTTTTAGATGCAGAGAGGCTGAAAGCTGATGAATGATATATTTTCCAATGCTTTCTTTAGAAATGACCAAGGACAATGATGAAAATTGAAGTACTCCTCAGAAGGTGAATCCAAGAACTGTGAACAACTATCAATGGAAAGCCACTGCTAGGAAGTAAATTGGAGCCTAATCAAGGAATCTTACCTAACACTATAGGAGGAGGACCTGGTAACATTTAACCAGCCAACTTTTAGCTTTTTTATGGATCAGTGAATGCTATATTCTTTTTTGATGGGATTGTTAACATAGTTATGACACCCTAGTTGCATTATTTCATGCTGGGTGTATAGGGGACAAGTAACTTTTAATTTAAGAGGAAGTAAATTTAGGTCCAATGTAGATTATAATATTCTGGACTCTGAGCTTGATACCATGATTGAATAAGACTTTTTAATGAGATTTTGTTATATTATCCTTAACGGGAAAGTAATTGTTCATGAAGAAAGGAAGTGAATACTTGTGAATAAGAGGGCACATGAAAATTATATTACTTTTCAGCATACACTCCCCCTCCTCCACCATAAGAGGCCTGTACTTATTGGTCTAATTGACATTGGCTTACATATACAACATTGCTTTGGACAATGGGATACTAATGGATGTGATGCAAACAAAGTTCAGCATGTATGGTTAATGACTGCATCTAGAGATCACTCTGAGAAGAGCTTCCTCTGGCTGTTCCTTCATCTGGGCCCCAGATTGAAGACACATGGAAGAAAACTGAACCCAATCTGTAACCAAGCTAAGTTGTACCCACACTCTGGAACATAGCTACCCTGGCTGAATTATATATCTACATCTAAAAGCAAATCTACCCAAACGAATAGCACGTACATAAGGAAACAACTGCTCATTGTTGTATGCCACTGAGATTTTGTGATTGTTTATTATAAAGAAACCTAACTGATAGGCCTTGTGTATCCAGATTCCAGACTTGCCTAGCTTTTCTCATTCAAATATTTTTTGATGATCCCTGTGCTAATGACAAGAATATTACTTTGCAATTAAATATATCTTGTCTATGAAAGTCTATTAGTACCTGTCTACTCAGGTATTGTGTTATTTTCACTCTATAAGATAACATAAAAGAGTTCATTTACTTATGGAAAACTTTATAGATATTTTGGATAATTAACACAATTATCCTTCAACTCTCTAAATTTATCTGTCTCAAAAAATGCCCCCAAAGAAATAACTAATTATCTATACAAAATATATTTGTTCAAATACTATGTGCAATGTATAAAGAAATGTCCTTCAACTTCATTCATGGCTTATTATAAAAAAAAAAAATTCAAAAAATATCTTTTGAATAAATACTGAATGACTCATATGAATTAATATGCTTGTGTTGTATAACTTTAAATCTAGAAATATGTGGGTGATTTTCAATGAATGTGTGCTTCAATATACTCACTGTATATTTTCTCTATTTACTGAAAATTTATCAATGTCATAGATCTCTATCACACACATATACAAAACTCTGAGTCAATGATTTAGAATATGTCATTTTTTAAGAAGAACTATAATTTTGTAAATTATGAGTATATTATGTCCATAAAAAAAGCTCTTAGCTCTCAATAAGGAATATGACCTTTTCATGCAAATTTCTTTTGTCTCTATACACACCATTAAACAATAAAGAGTAGAGTTAACCGTCTATATATTCTCAAATTTCTAAATGCATGACTGAATTCTTTTACTTTCTTAGGTGCATGGATTAGATTCAGGTACCTACAGCCATCAGTTACAGACCTTACCTTTTGACACTGTGATTGATGGGTGATAAATTGTGTCTTTGCATTCACACAGCAAAGCTAGAAACTCTGGAGTGGTTACTTTTTAAAGACATTAATATCTATTTTTATTCACTTATCTATATGCTATGGACTGAATTGTGTCCCTCCCAATGTTTATCTGTTGAAGTCCTAAACCCTCAATGTGACTGTATTTGGAAATAGGGCTTTTAGGTGGTAATTAAGATTAAATGAGGTCATAAGGTGGGGTCTTTATCTGGTAGGATTGGTGACTATATAAAAAGAGACAGAGAGTTCTCTCTTGGTACGTACATACCAAGGAAAGACCATAGGGGAATACAGTGAACAAGCAGTCACCTGCAACCCAAAGAGACTCCTCATCAGACATAAACACTGCTGGCACCTTAATCTTAGACTTTCCAGCTTTCAGAGTTGTGAGAAAATCAATTTCTGTTGTTTAAGCCACCCAGTGTATGGTTTTTGTTATGGCAGCCTTAGCTGACTAAAACACTATGCAAGTAAATTACCACACCAAAATTTTTAAATAGTTAAAATACAGATTTATTTAATATAAATAGTTGGTGTGAAAGTACAAGGAATCTCCTCTAAAAGATATCACTTAAGAAAAGTCAAGTTAAAAATCTAATGTTCTAAGAGATAGGAGTTGCCTTGGACTATATATAGAACTATTTATAAATATTTAGAAATGGAAAAATCTAACAAAATAAGCTTGATAATATTTGCCTTATAGAAAAGTGCCATATCTAGATTAGAGGTGCTGTGACCCCATACTTGTATTGGTATTAGAGGGAGATAACAACATATTTTCCTCTTTTTTTAACAGACATAATATGTATGTGAAGTAGGATGTTGGATGACTAACATTTTCTAGCCTGTGCGTTGCTCAACTCAGTAAGTTAGGAAGTATTTGTTGTATGTTTACTGTGTGCCAGTATTATTCTAGTCACTAGAAGTCAGAAGGGAATATGATGGACAAGGTCTCTGCTCTCCTATAATTTTTATGGTGGTAGATTGGAGCTAAAAATAATCAAGGAAAGAATCAAAGTAGACCCAGATGGAGACTTAGGAGGCTCTGGAGCTCCCCTTCTCTCCCAGATGCACTAAATGTACAACTATCCATGCAGCCGTTCCCTCTGAAAGAGATGCAGAACTAGGTGAGTGACTCCTATCCATCAGGCAAATGAGAAAATACCCACATCAAAACACAGAAGAAAGATTCAGGCATACTCTTGTCATAAACACCACCCTGGTACAGCATCCTACAATCAAGAAGGAACTCCCAACTCCCAGCTTCTCTATGAAGAGCTAAAGGTTTGGATCCCACGTCTAGCACCTCAACTTTTAAGACTCCCACTGGATGGGCCCCCAAAAGAACTCTGAAAGCCAATGGGGCTTATGTCCAGGAGATCCATTAAGACATAGCAAATGAAAAGTAGTTCTTAACGGGAACGCAAGCCTGTGAGTATTCCCCCAGCGTTCAGCACAGAGGGAACAGGCAAAAACACCCATGTCCCAAATTTTTCCTGGAAGAGGTTTATTTGCATAGTTTAAAAACTGCTGCCTGAGGACCAGGTTTCTAATTTAGTAGGCACGAGGTGGCCTCAGTCCTCCCAGGCGAACACCTCCCTGGCCTCCTCCCTGCAGACCACTCCAAATCGTTGGTATCATCCTGGAAAGAGCTTGTACACATGACCTCACCCCAACTTCAACAGCTGCTGCTGCAAGACAGGACACCAGATTGCCTGGCTCTGATAGCCAAGGAGGCTTCCATTCACAAGCCCCACAGGACTTTAGCAGACAAAGAAGCAGTTCTTAATCGGCTATGCCTCCAAGGCTCAGTACAGAGGAGACAAAAACACATATCTCCTAGTCTTTCCCTGAAAGAGATTTATCTGCATATTTTAAAAGCTTCTGCCTGAGGGTCGGGCTTCAAATTTAACAGGCACCAGGGAATGACTGCAATCCTCCCCAGAGATGGGGAAGCTGGTTTTTGGAATTGACTCAAAAGCAAAGAAAACTAAAGCAAAAATAAGCGAGTGGAAGTATACCAAAGTGAAATGTTTCTGCACATGAAAGGAAATCATCAACAAAATGAAAAGGCAACACTACTGAATGGGAGAAAACATTTGCAAACCATATATCCCCTAAGAAATTAATATTAAAAATATGCAAGAAACTCATACAACTCACCCAATTAAAATCACAAAATCACCCAATTAAAAACTGGGCAAAGGACCTGTATAGAGATTTTTTCCCCCATAAATAGGTAACAGGTGCATGAAAATATATCAACATCACTAATCAACAGGGAAATGCAAATTGAAACCATGAGATACCACCTCACACCTATTAGAATGGTTGTCATCAAAAGAGTCGATAATATTCACTGGCCAGGAGGTGGAGAAGAGCAAACCTTTGTACACTGTTGCTCCAAAGGTTAACTGGTGCAGCCACTATGGAAAACAGTATAAAGATTCCTCAAGAAACTAAAAGTAGATAGGCCGGGTGTGGCTCAGTGGTTGAGCATTGGCCTAGGACCCAGGAGATTAGGGTTCAATTCCAGGTCAGGGCACATTCCTGGGTTGCAGGCTCGATCCCCAGTAGGGGGCATACAGGAGGCAACCGATCAATTACTCTCTCTCATCACTGATGTTTCTATCTCTCTCCCTCTCCCTTCCTCTCTTTGAAATCAATAAAGACTGGGAGGGAGGGAAGGAGGGAGGGAAACTAAAAATAGAAACCAATAATAAATCATAATGGAATGGGTGTACTAGAATCTAGCTTTTAGGTAAAGTTATTAAATTAACTCTCTTAAGAGTTATAGTTGCAGTGGAATATAGTCAAGCCTAAGGGCTGGAGGCCTGCCTGTAAAGCAAGTTTTGGGGAAGAGCATTAAAGTATAGTTTGCTTAAAATAGTAGAAGAATGTTTCTTGTTAAGCACAGGATGTATAGCTCTGTTTTTTGTTTGTTTGTTTCTTGCTCTTAAGAAACATCATTGACTCTCAATCCCAAGATGTCATAGAGAAGAAATCTCTTTCCAGAAAAGACCACCTAGCCACAGTCACAAAGACCCCGGAATGGGAGTCAGCAAGAACTAAATAAATCATATTAAGAAAATTGCTGTAGCATTGCACAGGAACTGGCCACAGCCCATGCCCCGGGACCGTTACTCAGGATTACTCATTAATTTTTGCCTTTATAACCCTCAATTGTAAGTCACCAGGGAGTTCAGGTTTTAAGTGACAGCTTTCCATTCTCCTTGCATGGCACCCACAATAAAGTGACCTCAATTTCTCCACTGCAATTTTCAGTGTTCAATGTTTGGTCCTATTAGGCATAAGGTGTATGAACTCTTTCTGTTTGGTTACAATTGCCAGGGACTGGGAGATAGGGGAAACCAGAACAGGCTGGCAAAGAGCAAAACTTCCTGTTTTAAGATAAATAAAGTCTGAAGATCTTATCTATTACAGAGTTACTCTAGTTGATAATACTGTATGTGAGGTGATGGATGTGTTAATTGAAGGTGGAAATTCTTTCACAATACATATGTATATCAAATCATCACATTGTACATTTTTAAATATATTACAATTTTATTTGCCAACTATACCTCAATAAAGCAGAAACCAAGAATGCAAAGAAAGCCAATAAGATAGCAAAAGATTATATAGCTACTTATATTGGGTGGCATTTAATCTGAGATCTGAACAATGAGAAAGAGGCAATAATGTGAAGTCAGAGTCAGAGGAAGGACATTCCCAGCTGGGACAATCAATAGCTGGCACATAATGAGTTTGGATCCTTCAGGTAATAGTTACAAGGTCATTGTAGCTGGAGTATGTTGAGCTAGGAATTAAAATGGTACAAATAAGGTTAGAGACATAGGCGGTGACTAAATCAGGCATCACTTTACACACAGTGAAAGAAGTTTGAATTTTATTCTAAGTTAGCAAGATATTAAATGTCTTTAAACATGTAAATGATGTGCTGTATGCTACATTTATTGAAAAGCACTTCCTATCCAGTATATAAAATAAATAATAAAATGGAATGATTGGAAGAAGCAAAACACTTTGGAGGCCACTGCAAATGTCCAGGAAGCAGTTAATTTGATCTTGTACTTATAAGTGGTAGATAAATCTGAGAACACCTTCAAGTTGAGGAAATGTAGTATTCTGAGAGCCAGAGTAGGTAAGTGTTGTTTAGAAGACGTTGGCCATACAACTGATGCTTGTAAATGAGCTTTCGGAAGAGTGGCAGTTTCTAAAAACCATAGGACCGAAGGTTTGAACCAGGGAGTTGGACTAGCTGGAGGTGAGAAGATTGAGAACTGGAACATATTCATTTTATTTTATGTGCAATGTTATGACTCAAGCAATATTAACACCTATAGAAATAATGACCACATATAAATTGCTTAAATTAATTGAAAACTTCAAACCTATAGTTAATGCACTAACTATTAAGTACAATCTGAAATGAAAACAGAGCAAAGCAAAATATGAGCAATTTGGGGACACAAGACACTAAAGCAAATAATATATAATGGTATTTCAAGATTTGATGGACACTCATACAATTCTATGAATAGGAAATAGAGTGTTGGCAGGGGGTGGGGGCAGAGGGATTGAGCAAAAAAAGGAAAAAAAAAGAGAGAACTCATAGACATGGACAGCAGTGTGGTGATTGCAGGCATGGGGCGGGTGGAGGTGGAAGGGGGCATAGAGGGGATAAATGATGATTTTAAAAAGGTTAAACTAAATTAAAAAGAAATAAAGTGTAATGTAAAAGAAAGCTATATTGGGAATACATAATTGTTTAATTCTGGGTTTTGTGTATACAATAAAATGCTTTGTTTTACACATGTAGTAAAATATTTTAATAAAAATAGTGATGAGTACATACTTGGGATACCAGTTACCAGAGCAGAAGGAGAACTGTACTATGAACATCACCTCATCTAAATTTACCAACTAGGCCTAACAACCACTACCTATATTCGAGAAATGTAAAGTGCTCCTTCATGTCTTACCTTTTAAGAGTCTAAATAAGTAATTCAATGTAATACAAAGTGATTCAAATATCACAGTTGATAATTAGAGAATTAGTATCAGTATGATGAGATTCAATAAATGTATGGATAAAATCTGTGAAAGTTTATAATGGTTCTTTCTTGGTTGTAGATTATGGGAATTACTTGGATACACTGCTTCAATTAGTCAACTGAATTTTTTGTTCTGTTATATAATAAGTCTGGTGGACAAGGGTTCATAAGAAAAAAAAACACTTTAATAAGAAACTTTCTTTCCCCTAGATTTTTTGGTACATAAAGATAAAACTCTGTGTGTGTGCATGTGTGTGTTTGTGTGTGTGTTTTCCTTTCCAGATGCTAGATGACTGTTACTAAAGTCAGGATTGTGATAGAAAGGTTAGGTACAGAGCGGTTTCAGTTCATCTTTTCCACATTTATTGTTTCCAGTTAGAATCCGTTTACCTTGGCTCAGCATCTTTTACCTTAAACTAAAGGTTATTTGACTTAAATGTTAGCTGATGATATTGGAGGTCTGCCATTAATTTCTTTACTGACCAAAATGGAATGGTACATTTAGTATTCAATATGATTTTAATTGAAAGAGACACATATATTTAAAGATATTGGAACTAATTTTTCCAGAATTTTAAAATATGCATATGACCTAAATTGCTTTGTATTTCACTTAAAAACTATGAGTTGCATATTTTAAAATTTATTATAATTGGCCATTCTCAAAGAAAATATAAAAATTGCGCAGAACCTCTACTGTCTACATGATTTCCTGATTATTTCATTAATGTTCTTCCTTATATATTCTTTCAACTGCTAATCACTTTGCTAAGAACATTAGCATTGTCTTATTTTTGAAGCTTTCTCTAGTTACAGGGTCACACACTGCAATTGTTAAAGGATTATAAAATAAAATAAAAATATAAAATTACACTTTATCTGAATGTGAAATATTTACTACCATGTAAACAACATTATTTTGTTAATTATGAGAGTCAGTACTGATAGGTTAGCTAGAAAATCGAGTAGGTGATGGGCCTGGAGAGTACTATGCTAAGCGAGATAAGCCAGTCAGAGAAAGACACGGATCACGTGATCTCACTCATATGTGGAATCTAATGAACAAAATAAAGTGGCAAACAAAATGGAGCCAGAAGCATGGATACATGGAACAGGCTGGTGGGTGCCAGAGGGAAGGGGACAGGAGTGCCGGGATATAAAGAATGTGAAGGGATTCGCTACAAAACATATACAAACATATACGCGCGCCCCCTGGACGTGGACAGCAGTGAGGGAAGGCCAAGGAGGGAGAGGCAGGGGTGAGTGGAGGTGGGCAAAAGGGGTGGAAATTGGGGACATTCGCAATAGCGTCAAATTAATTTTTTTAAAAATAAAATAAAATAAAAAATAAAATAATAAGAGTATGTTACCCTTTTGAGTCATATTATATTTTATATAAACACATTAAGGAGACAAAATCTAATAAAATATCAACTTATTATAAACTCTCTGGTATACTGTCAAGTTTTTAACGATGTTAGCATCCTATAACTAACAACTACGGAAGAAAAAGGGTTTGTGACACCCTGGAGAGGACACAATTGTGAAAACTTTAGATTAGAGCAGGATAAGAAAGACCCTCAGTTCTGACCCGCTTTTGCTCTCTTTAAAATGTGTTCCACAACATACATTTTTAGTTGAAATTAGCCAGAGGAAAACTAGAAGTCAGGAATTAGAGAATACATAAAGGGACATTTGAAAGTTAATTATCTTCAAATATGAGAAGGTCATCATACAGCAAGGGAATAGATCTATTACCTCAACGGGTAAATGTTACCAGAAGGAAAGATATCTAAACACTCCAACAGAAAACAATCGAACAAGACAACAGTGTAATTTCACTGCCTCTAGAGGATATGTTTAGATTAAAACCTTATCAAGCTTTAAAACCCCAGCAGTAATATTTCTAACAAAGCCTACGCATCGCTGGATGATTTGTACACTAGCTCCGCCGCCTCACCTGGCTGGTCAGCTCCCTTTCTGCAGTGCTCAGACCCCGGCTTTCTCGCTCCTCCTCATTTGCCTCAAGGTCTTTGTCATAACTGGTGCCTGCTGTTTTTCCTACTCACCCACCTTTACCAGATTCACAGCTCTAGCGATTCAGAGCTCAGACACACCAAAGTTACTTTCTCAAGGAAAATGTCTCACCTCCCCCCCGACTCACCCTTAGTATAATCCCTAAATCTGCAACATTTTTCCAATTAAAAAAAAAAAAATGAGTTGGGACATTATACACTTATTCAGTAAATGAATGACTGAATGAGAAAAATGAATGACAGAGTAATATGTTCATAACCATAGTTTACCATCTGAAGTGGTTGATGAAAAATTTTTAAGTAGTAGTATTAAGCAATATTCATTTAACAGTTACCCATTATTATCGTTTGATATAAGTATTCATTCACTAAGATCTACATTATATGATGTTAGAGTTTTGCTTTATCTCGTAAGAAATGATCCTCATATACTCTTTGCTCCTGTGCTCATACATTCTCTGTTCCTCCCTCCCTCTCTTTCTCTACGTGTTCATATATATGTATGTATATGTGTGTGTATATCACTTAACATGTAATGAATTAGATAAAACCCTATTATTCAAAAATTCATAGGGATATTAAGAGTATATAGCATACTCATGATGAGTTCCAGTCCCTGATTCTTATGACCCCAAACGAGGCCACATATCTGAATTCACATGGCCTGTAAACTCAGCAAGCATCAGATTACCTTGTTCAGTTTTCAATATGATGAAGTATTTGCTCAAACTTGATATTGCATTTTATCGCAAAGCATACATTAGGCATTTCAGGCTACATGCATCTGCCAACTATTACTTCTATCAGCTCAAAACCTAGTATCAAGCATATTTTTTTAAAGGCTTAAAAATCTATATAGGAAATATTCCAAATGCCCTTTTGTCTTTAGATTTGAATCATGTAAAAATCAGCTTTAGCCTAAATGTTAGGATTAGAATGCAATACCTATGTTTAAATTGCTTTCTCTCTTATGTTTCCAAGTTGTGAGAAACACATATTAAAAACCAATGAATAATCAATTGGAATATTAGTGCCAAATTGCATTAGCTGCATCTCCTTTCCTGCTCACCCATTAACAAAGCCCTTAAGGATGGCATTTCTTAGGCATCCCAGACTACCTTAGCCTTCCACATGCCCCATTATTTGCTCTTTGCCCAGACATTTTGCTTTCTTTGACTGCATCGCCATCTTTGATGCAGTTATGAATTTAAAAACTAGGAGGCTTAATTTTAAAAAATAAAAAGTTCATGAAATCTTAGCATTTATGTAATTTAAACTAATTTCACTTATTAAAAAACACAATCACTTATTTAATAAACAGCTTTCTTCTTTCCACGCATGGTTCATAGCACACTAGGCGTGCTCTCTGTAGCAAGAAGGAAGCCTGCCTTCAGAACAAGCTAGAAAGAAGGCAGTCTATCTACCAGCTTTTCTCCTCTCTAATGTCCACTGTGAATTAATCCAGCACTCCTTCTTTTGTTCTCCTTCAACAAAAATTGTCCTCAGCTCTTGCCAGATTTCTAAAAAAAAATCTTACAATAAGCAATCACCTCAACTTGCTGAGAGACATCTGACTTACAAATCAAGTATCTGAAAGACAGGCCTTTGCTAAAGCTATTGCAATAGATGTGCGGAATGAAGGACACAAAGCTATTGTCGGGTATGGGTCATATACTATTCCTCCCATCAATGCTCTGGCCCCTCCTGCAGTCCTCTGGGCGTCTCGGCCTGTTATCTCACTCCTTCCTCCTGAGGCAAGGCTCCTCTTTTCCTTACCCCATTTGGAATCTGAGCTCAACAATGGAAATGCTTCTGCACACTTACCATTCTGGATTTATCCTATTGTTTTCTTTCTTAAGACACGTTTCTGAATCACTTTGATTTTCTACTTACTCTTCTCTCTTTATTTTAGCCTCTGTTCCAGACCGATTTCTCACACCCCACCTTCCTACTTCCTAACACACTCATTCTCAGATATGTAATTATTAAATCTTATCTTTCATCAAGGCAGCTGGCATTGTTGAGCAATAGCCAAGGTTTGCCATGTGAAAAGCCTTGGGTAGGTAGAGAGGAGGGGAACTGAAGTTCCCCTTTAATACAGGGTATTGGTAATTAAGTTTTTCTGCAAGAGAAATTACTTTATTTTCAAATTAAAGAGACATCAAAAAATTGATTATTTTGCCTAAAGGATATAAGGATTAACTTCATTATTTTTGGTTGTTAAATATGGATACTAGTTTCTTTTTATGGTGACTTTCATTTTTAGAGCAGTTCTAGGTTCACAGTAGAATTGAGCAGAATCTATAAAAAGCTGTCGTATACTATATCCCTCCCACGCATGCACAACCTTCCCCTTTAACTGCATCTGTCATCACTTTGTACATTTGTTACAATTGATGAACCCACATTAAAACAATATTATCACCCAAAGTCCATAGTTTATATTTTGTTTCACTCTTGGTATTGTGCATTATATGGGTTTTGACAAAAGTATGACACATATCCACCACCAATGTAGTATAATACAGAGTAGTTTCACTGCCCTAAAAATCCTCTGTGCTCTGCCAATTAATAGCACCCTCCCTTTCTACTCCTTGACAACTACTAATCTTTTTACTGTCACTATAGTTTTGTCTTTTCCAGAATGTCATATAATTGGAATCATACAGTACGTAACCTTTTCAATTTGGCTTCTTTCACTTATAAGTAACATAGATTTAAGTTTCCTCCATGTCTTTTCATGGCTTAATAGCTCATTTCCTTTTAGTGCTGAATAATATTCCACTGTCTACATTTACCACAGCTATTTACGCATTCATCCACTAAAGTATAACTTGGTTGCATCCAAGTTTTGGCAGTTATGAATAAAGCTGCTATAAATATGTTTGTGCAGAACTGTGTGTGAACTGTACATTTTCAACTCCTTTGGGTAAATACCTAAAAACAAGATTGCTGATCATATGGTAAGAGTATGATTAGTCTTGTTTGAATTGCCAAACTATCTTCCAAAGTGCTGTACCATTTTGCATCCCCACAAGCAGTGAATATATCTGTGAGTCCACATCATTGTCACAATTTGGTGTTGTCAGTGTACTAAATTTAGGCTATTCTGGTAGATGGGTAGTGATTTCTCATTATTGTTTTAATTTACATTTTCTTGAAGACATATGTTACAAAGCATCATTTCGTATACTTATTTGCTATCTATATACCTTCTTTGATGAGGGGTCTGTTAAGGTGTTTGGCCTCTTTTTAAATTGGATTCTTTATTTTCTTATTTTTTAGTTTTAAGTGTTCCTTGGATATCATGAACAAGAGTTTTTTATCAGATATGTGTTTTGCAAATATTTTCTCCCAACCTGGGGTTTGTCTTCTCATTCTCTTGACATTGTCTCTCACAATGCAGAAGTTATTAATTTTAATAAGTTCTAGCTTATCAGTTATTCCTTTCATGGATTGTGTCTTTGGTGTTGTATCTAAAAGGTCATTATCAGACATCATACACCAAACATCTAAGTTTTCTCTAGGAATTTATAGTTTTGTGTTTTACATTTTCTCCATGATCCATTTTTAAGTTACTTTTGTGAAGGGTGTAAGGCCTGTGTCTAGATTAGCTTTTTGGATTTGAATATCCAGCTGTTGTAGCACCATTTGCAGAAGCTCTCTCTTCTTCCCCACTGATCAATCTGTCTGTTCTTTTACCACTGTCGGGCTGTCTTCATCGCTGTGGCTTCACAGTAAGTGCTGAAGCTGGGTAATGTCGTTTCTCTCTGTTCCTCCCCCCTTCAATATTGTGTTGACTATCCTGGGTCTTTTGTCTCCCATATGAACTTTAGAATCAGTTGGTCAATATCTAAAAATTAATTTGCTGAGACTTTGATTGGGGTTGTGCAGATCAACTTTATTTTTACTAACTAAAAGGGTATTAACTTTTATCTAAGTAAAATCTAGTGATGGAGATTCAGATAGAATACAGTTAGAGAAGGAGAATGAGATACCATTATTTTGAGGTAAGATAATCCTGATGGCTTCCAAATTTACCATGTAACTGATATACAATCTGTTCATTCATAAGTTTAGCTGTGGAAAGGGTAACTGGAAAATAATTCCATGAAAAGAGTGACACAAAGAAAAATACCAAAACTCTCCTCATGTCCTTGGACCCCCTCCGTAATTTCAAAAACAATCTGAACTATAAAGAAGTTTTCCATATTACATAATAATCACTATGGCAATGTATTTAAATGACTGTGGATTTCATACATAATTGGAATGACACTAAAATGTAGCCACATTAGCAATAAGCAGCATATGTATGAAGATACCCTAATGAGGACCAAGAGAAGCGTTATGGAAATCCAAAGACAAAATTTCAGAATGGATAAATATTAATGTGAAATTTAAATAATAATGCCCTAATAATGGAACCAACATATAACATTAGTCATATTTGTATCTATGCTCATTTAAATACTCCAAAGGTATAATGATCTTTATTAGAATGAGGGGGTAGCATTTTAGGCATAGCTTTTTTTAAAAAAAAAAACACAATCAGCCATCAAGAGTAACCTTGTTAAACAAAGGATGATTTGCACAGAAAATGTTTTATGTTATCCTTTTGTTTCCTTTATCAACATATAACTCTGCTTTGTCGTAATGATCTTCTTGGATTCTTTTTAAGATTAATCTCTAAATATCATATTTTATTATCACAAATCACGGACCCCTCCAAAAAATCAGTATCTTTTCTTTGTTTGTAAAAGTGACTACATTTCATAATAGCAAAGCAGCATGCAATCCAAATGCAAAGAACAAAAACACCATCATTTTCTAAGAATTTAGCTCATACAAAAGTTAACTCTCTCCACATTTAACAAAGAATCTTTTTGAAGTGACAGAGAAAAAGCTGACTTTCAATTAAGCCTAAAGCATATACAAATCCTCTAAATATGATCTGCAATTATGAGATAAACCTACCCACAGAGATTTATTAAACCTTCTCATTTTTGAATGGAAACTTCAATGAGCCTGCCTTTAGCTGCACCCTGCAGTGACTGGCAAGGTTTTTCCTAACCCTTCTGGTTCCTCAGGTGCACTTTCCAAACAAATTCTATTAAAAACAAAATCATTTTGTGTTATTCTTGCCCCTGGAACTAGCTTTTGTTAGCCCCCTTTTGTTTCCCTGTCCTCTGGTTCTGCTCGTCAATTTTCCTAACCACTGACAGCTAGAAATGAACAGTGGTGGCCGCATGTTTGTTTACAGAGGCTGGATTTTACTGCTTCTGACAGTCATCTAATGCAACCCCAAAGGCAGAGATTGTGCACGGGGACAAAGCAGTCACACAGGAGCAGAGCGAGCTACCATAATGTGGCTCTTAGCAAACCCACTACACTGCATTCGCGATTCCACTGGCCCCAGGACGCTCAGAGTGAGAGAGCAGCACCAACGTGAAGGACTGTGCTACCCAGAGAAAGGGAGTCACGTGCGTGCGACAGAAACGCTAGCTGGCTAGTTCATCTTGTCCCCAAAGCACAATCTTCTAAAAGCTTTGCCAAATGCTGCTTTGTTCACACTTGCTTTAACTGGCCTGGGGAAAAGTTTTTCCTCGATATTGAACAACATTAACAAAAAAAAGTCTCCTTGTTTGCTTAATGCTGAGATTTTTCTATTAATAAAGTCATTGAGTTGTATTAGCTAAATATCACAAATTACCCTTCTTCCTCTTTAGCAGATAAAAAGTGATCCTCCTGGTTCATTTTTAATAAGACGTGTGTTTCAGCTGAGTGGTTGGCTGCCGCGATGGGGAGGTTTGGATGCCCCGACAGGCTCGCCCTCTCTCCTGCGATGTCTGCCAGCGAGTGAGCAGAAGGCAGGGGGCAGGACAAGTGCAAGCAGCGCATGTGCAGGCAAAGTGGTGACCCTGATTTCACTGAGAACATGCACTTAAAAACTGGCCACACGGAAGTAAATAAATCATTAGATTGAGAACACGAGTGTCAATAAAAACACCAACTTCTATTAGCTGATGTGTCAGATAAGGATCCGTTTCTCAACTTTAGCAACAGTCCAAACATTTATATGTGTATTTCTCTTTTTTAAAGTATAGTTGACTTACAGTATTATATTAGTTTCAGGTGTACAGCCTAGTGATTTGACACATATACCTGGATGTTATCACCATGCTAAGGTTAGTAACCATCTGTCAGCATGCAAATTGTTAGGATATTAACTACATTCCCTGTACTGTACATGCATCTCATGATTGATTGATTGATTGATTTTATAACTAAAAGTGTTTACCTCTTATGTGTGCAAGGAGTTATGTTAGCACCACTAACAGACTTCTCGTCTCCTCTATCATAAGCTTTATCTGGGTATGAATCTGGCATTTGACTCTTACACCAGTAATACAACATTGGTGCATAATGCACACAGAGTAGCTATTCACCCAAATCTAGATGTTGTTAGATGTTTTTATGATGATGTTGACAAAGACAATATTAAAGCCTTGCAAACTAACATTTTTATTTTTCTCTCTCATTATCTGGCTAAATGGTACAACTGAAGTTCCTGCATTTCTTCAATACACTTAGGTAGTTATAACCTAGGAGACTAGGTATAAATTCTGTTCACATTGGTGTCCTCCTCTGCTAACGTTGTATTAGTTTAAAAATTGGAACATGTAATAGATGCTATAGAAAGTGAAGAGTTTGATGTCTGCCGTTACTGGTATATATTGATTGATTCCCTTGGCCTGCCTCACCAGCATTTTAAGTATGACAGCACACAAAGCTTTCAGTAGAGAAAAATGCTTAAAGAACATCCACTTCATAAACTACTGGGTTAGCAAAACGATCACCCTGATTATCTGGTATATTTGTTGTTGTGTTTCATACATGTTTAACAATTCCATACAAAAATCACTCTACAGGCACTGTGCTAAGCAATGGGGATAATGAAGACTGCAAGATATTTGCACCAAAGCAAACTAAACCTCCATGAAGGCAATGGCCGAGTCTGTTGTGCTCACCATCGGATCTTCGGTACATATACGCATTAAAGTATTTTCTGAATGAAAGAGTATGCCAGATGTTTTCTCTGATCATGCTTATTTAGCCTCCACTAATTCTGTGTGTGTCAGCCATCTCCACC
Organism: Miniopterus schreibersii; assembly: GCF_964146895.1. NCBI lineage: Eukaryota > Metazoa > Chordata > Mammalia > Chiroptera > Miniopteridae > Miniopterus > Miniopterus schreibersii. Next base: position 59,124,327 of record NC_138107.1, read on the forward strand.
CTCACCCATCAGGGAATCAGAGTCCCTCTACTATTCCTCTCTGGCGCCATCCCAGTACCATTCTCTCCCCTGGGATATTTATTCCCTCATTTCTTACTGTCCTCCTGAGCATGAGGCTGAAGGTGAAGGAACCTGATTTGACCCACCATGTATGTGGCCCCCAAAGCCCACCTTATTACACTATTGCACTTATTCTATTTGTAGAAAAAAAACACAAGTAACAATACTACAAATGATAGTCGGTGTACGAGTAGCATATACTTTAAGATACTATGTGAGCAGAAAAGGGCAGTGTTTAATTCTGCCTGGAAGGTGAGCAAAGAAGACATCCCAGCAACAGTGAGCTGTGTCTAGGAAGTATGTACAATCCAGCAAAACTGCTGGACACGTGTGGGGAATGCTAGAAAACGAGGTTGGATGGGGTGGAGGGGGAGACGGCCGGGTCATTACAGCTCTCTCACGCCCTGTTAACGGGTATCAAGTTTATCTTCTAGTCTATAGGAAGGGAGGGGTTTTGATGAGATGAGCAATATAAAAAGAATTTTATTTTAGGAAGTACATCTCAGCAGTATTGGGGTGGGAGAATTGCATGGAAGGGATGTGGAAATACGGAGACTAGCTTTACTACTCTCATGTAGGACAGAAGAGAGGTAATGAGAAACTGAACCAAAGGAGAAACAAGAAGAATGAAAAGCAGGAAATAAAATATTTCCGAGTGTGAGGTAGACTTGGAATGATGTGATAATTGACTAGAGGGTGGAGGGCGGAAAGGTGTCTGTGTCACTAAGGTTTCTTGTTAGAGCAATGAGTGGACAGCTGTTGCCATAGAAAACTCAGAACGAGTTTCTGAGCATGTTGCTTACAAATAAATACATTTAATGAGGACTATAGGCTGTTCTTTCTTCCTTTGGGTTTTATCATTTGCTTATTAGATGCTGCCTGCTTAAGACAAATACTTCACTGCTTACAGATTCTAGTTAATATCTGAAAGTTTCTGCCATTATCCAAACCATCAAGGATTACAAATCAAACACAGGCTACTTGCTTTGCAGTGGTCTTTTTAAAAACATGTTATTCAGGATAAAAATATGAAAAAGATGTTAACAACTCTTAACAGATGACCAACTTAACCAACTTAATTTGTTTTGCCTTGATTTATCATTTTCCAAAGACTTAAAATTGGGACCTAGAAGGGAGTATTGCTAAAAGAATTACCGTAAAGAGGTGAGAGCAGGTGGTGCTGCCTAAAATATAACCAAACAGAAAAGCAAAGGAATTTGCTATGTTTACTAGATTGAATAGTGCCCCCCTAAAATTCATGTCTACTCGGGACCTCATAATGTGTCTTTACTTGGAAATAGGGTCTTTGCAGATGTAATTAATTAAGTTTAGAAGAGGTCATATTCGATTAGAGGAGGCCCTAGTTGAGTGACTAGTCTTTATAAGAAGAGAAACAAAGACAGAGAGACACACAGGGAGGTGTGCAATGGTGGAGGCTAACATTGGAGGGATGCATCTACAAGCCAAGAAATGCTCACAACTCCTGGCAGTCACCAGAAGCCAGGAAGAAACAAGGAAAGACACTCTCCTAGAGCCTCCAGAGAGAACATGGAGCCTGCCAGCACTTTGACTTCAGACTTCTGGTTTCCAGAGATTTAAGAAAACAAATTTCTGTTGTTTGTATCCATCCAGTTTGTTACAATTTGTTATGGCATCTTCAAGAAACTAATGCAATTTCTATAATATATATAATTTTTGTCCTATTTAATTCCAAAACAGGTTTGAAGGAAGTGACAATAAAGTCACATATATAATATAACTATTGAACAAAAAGTCAATTAAGTGTTAGAATTACAATTTTGTAGTTTGCTGGAAGATTAGAGATCATCACATTTAGGAGAAGTTATATTCTGAATATAAACACATTGGCTATTGACATTAGACCATAGCTCTCTCCCTACTTTTTCCAGTAAAAAGAAACAAAACCAAAAAAAAAGAAAATCACTGAAGTGCAAGTAAAAGAGATAGAGGGAGTCTATTTGCATAACATATGGGCAGTGTAGATATGTTTCATTGTCAAACAATAGGACCTACCCACCTTTGTGTGGAGTGTCCATATTTTTCTTGATAATAAATGTTAATAGAAATCCATTTAGCATAAGGACAAGCAACCCATATACTTCAATAGTTCTTATAACTGTGTAGGACAGAACAATAATTGGTGTTCATGGACATGACCCTGAATGTATTCTGTTTCATAAAGCAGAGGCTGTCTGATACATTTATAAAGTGGATATAAGTGGGCCTGAAGGAGATGACTGACAGTTTTAGTCATGCCTAGTGTCAGTGGGAGAAGAATTGGCAATATGACAGAGGACGTTCAATGGGGTAAGGAGGGGCACTGTGACAGCTGGGCGGAGAGGTGGTAGGGGGCTGCAGATTGATGAAAAAGGGAGAGTCGTCAAAGGACAGACACCGGGAAGTGAATCTTTGCCAGAAAAAAAAAAATGTTGTAGAGAGGACATGCCAATCTTGGGAAGGGGGATGGGAGCAGTGGAAGTTGGGGGGTGGCAAAACAGAAAGGAAAAAAGTTTAATTCATTAACTAGTCACCTCCACTAAGAGAGTAAGCAACAGCAGAATCTACCACTTATCAGCCACCAATGCTAAGATTTTTAGATCTTCAAAACAAGCCAAGCAAGTAAACATCATTTGCACATTTTATGGAGGTCTGAAAACTTGTCCAAAAGACACCAAACTAATAAATGGCAGGGACAGTATTGAAGGTCAGGCCTCACTGAGCACAAAGGGTATACTCTTAACTAATCCCTTTTAACGACAGTGAATTTCAGAGTAATTCAGGGAGTCAAGCAAACGGCTGAGTGCCAGAGAGATGATGTGTACTTACCTATAGGCCTTTTTAAAAAAATTGATCTTTATTGTTGAAAGAATTACAGATGTCCCCTTTATTCCCCCATTGACCCTCTCCACCCCTCACCCACCCCACCCCCAACTCATGGATCTTGAAAGTTTATAATTGTAACTAAATCCTTAGAAAAGACTACAGAGGTAGAGGGTAGAGAGAGGACTTCTAGGAAAGTGGAACCAGAAAAACATCCTACTTATTTACCATTGAAAGAAGTGACGGATATACTAACAAATAAGATGTTAATGGCATGGGTAAATCACTATTACCAAGACCATTTCCTAAATTCTTTTAACATTGCATCAATTTAATGTTGTTTTCTATTAATTATCTCCCCCCCTCCCCAAACTCTGCTGATTACCTATTTTTTATTTGAGTAGGGCACATCTGTCTTTTATTTCAGATGCTTTTTGCCAAAGTCACACTAAAGATCTGAGGTCAAAGAATTTCAGTTATACTAAGCATCAGCTAGATGTTCTGAGAAGTTGAAGACTGTATCTTAGGACACACAAATTTCAAAATGATGTTTAGAGTTACAAGTATCAGCCGTCCTAGAAGATGGGCTATGTTCATAAAATTTGGGGACTGAGTGCTCTGACAGATGTAATACAGATTTTAGAGAAATTTCTACTAAAAATGACTTAATATGGCTGAGTAGGAATAGCTGCAGCTTTCTTTCAGAACATTTACTCCCAAATGATGGCAAATAAATAAGGCATTATTAATAAGCTGAGTCAAATTGCATTGTCATTGAAATATTTATGAATCTATCTTTATACATTTACATCAGTTTAAATAATAAAGCTAATGTTTGGCTTAAAAGGAAAAATGCTAAAATAATAAAATGCAAATGATTCTAATAGATATATTTAAGAACTAAAAAGATTACTTAAGTGTAATTCAGGTACTAAAACACTATGACATAATGTTCTCTGTGTCCTTTAAATGTGGGGTTGTTTGATGCGTTTCCCATGTGGTGTGGAAAGTTTAACATGTTAGGACTCATGAGGCAAATTCATGGTACTCTATACTTATTTAGAGGACGAATGCATTTGTAAATCTTCTTTCTTGATAGACAGAGATTATATGGCTTAAAGTATTTGGTCTGGTGTTTACACTGAATGATTTACCCAGGGAATCACAAAACCCTTGCCACACTTGGCCTAGGAAAGCAGCTGTCAGAGGGTTCTACATACAATGATCTGCACACGTCCTTTAGTGTTGGGCCCACAGGGCATGAAGGACAGACATTATCTGAGGGAGGGGATTCAAATAAGTGGTCCTAATTGACAGAATGACCTTGTTCGATGCCCTCTGTGCCATCCCCTCCTCCATTCTTGATCACCCAGTTCCATTTATCATTCTAATTAGGCAGCGTCTTGCAGGCTCAATCAGCCTCAATTACTTTAGGCCTCATTAGTGACTGACATTCTGTAACAGGTGCATCTCTGAAGAAGCAAGGTCAGATAAAGAGGCTGAGCAGGTAAGAGCAAGCACACTCGCATCTCGATACACGAGGTTTTCAGTTTTGGCAAGACATTCATATAATCAAAGTTTATACGCCACCATCAGATTATAACCCTGTGTTCAAAACATTTTGTTTATATTTAGCTCTCAAAAGTGGAAGTCTAAATCTCTAGTCAGAGAATTTATTTATTTACTTATTTTGAAGATGCTAAGGAAGACTGTTCAAAGGGGGTGGGATCACTGCAATGGGGCTTTTAAAACAATGGGTAGATTTACAGGTAACAGTTATCTATCATGGAAATTGATTCTCCTGTGGTATTTACTTTTGTTTTATAGAAGGTGATTTGGAAAAATCAAACAAGAAGAAAAACACCCTTCAGAATTGGTGACAAATGGATAAAATTTTCACCATTTCCATTTACTCAAACTTAGAAAAACACATCTAAGATAAAATCACTGCACTTGATAATTTTTAGATACTATCAATACCTGGAAGAATATTATGATATGTTATTAAGTGAAAATCAGAGTTTTAACAACAAATATGACTATGTAAACTATGGATACATATGGCCAAGTTCTAGAAAGCAATATGAAAAAAATGTGAAACTGGTAGGATTATTATCATTTTACTTTATTTTGGTTGCATAAAGTTAGCATTCTTAATGACTTTTCAATGTTTTCTTTTAAGTTCAGATCAGGAGCACTACACCAAGGTAAGATTTTTTCTTTTTTAAAGTTCCAAAATCCTGTAAAGAATCCACAATTTGTTTTCTAAAGTGTAGTAATGGAACATAACATGATTCCTTTTAATAATCTGTTAATAAATCCATAATACAGGGTGGGCAAAAATAGGTTTACAGTTGTGAATAGGCAAAATGGAGTTTATTCTTATATTATTTATTTATTAATTATTGTATTATTTATTTGTATTATTTGTCTTCTTTTTCTTATTATATTTATTATTATTATTATTTCATATCCTTACTTAGGATTTATTTTTTAGGTAATGATGGCTGGTAATTTAACCTAACTTTTGCCCACCCCTGCATATGCCAGGCACCAGTGATTTGAGTGTATAGAAAACAAAATCTTTGCTTTCTAGGGACACACAGATTAAAAGAGGAGACAGTTATAAGTAAAGTATTATGTAAGGTGATATATACAATAGCATGTGGCTGGCCAAGAAGTTTGGAGCAGCGGCCAAGCATGAAGGACCTTGAGTTGGAGAGTGAAGCCTTCTGGGCTTTGCCCTCTAGAATAGACTCCTGATTAATTAGGGTCTGAGGTTCCAACCTTTGCTCCTCAAGTTGTCACTTGTCTTCCCAGCATTATCTGCCATTGGCTACTAACTCCTTAGTGGTAGCCAAGTTTATGGTTCTGACTTGGGCCCAGATATTTTATTTCTTCCACATACTCTGAGAAATAAAACACTGTCTATAACTTGACCTCAGCCCTGGTCTTGACTACCCTGATTCTGCTCCTGATGGCTGCCCGCCTACAGGCCCCCCAGTTCCTCTCCCTGTTCTAAGTCAGCCAGAACCTGTTTCTCAGTTCACAGAGGTTACAGTGTCTTTAGAAATAACACACTACTCAATGCAACTATACGTTGTTTAATTGAATTCAACATTAGGAAATAAAATCTAAAATATATTCCAACAACAAGGTTAAATAATGTTGAAAAATGTTATTATAACATTGCAGTATCTCCATAGAGACACTGTTCAACAGTTTCTTTTTCAGCAACTGTATTGGTGTTTGTGTTTCTTTATGAAAAATGTCATCAGGAAAATTGTTGTTATGCTTACAAAAAAGAATTGAAGTATATTGGCAAGTTGATAAATATAGAGATTTATTTCTGAGAATAAATTTCAAATATGAGAATTTGTATAACTTTTTAATTTTCCTATCACAAATTAAACATACTTTCAGGTATTGTTGTTTTTTTTTCAACAAATGAGTCACAATATGCAATGTGCATTCTTGATTAGTGGAAAATTATTCTACGACAAGAATAATTTCACATGATGGAGCAAATTCCCTATGAGAAGCTAGACACATCTAAGAGATGTGCTGTCCTTTTCAACTAACAAAAGGAAGACATTCAAAGCATGAAAAAACAACTTTGAACTATTAACTTTAGTGACCTGAAAAATATCAGTTCAGTTTAATATTTAACCTATTGTATTTGAAAAATTAAGCAAGAATATGTGTCGCTAGGTATTTCATATTTGTCAAACAGATAAGCAGGCTACCTGGTTACATCATTACACTGCAGAAAATAGAGTGTTTTATGGGTAATATATATGTTCTTCTTTTTTATCCCTACCAATCCATAAGTAAGATTGGTGCTGGCAAAAGAGCTGGTTTTGCATCCACTCTCTCATTTATCCCTCTCTGCACTCTCATTTCACTAAATCCTAAATATGCTCTGGGAAACTATGACTTTAATTGCATCTCTTGTTTTCCACCTTCAGCAGGGCCTATGAAGCTTAGCTACTCAATGTCCATCCCTCATGATGTGACAGTCATTTCTTTCCTTCCACCATCAATTGAGCAATGTGATACCCATTCTTACCCTGTGCTTCTAAGAGCACTTGGTGTGTGTCACCTAGTAAACATCAGATAAAAGCCTACTATACAGCTCATTTGCAACACTATGTTTGGTCCTGGCTGAGACATTCACTGGAACAAATCCAGCAGTGTATATAAATCAATTCCGTTCACACCCCTGAAAACCTGCCTTTACCTGCCAGCTTGAGCTGTTGGCAGATGGAAGGCTGTGTGTGAAAACTTCTGCAGTGGCTTGTACCATTCCTAAAAGATATAAAGAGAATTACAGCAAAGAATAGTGAAATACATTTCGGTTTCATGCACTACTGCTCTGGCTAAAAACTGTTTTATAACAGAGATCCATAACAACCTGCAAAACCACAGAGAAGTTTGGATCTGCCACAGGGCTTTAATTTATCTATTGAATTTGTTTTTGTGCATAACAGGTTATAATTTGCTTTCATCTATTGAAATTTTCATAACCCTTTCTGCATATGTCAAATATTAAAGTGCAGAGTGAGACTACAAAGAATTTTATGAAGCGTGAACTGCTACACATAAGCTGGAATAGTTGACAGTTTGCACACCACCTCTCATGTGTGACCTCCAGCAATCGAGAAGAACAGTTAATAGCAAAATTTCCTGCATTATTATTGAGCATTTATATTTTTGAAAAGTGCTTTTTGTCCACAGTTCTTCAGCCACATACTTTTCAATTCAAAAGAGAAAAAAAGGGTACTACTATAAATTTTAAGATAACATGAGCTAGTTAAACAAAAAATACTTAGCACAAGAAGTCACTAACCTTCAGGGGTATCACTAGAGCTCTGAAAGAAGCCTTGAGGTGATTCTATTATTGTTGCTTACATATAGTAAATTCTTTTCTCAGGCAGTATTTAAATACCTTTTAATATATTTTTATTCTTGGAAGAACAAGGGTATCACTATCAACAAATTTAAAATAAGTACCTAATGTTTATTTCTCCCATAGTCCAGAAATCTAATAAAGATGGGCATTCAGAGTGCTCAAGGCAAATAATCCCAGCTGCAGAGCTGGCAAGTGGATTTCCTCTCCCATGCCAACTCTTGTCAGCTATTTGTGGCTCCCTGGAGCAGCACAAGGAACAGGATTCTCAGGGCTTACCATGTTTCAGCCCCAAAAACCCTTGACTTGTTATTGATGACTGACAATAGAATGGTGGAGCAGTTGCTGAAATGTATTTTACGTTTTCACAGACCAAAGTGAAATAAAAGTACAAAGGGGATCAGAGACTAAGAATAGTAGTAAACACAAATTTGAAAATGACATCGCATGTATTTGTTCATTTTAAAAAATATGTTAATAAAACTAGCAACATGGAAATGAAAGAAAAGTTGGACAAGCAGCCAGAAGACATCTTATGAGATAATAGGTTTGCCCTTGCCAGTCTGACTCAGTGGTTAGAGCATCGGCCTGCGGACTGAAGGGTTTCGGGTTCGATTCCAGCCAAGGGCACGTACCTCGGTTATAGGCTCGATCCCCAGCCCAGGTCGGGGCTCATACAGGAGGCAATCGATTGATGTGTCTCCCTCACATCGATGTTTCTCTCTCTCTCTCTCCCTTCCAAGCTCTCTGAAAAGCAATGGAAAAAATATCCTCAGGCGAGGATTAAAAATAATAATAAGAAGAAGAAAATAGGTTTTCTTATAAAACTGCAAGGTAACCTCAGAGTTTACCCCTTTATTAAGCCCCAGAAGTGAACATCCTTTGCTCTGTTAAAAATGTCTTCATCATGATTAACTGGTCGATACTAAAGTCAGTCCTCAAATGCTTAAAAGCCATCTGCTGATTGAAGAGTGTGGGAGCTACCCAAGAATATTTGATTGACTTGCTCTCCCAAGGAGAGCAATATTAAAGGTTACTTTTTAATCATGGCCTATTATAATGTCAACCAGATAGGAAATATTGCCAGTATTATCTAAAGGTTCAGATGATATTCCTGAATTCTTGAAGCAGAAAGTGACTAAGCAAAGCTTACTTTTAATTCAGTTCAAATACTATTCCAATTTTGGAAGCAGTAGCAAGAAGAATAATTAATCTGAGAAATTTTAGAGTCCTGAGTCAGAAACACAGGAAAATCCTGGCCAATCTATTCTAGGCTATAATTCTATTCTCTCCACCCCAGAGAACACTACCACTGTATTAGTCAGGGCTTAGTCATGGTTCTCAGAAAAAACAGAACCAATATTATATATATATATATATATGTTATATATATATAATATATGATATTATATATATAATATATATATATATAATGATATATATATAATGATATATATATAATGATATATAAGGAGGTATCTTTTTAAAAATTGGCTTATGTGATTATAGAAGCTGGCAAGTCTAAAATCTGCAGGTCCAAAATCAGCAGCCTAGAGATCCAGGAAGATCAGTTAAATTTCAAAAGCCCTTTGCTGCAGAATTCCTTCTTTCTTGGGAGAGGTCAGTGTTTTGTTCTAGTTAAGCCTTCAACTGACTGGATAAGGCTCACCAAATTATGGAGGACAATCCACTTTACTTGAAATCTAAATATTAGTAAATGTTTATCTAATCCAAAAACAATCTCGTAGAAATATCTAAAATAATGTTTGACCACATATCTGAGCCCTGTGATCAAATAAAAGTAACCATCACAACCACCAACCAGGGAAAGGTAATTAACAGCAGAAGTCCAAAGACTGATATGTCCCTACTGCATGAAGGCATCATGGAAGCTTAGAACTATCATCTTTATTGTTCAAGAATTCAATTGTTTGTCAATAATTTATTTCACATAATGACAATATGTGAAATTAAAATGATTACATCTTCCACCCCTTGTGCTCTGCTGCAATGTGACGTTGATATTTTCACACGAGTGGGAAGGGTCTAATAGCCTTCTCTTTGAACCTCAGCTGTCCTTAGGGTTTCAGTTGTAACAAATAGAATTCAGTGGCAGTGACATTGCATGGCTTCTGAAAGTAGGTCAGAAAAAGCCTTGAGTTCCCATCTTAGTCATTTGAACACTCACTCTCAAGATGGTCCTTCTCACAGTTGTCATGCTTTGAGAAGCCAACAGCACATGGATAGACCTAAAAGAGGCTCAGGTCTGCAGTCACAGCTAAGCCCATACTTTGTGTCACCCCAGCTCAAATGTGAGAGACATGAGTGCAATCACCTCAGATAATTTCAGCTTCCAGCCATTCCAGTCCATCATCTATGTGCTTCCCATCAAGGCCCTGGACAACATGCAGCAGAGAGAAGCTGTCCCTACTATGCTCTGCCCCAAATCCTAGCTGCACAATGTGCAAGCATAATAAAATGGTTGTTTGATGCTACTGAGTTTGGGATGGTTTGTTAAACTACACAGATAACCAGACCAACTGACTATTGTGTGTAAGCAATATAATAAGCATCATGGGGAAAAATGTAAAACAAAATTAAAAGTTATCTATGTTTAATCTAGGAGTTGAAAATATAAAGACATAAAGTAAAAGTTTCAGGATAAAATAAAGAAATCATTTTTTTAATTCCAAGAACAGACCAATTCCTAAGCCTCAAAGACTTATTACTAGTAAGTGGCATCCATAATACCAGTTTAACAGAAATGTTTTTAAACATAGTACTTTTATAAAAAAAATACGCATAAATGCAGTTTGTTTGATTTTTATATCTGATCACTGGCCACATACCCTCTCTGTCTCTTTGCAGTCCTCTTTTGACATTTGTCTATCTTGCATAAAATTAATCCCAAATCTGTCAAAGGCAATGTCCACATTACTAGAGAAGTAAATGGGAGGGGAATCAGAGAGGTCTCTTCTCCCTTCTTCGTGCCAGGGAGGTGGGGGAGCAGGAGGCAATCAAGCAGAACATTTCAATAATTCATTTTTCTATTTCATGTCATTCATCTTCTAATAGATTGGAATTTTTAAAAAATCTGTACAGAGAGCACCTTCTATTATAAATCTTGTTTCACTAGGTTGTAAACTTCTATGTGACGGGAAGTCTGTCTTTTTTTCTCCCCATGTTTTGAATAGTGTCTTGTATCCTGACCCTTCAAATATTAAATCAGTCAAGTCTTGAAACAAAGAGTATTCAAAAAATCACTTTTTTCATAGTGTACACGGTCTTTTTGCTTCCCAGTGAAGATAATGAAAGGTCTTAATCATATCATAGGTGCCAACTTTTCATTTTCCTGGCTACTGTCCTGGCACTAAATCCAAATCAAACCCTTCTTGCAGCAAAGTTAAGTTGCCAGGCTGATCCGAGTAACAGGTCATCTCTTCTCCCATCCCCCCCAGAGTGGAAGATTACACCATAAACCATGTTCCCCAATGCTCATCCAATCATATTTTAAGTGATGAAAGTAATGCTCTAACAGTCTTTCCTTTAAGAAGTATTTTATGATCTTCAGCCTAGACTTTCAAAGTCTAAAGGACAACACTCAGTCAACTCTGACTAAATTGTGAGGGGACAGGAAATTGCAAATACAGGGTCAGAACTTATGAAGGTAAATGAGGCAGTTTGGTCACTATTAGTCATGGAGCCAAACACATAGCAGAAGGATATAAGGTAGGTGGCTAGATAGTCATCTGACCTTTCTCTAGGCCCTTAGGGCACCTTTATTTCTGCAGGCACATAGGAAGGTGTCTAATTACAAATGTCTTAACTACAACTGAAAAACTGTATGTGTATATGTGTGTGTGCACACACTTCTATTTATCATTTTTAAGAAACATAGAAGAAATAAGAATATATATATGTATACAATGCCAGAAGAAAAAAAACAGTGAAAAATAAGATATACCACTTAAATGGTAGTATCATGTAATAATACAGCTAGTTTAGAAAACTAATGCATGTATGCATGAAAAAAATAAAATTTTGTCTTTAAGACTGTGTATGTGATGTGAAAGATCATATCCAAAAATGTTCAAAATTATAGTCTTAACATTTAAATGCTAATTAATAGTTGTTTCAACACAAAAGTCTTCACCTAAAGATAGTACTTGAACAGGCAGTATTGTCTAAATAATTTGTAGAGTTCATTTTAAAAATGAAAATCAGGGCCCTTTGTTCAAAAATCAGGAAAAAATGTCTTTTCCTTTTTTCCACAATTTCTCTTTCAATCTGTCATGATGTCTTTTTTTTTGGATAATATTTTATTTATTCACATTTAAAGAAATAGTTTAATGTAAAAATTATAAAAATAAATTCATTTGTTTGTTTAATGTTGCATATCCTCAGGCATGGGGATCCCTGCAGGCTGAGCACAGACCATTATAGGCACCGAGTATATCACACTATGATTCCATTCTTCCCCACACCCTGCTGGCCTTGACCCCCAACTGGTGTGGAAGATGGCAAAGGATCCATCCTGGTGAGATTTAGGCCTCAGGTACACATTCCTTTGTCCCATTCACTTATAAAACACAAATTCAAAGCTATAATATCAAGAATTTCAAGGCAGTGATTCTAGAGCAACAGTGTGTGTGAGCCTTGTGTGACTGCATTGGTTACATATGCAGGAAGCTAGCACCATTAACAGGCAACATTTAGAAAACATACCCTTTAAATAAATGATATTTTAATGTAGTTTAACATTATGCCTTAGTTCTAAGATTGTGTTTTCTCTTTCTTATAATTTAGAAGACTTTTCTATTTTAAGATTTTGAGTTTTTAAAATTTTAATTTGGGTAGATTTTTTTCTTCTACAATAAACTTTTTTTTTTTTCATAATAAAAGGATATGATCATTTTATAACTGGGCAACTTTACTAGTTTGAATCTAACTCCTGTTCTGCGTATCTTCTGGTTATAATGGGTGGCTGGAGAACTCTATGGTAGATTTTGATAGCATATTTTGGAGCCCATACATATTGTTGCTTATCTATGGTTCACATTGTTGACACAAGGCAATGGCCAGTCTCCAACTGCCTTACATGCTGACTTAAAGCTTCGGGATTAGGCCCAAGACAAAAGCCATACAGATTGCTTAAGCAGCCTTTACAATTATGTAAGGTCAAATCCCTAAAATAAATTACATATATGAAAATTTTATAGATACACATAAATAATTTTTGTTCACAAAAATCACATTTGTATACAATTATATATAACTTTTAATCATATATAGATAGATACATATTTTACTTCTCTGATAGAATCTTGACTAACGCAAGAGGTTATTAACAAAGCAGGAAACTTGTGACTTACAAGTAAGAAAAATACTTTTTCTAAGAAACACAGGGTTTGTTCATAAATGCTGAGATGATTCTAAATAAAATTTGAAAAGTGTCCTATTTCTTATTAGTTAGACATTCTTTATTTCTCCGGTCTTTAGGACCAGTTGGTTCTAAGCTTCCCATCTGTGTTGGCCTCCTCTAGACTGGCTCTTCAACTCCAACTCACATGAACTCACTGTGTGCCAGCCACAGGCAGAGCCCTTCTCTACACACCCATCTCTCCTGGCCCATCTCTTTGACCTAGAAACTTGATCTCCAGCCATCACAACAAATGCTTTTACAGTAGCATTCTCAAGTGATGCATGATATCTCCAGTTTCAAACTTTATAGATATGAAATTTGTCTCTTCCAGTACACGTAATAATCTTCAAATCCAATATTTTGCTTCATTAATACCAAAGAACAAGGGGAGAGGATTATGAGGCTCTAGGATATCACAGGAAAAATGAGCTAATCTCAAGACATTTGTGTGTTTTAACCATATAAATAGGTTGATAGATAATAAAAGGCCCTTTATACATCTGCAAAAGGTACTTAAACTTTGTAGGACATTTCATCCTCTTGATATACTTATTTTCAATTCCTTCATAAATATAGATTGAACATTTTATAATATCTCCAAGGAAAGAGCTTATAAATAAATCTCTATTGTGAATTATTTTCCAAGAAATGCAAAATCTCCAGGCTGATAAGTAAGAGGCAGATAATCAATTTTAATTTTTTACATTTTCTCCCTAAGTCATTGTCAGTAATTTTTGTGTCTGAGACTCCTCTAACACACTTCAGTAAGCTCTATGTGAACACATAAAATGAAGTTGCCAACTGTCCTCTGAAAATAAGCCCCCAAATGAATGATGACTGTTAAGAGAATAGTTTCATTCATTTGTATTTTGTTTGTCTTTATTTCTTACATGTCAACAAAGTTACAGATTTACTTTCAAATTCCAAATTTATTTGCAAATGAGAAGCTAATTTGTGATTTACAGTGTCTTTCTTTAAATTGCCTGGCCCCTAAGCCTTGCTTTGTGTGGAATCCAGATGTCCCATACTCTTTAGAAAAGTCCCTAGAACTTCAGGGGGACACCCCTTCTTTTTCACTTGATTAATATATAAATTGAATATGCATTTTTTTAGTGGTATAAGGTCTCAGTATCTATATATAAAACATATTTTCATTTTTTAAGTCTTTTTGGTCCTATCTCAGTTTTCAGGAATTTCTGCCCCTGACTTTACTATGACCAATTTGAATGTTGAGTGGCTAGCTTATTTGTACCCTGACATAGTCCACAATGGCACTGATACAAAAGTGAGAAAAATGTATATGATAAAAGGTAAGTAAGAAAAAATGTGACCAAAAAAATACACAAATAATTGTAGAGGTCCATTACAAGAGGAGGGAAAAACACAAGCATTCAAACAATAAAAATATTCATAATGCTATACCAAAATATTATATTCCACTTTGAGCTTCTTGTAAGTCAAAGAGCAAAGTGAAAACAACTGTACTTGGAAATAACTCTAATTTTGCATATATGTACATACATGTACATATAGATTATGAATAAAACCAAAGCATTTAACAACCAATTGCTCTTAAATTTCATGTAGTATTAATTCAGGGGACTTATGCAATGAATGCATTTTGCAAAAATACAGTAAATTCAGGAGCTATTTCTAGCAGCATCCATCAACAAAAGTTTAGAGCATGGCATCAAAACACACCTCATTGAAAATAAGTTTTCAAGAAACCAAAAGAAGCCTGCAATTTTTATGCACTAAATCACTGAGTTTATTGACAACCATAATGTTTATCTACCAAATGGCAAGTGTGTATGTATTTTATTCAAGGTATTGATGGGAAACAAAATCTATCATGAGCTGTAAATACAAGATCAAGGATACTGCACACATTTGAAGCTCAACATTCATAAGACAGTTCCAGCTACATCCTACATTCAAACTTGTTGCTAACATCTACATTCAAGCAGTTTGCATCAGAGCAACTAATACATGGAGAGCTCTGTCAGTCACCCAAAATATAAGTAAACTAAAGCTGGTTAGTAAGGCAAAAATCATAATAGAAGCAATTTTGTAATGATGTATCCAAAATGTTTATAGCCTCAGATTCTTTGAGTTCTACTTCTGTTTAAAAACTGAAGTTTAAGTATTTGCATGTTAGAAAAATTTTATTTTAAATCTCTGAATAAGTTATAATCATCCTGGTGTAGACTCTCATCACCATAATTAGATCCATTTCAAATGTTTTTTTCTGAACATAAAACTTAAAAATTTTTGTAACCCTCAATTTTTCTTCGAAACTTCAATTATAAATGTCTATTTTAAATATAATCTTTTTCTTAAATATCTTCTCTAATGTTTATGTGTGGGAGTATTTTCCATGCTGTACTGAGACACACTTTTCATTTATGTACTCTCATTACATTTCTAGATCGCTGAGCTTTTGTAATTCAGTACATAGATTTTTGTGCCCCTGCACTGAGAACTAAGCAAGATAGCACTTGCAAAATTAGTTTTCACTCCATTAAAGTGAGTTCTATGGAAGGTGCTTTCCTGACTAATTGAATTTTGCACATTAGCTAGTTAATTATAATGCATGTTTCACAGGTGATATTCAGGGCTGCCTCCTCTGACATTGGTAAGCCAGGAAAAGAGGGGAAATAGAGTGATCTTTGAGAACTACATAAAGAAACACAGATTCATTCTCTGATAACCACTATAAGAAAAACACAAACATACATTAACTCAGAAAAGACTTTGTTAAAAAAATGTTAGTCATTTTTAGGCTACACTGTCACTTTTTTCTGTTGCTTTTTTTATAAGTTTGTAATTTGATGATATGAACAGAAGAGAAAATGTATAAAGTATGTATATATGTACATATGTGTATATGTACATATGTGTATGTATATACATATAATATGCATATGTATATGGGTGTGTTTACATGTGTGTGTGTGTGTGTGTATTCATGAGGACCTAGAATACAATTTTGACTTTATATTCCAACTTTTATGCAATATGTTTGGATGAAATAAGACTACTCCTCTCAGGTCAGTTAAGAAAATAGGCCAGTTGAGAAAAGAACAAAACTTTTATAATTATGAAGGGATTTTGAAAGAAATGGTCAGTTTATTATTTTATTATTTATTCAATGTTTACTGAATAAGCTTTTCAGTGACATAGAGTAAGCATCTAATAGCATACTATTATATGTAAATAAAGTTTAAAAAAGTGTTGAGCTATGGGCTTTACTAAAGAGCTTAAAATCTAGTAGCACAGACAAGATTATCACACTTAACAAGTAACTTAGTAATATTAACAATTACCACTCAGTACCAGATAATGGATATAAGACCAAGGTTTACAAGGATCAGTATAGTCTGAGTTGGTCGATCTTGGCTCCAAAGCTATACCAAGACCTTTGTTCATTCTTCAGGCTTGTAGGATTTCAAGTTGTCAGCTATGCTGAGGATAGTTTGAGGGTCAAGAGCTCTCTTTTGCCCCACATGTCAACTCCCTTACTTTCCACACCCATTATAGAGGATAAACTTTGATTATCTGGGTAATATATTAAAATAATGGATTTTCAGCCACATGGGACTTAAGCTGAGCCTTGAAGGAAGAGTAGACTGCAGATGAAGGAAGAGGGTATTCTGGGCAGAGTGAATGATATAAATATAAAAATAAATAAGTAAATAATAAGAATCTGCATTTGCAAGCCTTTGGAAAGAGACTGAGCTTAGACCTATTTGGTAAGAGCAAAAGGTTCACATAATGGGAGAATAGGAGCGTTGAAATAGATGTATTCAGACAAATTGGAGAAGAAAAAGATTGGAAGCTAGAGAACTAGTTAAGGAGTCATTGCAAAAGTTCAAATAGAAGTTGGTGATGGTGTGAACTAGGAAGATTACTAAAGAAGTAAAAATAAAGCTGTGAAAAGTATTGAAAGAAAAGACTAAATAGGAGATTTTGGGAAGATTTTGTTATAGAGAGCTAAGGGGAATAATAAAAAATATACATCCTGAATTTTGAAATTGAATAGCTAATTGACGCTGACAAAAAGTGAGAAATCAATGGGAAGATTCAATATTCACAAGGTGAGAGAAAATTGGAATTTAGTTCTGTTTGCATTTAAAGTTAAAAAAATTAAATGATTGAAATGAAAATATCCAGCAAAGAGCTAGAGAAGCAAATTGAAGACAGAGTGATTTCTCAGGCCCAGAAATGCACATTTGTACCTCAAACAGTAAGGAGTCATCATAAGTGAAGTCTTGAGACTTAATACCATTTGGAGAGCACACAGAAAGAGAAATAGTTTTCAAGAACTGAATTTAGGAGTATGAACAAACTTAACTGGCACACAGAGGTTATTACACATTATATATAAGCAGCCTTTCAATTTTTACTATTATCTATTCCTGGAAAACTCATCATGAATATAATATTCCATAATACTATCTAGAAATAGTATACTTGACTAAGAACTCAACAAGTATCAAATTTGGAAACAAATCAAGTACATAATATATAATTAAAGCAATGACATGAAAACCATAATCATTTTAATTATAAAAGATTTTTAGTCAAAATATTAGCTGAAAGATTATTAAAATAACATGATACAAACTCTTCTTTTGTAAATGAGAAAACTGAACCCATGAGTAAATTGTTTCCAAAGAGAACCTCAACAACCCCATTCATCCCACACGCCCTTTTGCAATTTGCAACTCCTCTATCAAGAGACAAAGTGCATTTTTCGTCCTCTTGATCTTTGACTGCCCTGTGAAATGTTTTGACCAAAAGAATGTCACAGAAGTATTACAGTGTGCCTTCTGAGCCTGGGCTTTAAGAAGCTTTGAATCATTTGCCTATGCTCTCGAGACCCAGCTGTCATGTCATAGGAAAGCTGGTCTAGCCACAGGCAGGAAAACAGGCACACCAGCAGCCAGCATGTGAGTGAGAGCATCACTGACGTTCTCAGTTACTATTCCAACTGACTACAGTTGTTCAAATGAGGCCAGAGAAGACCAGTAGAACAACCATGATGTGCACAGGCTACCATAGTATTAAGAGAAGTAATCAATGGTGGTTGTTTTCAGTCACTAAGTTTGGGGATGGTTAGTTATGCATCATTAGATAGCAGATACAAACCAGAGACATTGATATATT
The DNA here is from genome assembly GCF_964146895.1 of Miniopterus schreibersii. Classification (NCBI taxonomy): domain Eukaryota; kingdom Metazoa; phylum Chordata; class Mammalia; order Chiroptera; family Miniopteridae; genus Miniopterus; species Miniopterus schreibersii. The sequence continues at coordinate 59,142,728 of NC_138107.1, forward strand.
TGGTTATTGTTGGAGTCATTATTAAACCCATCCCACCTGACTCCACTGAGCCACACTGTCCTAAGAAATGTATAATGCATTCAGAGGACCTGGAAGTACTATAGAACACACATTGTTTATTAAAGTACAAGCTAACAACTTTATAAAGTTGACATATCCAAATCAAATCTGCCAGTAAATAAATGTAAAATTTCTAAAGATGCATGTCTTAGAATCTAGGTAGTTCTACATATTTGTGTGGTTTCTGGTCCATGTCTCTTTAATAACCTAATTGGGAAGTTGGAACTGATATCTTCCTTGATTACTGATAAATTTTTCCTTAGCAAAAGTGCATTCTTTTCAAAAATAGCCTTCACTGTGTCTTGACATTTGAAGACATTATGAAAGATTGTGAAGCTTAGAAAGAAAAAGTCTAGGGTTTCTACTACGCCTTTTCATATTTTATTGTATGCTCCGTTTAGCTTCTATTTTCTTTTTTTTCTGCCCTCTTCTCTTTACCTATTCCCATGTACACTTCAAAGAGAAAATAAGTCACAAAAGCATAGCTGGATGGATGTGTTCAGCAGCCAAGTACAGAAGACATCAAATTCTCAACTTTAGAAAGGAATATGAATGTTATAGAAAACACTCAGGCCTTAATTCTGTCCAAACTCCATCCAACAGTCTTCTCCCTGCTTCCTACCACCTTCTGAAACCCTCTGCCCAAAGGATTCTTTTATGGCAAGAGCGGGAGTAAAGTTCTACAGAAATGAGGATTTTTTTCAAGGATACCACTAAACTATGGGGGGGACAGACCTTGTCTCATGCCCCACAGAATTATAACTTTCTTCATTTAGCAAACTCAGTGTACACCTAACTTTGTGACTGAACTCATCATTGCCTGTAACCTCAGTTTTCCCTGTGAATGTGTCTGAGGAGTGAGTGGGCAAAGGAGGAAAGTGATAGATCCTTAATCTTGTCCATTAAATAGAACAGAGGCCTTATAAGATTTGAAACTTATTTTGATTGTGAGACACAACACAATGACACTCAGATAGACAAAAGGCAGAACTTTGTTATTTGCAACTCCAAGGGAAAGAAGGCTGCCACTTAAGGCCACAGAGTTTTGTACCTGGGACAGGTAACAGCAAGCTGGGGCTGTGGGGAGCAGTTGATATCTGGGTAAGCAGGTTGGAGTTAGCTAGGTTTGCTAGGCTTCCCGTGGATTGCCTAATTTAAATATTTTACCAGCTCTAAGGCATAGAGGTTGGTCTTAGTCATTTGGTACCTGGGCCTGGTGTGATTAGGATGGTGAATAGTGGCCCCTGAGTACAAGAAAGTGGTTGCTCAAGAAGTAGAATCACCCGGCCGGGCGTGGCTCAGCGATTGAGTGTCTACCTAGGATCCAGGCGATCGGGGCTTGATTCCCGGTCAGGGCACATGCCCAGTTGCGGGCTCGATCAATGACTCTCTCATCATTGATGTTTCTAGCTCTCTTTCTCTCTTTCCATTCCTCTCTGAAATCAATAAAGATATATTAAAAAAAAAAAAAAGAAGAAGTAGAATGATTGGCATCTAGCTAAAGCCTCAAAACTAGGTCAATATAGAATTTTAATTTTAAAAAATATATTAAACAAAGTTACCACTGAGACAGTAAAACACACACACACGCACACACACACACACACACACATACACACACACAAAAGACCA